>NW_012148619.1:2651301-2711667 GCF_000956105.1 Propithecus coquereli
GACGGACGCTGAAAGGCTGCACCCCAAATAAGTCCGCGCTCCAGAGAGGGAGACGGGGCCAGTGCAGAAATTGACAGGGGGCCGTCCTGGAGCGGGACACCAGGTTGGGAAGACGGAACCCTGGGGTCTAAGGGAGGTGGAGGCTGGAGGCCCGGACTCCCGGGTCCGAGGGAGGAGGGGGCAGGGGGGCCCCCGGACCCCAGAGTCTGGGGGAGAACCCCAGGGTCTAGGGGAGGAGGGGGCTGGGTGCCTGACCTCCAGGTCTGGGGAATGAAGGGACTGGGCCCCCCCAACCCCACCCCCACCCTGGGTCTGAGGGCACAGGGAGCTGGGGGTCAGGATTCCTGTGTTCGAGAGAAGAGGAAGGTGGGGGCTGGGACAGGGGGCTGAGAGAGGTCAAGATTTGGGGCTCATCCCCAGTTTAGATGAAGGCCTGGGGGCCTACATCCTTGGTAGGATTAGATATCTGAGGAGTATCTTTCAACTGACGTGAGTGTAAAAAAATTTTTGAAGATAAAAAAATGAAACTTCTCTATTCCAAACTCCCTCACCAAAGATTGCCATTATCAACAATTTGGTGTGGACTTTTTACTTTATATCCCCACACACATACATTACGGGTAAAGATGCTTTTTTCACTCTAATTTGTCCTGTAAGTACAATGGCAAAGGCAAGGGATTCCTTTGTGTGGTCGTTTGGGTGGTTTTCTTCCTTCTAGTGAGGACCATGAACCTTGTGGTAATGAAGTAAAAAGAAGAAACCCAAATCCCTCTCTTAGGGAAATAAGAGCCATTTCTGTCACTGGCTGCTGCCCCACTCCAGAACAAAAGCAAAGCCCTCACTGTGGCCCACAGGGCCCCTAGCGACCTGGCCCCTGTTCCCTGTGGGCGCTGTCTCTCTGCCAGAGACTGTTGGCCCAGCCTCTTTGCTGATCTTGTACCTCGAGTCCCTTACCTTGGAGTCCCTTCTCTTCCCTGTCCCTCTACCTCAGAGGGTCCAAGGATGGCCCCAGAGAAGGATGGCAATTCCACAGATTACTTCCAAGGTACCGAGCTAAATTAAAGAATGTTCTGGGCAGAAAATACAAATTTAAAAATACAAATTATTAATCTTCATTGAGAGGAGTCAGAAGGGACTGAAAAAGGACAAGAGTCTTGGTGGAGGTGGGGGCTGGAGAGCAGGGTTGTCAGGTGCGTGACAAAGAGCCCTGGGAGCAGGCCAGCGGTGGGGTCATTTCCACGTCCTAAATCCAGGAGGCCTGGCTTGCCAGGATGGACCAGAAATTTGTATAATTCAGATAGGAGAAGAAACCTGGAGAAAGGAAAAGGACAGAGGGGATGAGACACAGAGTTCATCAGCCCAACCCTAATCCCAGTCCTGTCCCCAAGCCCAACTGCACACCCTACACTGTGTCCAACCCCATCCCCAAACCCAACCTCATCCCCAAGCCTGTTTTTAAACCCATCCCCAATTCCATCCCATCCCCTAATCTTTTCCCAAATACATCCCTAAACCCAGAATCAACTCCATCCCCTACACTGTCGCCAACCCATTTTCAAACTCAAGCCCAACCCCATCCCCACATCCAGCCCCATGTACATCTCCAGCCCTGTCTCCTACCTCAGACACATCCTCCCTATCCTTGTCTGCAACCCCATACTCATCCCAAACTCTGTCCCACACAATACCTATCTGCATCCTTAAACCCATGCCCAGACTCAACCCCATCCCAGCCCAGACCAGTCATCAGGAAGAGGAAGACACCAATCCATGCCAGGTAGAAGCTGAGCCCCAGCTGGTAGGTCATGCCTTCCTGCAGGTACTTTTGGGCTTGCAGGAGGTAGAACAGGATACCCAGTATGATGCCGGTCGCTGCAAGAACACAGGTGTTAGGAGGCCAGGAATCAGGCATGTGAGGACCCCTACCCCTAGTTGTGTGGCTGCCTGGCTCTTGCTCATTATTTCCCCACTTTCTTTAACCCTCAGCCCCTGTGCCTCTGCTTACGAGCATGAAGATGGGCTCCTAACAACATCATGCTAGAGGACGCTGGAAGTGCAAACCATGTTCTTTAACCAGACAATGACAGTATCTAAAACCACAGATTGTGAGGCCAACAGAACACAGCTCTTTCCTGCCTCTGCCTCTCACCTTAGGGTAGCCGCTCCATCTCACCAAGCCTCAGTTCCTTCATGCAGAGTGGGCATGGGACCCCCTCCTAGGGCTGTCAGGAGGAGTTACTGACTATGTGCCATTTCCAGCACATAGTAAGCCCTCAAGGATTGGAATGATCTTTATCATTATATTGGGTCTTTAATTTTGAGCTTCTGAAGCACTGGACAAAGAACTTGGTCCTTCTAGGTATTTGAAATGACATTAATTAAAGATAATTAGCAAATGAGAAAAGACTGATCCTAGGAAATTTTATCTTGTGTTATTGAAAAATAATATAGGAAATTTTTTCTGTTTAATTAAAAGAGGAAATGGACAGATACGATTTTCTTAAAGAAAAATGTCCTGTTATAGATAATTTAAAACCAAAGTGTTTCCTACACTTTGTACCATATATTGAAACAATTTAGGAAGAGCTACTGGACAAACTAGAGAAATACTAGTTATAATATTTGGATGGGAGTCACAGGGTTATCATAGTAAGGACTTGTGCAAAAATAAATAGCTGTCATCAAGTACTGACATATTCTAATTCAATCCTCACTGTATCTCCACATGGTAGGAAATTTTGTTTCCATCCTGCAGATGAGAAAACTGTGGCTTGGAAAGATGATGTAGCTTGAAGAAAATCACAGACCTGGTGGTGGGACAGGATTCTGAATGGGCTTGGATTTCAGGTGGTGGTTGAAGTTTCAGTGATGAGGATGGAGGTTGAGGTTGAGGGTGATGGTGGGATGGGGATGGACTGTGGTTGGGATAGGGTTGTGGTTGGGAGTGGAGATGGATTGGATGTGGGTAAGAGTATGGAGTTGGGAATGGGTTGGGTTGAGTTTGAGAGTGAGGTACATAGGTCACAGGGATGGGGTTGTGGTTGTGGTCCAGAATGGGGTTGGGGATTGAGAAGATAGGGTTGGAGGTAGACTGGGGTTGAGTTTGAGGTTGAAGTTTACAGGTGATAGGGTTGGGTTGAATTTGAAATAAATGCTGAGGATGGTTAGGCATGGGGTTAACTTGGGTGTTGAGATTCGTGAAGAGGTTCGGATGGTAATGGGGATGGGCTGGAGATTGGAAAGAAGATGAACTGAGGATGGGATAGGGATGGGGATGGACATCAAGGAAAGGGATGTGGATGAGTTTGACATTTGTTGGTGGTGGATGTGGGGTTGGACTCAAAGTTGATATTTTTTATTGGGATGGGTTGGAGATTTGGAAGGAGGCAGGATTGGGATTAGGGATGAAGATGAAGATGGGGACAGGACTGGAATGTGGTGGGGATGGGGTTGGGGTTCATGATTGGCACTGGGTGAAGTACTCCTCGCCTTGGTTCTGGAAGAAAGAATCTTAGTGCTGTGCCTGCCAGGGTGCTGGTGATGAAGGTGAAGAAATCCAACATATGTGGGATGGAGCTGGTAAAGAAGATGGTGCTCATTAGGGTGATGCACAGGCAGAAGCTGGCAATGCTGGAGAAGAGGAGGAAGGCCCAGGCCAGGTCCAGCAAGTCTGAGGAAGGAAGAGAATCAGGGACACCAAGACTGGCCCTCAGGCTCTGAGCATGGGGGAAAGGGTCACCAGTCAGTCTGGGAATATTCTCAAACCCTCCCTTGCAAATTATTTATTCTAATTTTAAGAAAATTTAAATTGGCTCCAGAGAAGGGATATGGAGGCAATATCTCCAGCATTGAGGATATATCTCTGGGTAGGTGAAGACAGGTTCTTGGGCAGTGAGAAGTGAGGTGGGCAATGGGGAGCATCCCCAGAAATAAGGGCCATTCTAGGGCAGTGAGGACCATCTTAGAGCTGTGAGGGTCTATCCCAGGGGAGCAAAGACCATCTCCAGGCAGTGAGGACCATCTTGGGGCTATGAGGACCCTCCTAGGGCAGTTAAGACCATTCTAAAGCTGTAAGGACTATTGCTAGGGCAGTGAGGACCATCCTAGGACTGTGAGGACCATCTCAGGCAGTGGGGACCATCCTGGAGACAAGAGGACCATCCAGGGCAGTGAGGCTCTTCCTGGGGCTCTGAGCACTGTCCTGGGGCAATGAGAACCATACAGGGCCTGTGACAATAATTCCAGGGAAGGAAGAAACTATTCTGTGACAGATGAAAGGGTCCCCAGGATAAAGTGGAGAGATGAGTCTCAGGTGTGGTGAGGACAGGGCAGGCCTTACAAGCATTCTGGTCGTAGTCATGTCGGCAGGAGATGTCAGGGCACCGCACAAAGAAGACGGTGTTGATGAGAATGGTCGGGGAGCCAGCAGGGTCCCCAGGGGGCATCAGTGGCACCTGGAAATGGACCCAGGGCTGTTTCAGAGTGATGAGACCGATGACCACTATGCCGGCCAGGCTCAACGCCAGGCTTAGCTGGCGGCTGATCTTCTTGGCCTCATGCAGCAGCCACCAGCTTATGGGCAACAGTGATTGGCGGCTATACTTGTTCCGCAACCTGCAGCAAATCATTCACACCATTGTTAGCATTGAGTCCAGCCACCCTGCCCAGCCACCCCAGGTCCAGCCTTCAGACTGTGTCTACCTCATGTCCACCCTCCATGCCCTGTAGCTCCCAGGTCTCGCCTCTATGCCTTGCCCCACCCAGGGCCAGCCTTTAGGTCTAGCTTCCAAGTCTTGCCACACCTCTAGTTTCTGATACACTAACCATGCTTCAGATCCGTCCCTGACTTTTAGCTACTTCCCCTCCCTCCGAACTCTAGCCCATAGATTGGCCTACTGCCTGGGCCCCTGCCTCTTACTGGCCAGAACTGGCTCCAGTGGTTCTGCACGATGAACGGTTCCCCGTGTTGTATAGTTGGTTGAGTTGGGAGCGGTGCACATATTCTTGGAGACTCTTCTGGGAATCCCATATAATTGATTCCATGCTTTCAATACTGGGCTCAGGACTAAGGGTAATTGATGGGGGTACATCGACATTGGCCCTGCTTTGTGCCCTGTGACTTTGAATACTGAAGCGGGGAGTCTTGGTTGTCGGCCGGTAGTTTTGGATATGGTCATGGTTACTGTGGGTAACTGATGTGATATTGGTCAGGGTGTGAGAGCTTTGGATACTGATGCGGCGAGGTTGGAAAGTTTGTGAAACATCTCGGGTAAGGAAATGGTGACAGTGGGTAATTGATGGTATCTCTTGGATACTGACCCGGCGACTGCTTATAGCTGGTGGAGGGTCTTGGATGCTGACCCGGCGACTGCTGGTAGCGGGGGGAAGGTCTTGGGTGCTGACCCGGCGACTGCTGGTAGCGGGGGGAGGGTCTTGGGTGCTGACCCGGCGACTGCTTGTAGCTGGTGGAGGGTCTTGGATACTGACCCGGCGACTGTGGATAGCAGGTGGAGGGTCTTGGATGCTGACCCGGCGACTGCTGGTAGATGGTGGAGGGTCTTGGATGCCGACCCGGCGACTGCTGGTAGCGGGGGGAAGGTCTTGGGTGCTGACCCGGCGACTGCTTGTAGCTGGTGGAGGGTCTTGGATGCTGACCCGGCGACTGCTGGTAGATGGTGGAGGGTCTTGGGTGTTGTTGGTTGCTGCTGGCAGGAAACCTGGCTGGGTGCTCTGGAGGTCAGATAGAGGCCTCTGGGCCATGTGGAGACTCAGGGCAGGGCCAGTCCCCAGATCCACTCAACAGCCTGCCAACTGCCTCAGCCCCTCCTTCCAGACACCTCAGTGCCCACCTGGAAGCTTCTTGGTTTCTCTCTGGGGTTCAGGCTCTGTCCCCTGGCATTTGGATCTCACTGTCCTTTCTTCCGTGTTTTTTGGTCTCTCCTGCCATCCACAGGCAGGGCTCAGGGAGTCAGTCTGGCCTGCAGCTGGGGTTGCAGGGAGGTTCCGTGACAGTTGGAAAGGTTCCAGGAGGTTGGGACCTTGGCCATGGCCTCAGACTCTAACCTACCCTTATGTGAGTGACATGGGGGCTGGGGCTGGGTCAGAGCAGACTCAGTGTGGGGTCTGGACAGGGTCAAGATGGGGGTGGGGAAGTGAGGGAGGGGTCAGGTCAAAGGCAACAGGTCAGACAGGGGCCAGGCTAGGATCAGGGCTAGGCAGGGCTAAGTCAGGGCTGGGTCAACAGCATCTCTGGGATGAATTCTAACAGTTTCTGAAGGGCCTGAGATCTGAATTATAATTCCCTCTTCCTACTGTTACTGAGCAAAAGGGGCTCACTGCCTGATGTGCTAAAAGCCAATACTATGTCACCAGGTTTTTGAGAAAAAAAAAAAAAAAAAGCTTTATTGAATTTTTCAGGCCTTGCTCTCACTTGGTTGGGAACCCAAAGAGAAGAAATCCTAATGGTGAAATTTCAGGCTGTGAGGCGGGTAGGTATGGAGGTGGGCTTTGCTGGTCATTGTGGCCTTTCTTATGGCTTGTTTCCATCCAGGCACCAGAACATCACCCAGGAGCCTTATATCACTTCCTGAAAGCCTTTCTGTTGTAGAATCACAATTCTTACTCCTGGAGGGAGGTGCCCTTGGGACATCTCCTCCTTTCTCCCTTGTCCATTTCTGGTCTCCTTTCTTTGATTGGAAATCCTGTTTTGACTTCAGTATGTCTTTCAAGGAGCCTGTCAGGCCTGGTGATGTGGGGCCACTGGCCCTGCCCCAGGTGGCCATCCATCTGGCCTCCCAGGGACGGACCCTGGAGTCCTCTCTCTTTGGTCACACCGTTCCAGACCCTTTGTAGAGTTTTACTAGGTGCACATTTGGCTCTGAGCAGCCTGAATATAAAGGCCTCTTAAGATCCAAAGCACATGTAAGGATACTGACTTTTGCTCTTGGTTTTTATAGTTGTATTGGCTCTTATTTATTCCTTAAACATTGAACTCATCATAGACCATGGCTCCTGAAGCACTGAGAATTTACTACCTAAATTCTGGGGTTTGGCAAAACATGGAACGGGGGCATGGAGAATGAGACAAATGAACAGTCAACAGGCAGAAGTGGCCGGGCCCTTGAGATAATTGGGCTTTAAATGGGTTCTGAGACCCTAAAGTGCCCCACAATGGTCAGAAAGAAAGATAAAGGCGGGCACTAACAGTGACCACACTCATCATCACCATTAGCATTTATCAAACACTAATGTTTGTGCCAGAAACTAAGCCAGGCCAGGTACTTTATGTCACTCACTTAACACTTACAGCAACCTTGAGACATATATCTCATCCCCTTTTTGAAGATGAGGAAATTGAGACTCAGAAGAGGTTAGGTCATTTGCCCAAGGTCACATGGTTAGAATGGGGTGGCGGCGAGCCGGGAATCCAATCTGTCAGACTGGAAATCCTCATCTCTTTTTCTGTGACAGTTACTACTGCTCTGGGCACTGACTATTATTTGTCTACATCTTCAGAAGATATTTCCACTTCAGTTCACATCCTTTTGAGGTCAAATAGGAACCTTGATTTATGAAGACTGTTTTTATCTGGCACCCATTTCTTTAGGATGACTTCCTGTATTTGAGACATTGTCCCCGTGAGGTGGGGATGGAGCTGTCCTTATTGCAACACACAAGGTCCAAATGAGATCGTGCTTCTAAAGCACTTTGCTCAGAGCACGGCCCAAAGGAGGCTCTCAACACACCAGCTTCCATCGTTGTTTTGTTGTTCCCTCTGTCCCCAGGGCTCCCTATTACTCCCCACGTCCACACAGATGTAGATTCCAGTTGTTTCTTGGACTCAGGTGCTGGCAGCTTTTTGCAGGAATATCTCTCGTCTTCTCATATGTCCATACTGAGTGTCCTGTAGGTGTGACACTGATATCGCCAAGTCTCTGGGTGCCAAGCCTGCTTGCTATCACCGAGCCTTCTTGTCACAACAGGAAAATGATGAGGTAGTGACTGGTGCTCCAGTAAGAGACTCTGATAAGTTTCTACATCAGATTCTATACATGCGAAAAAGTGTTATCAAGAAGCAGCACAACATGGAAGCTAAAAGATCAAATCTGGAGTTAGGAAATGAAGGTGTAAATATTTGCTCTGTTCCTTCCAGCCAGGTAACCCCTCTGAGCCTCTTTAGCATCTATAAAGCAGAGATAGTAATAACTACTTCACAGCTTTGTTAGGATTACATGTTATAATGATGTTAAGAGTGTGGTCCATAGGAAACACTAAATAAATGTTTATTATTATTTAATGCAAAAAAAAATACCCTACTATGAGGTGTATGTTGCAGGTTAATAAGCAATTACTTTAAATGGCTTTTGTCTGCTACTGGGTATGTCTGCTGTTTTTCGCTTTGAAGGAATCAGCCAGCTGTTGGAATCTCGCTAAGTGCAGCAAGCCCTGGTATGCATAGGTGCAGGGGCTTGGCAGGCCCTGAGGCCAGGAGGCTTAACAAGGTGTGCTGGCTGAGACATTTGAAAAGTCTATTTGGAATGTTTAAATGCAGAGTCATTTGGCGAGACATAGAATCAGGAATGCTGACCAGCAGCTCTAGGCCTCAATTTCCCCATCTGCACAAGAAAAGGGCTGGACTTCATGTTGCTCTCTTGCATCTCTGACCTTTATAAGTGAAGGAGTCTGATTCTGCCAGGACCATTTTAGCTGCCCTGTGAGTGCATCCGGCAACTCCTAGTTCTGCATGGTCTGGAAAAACTTGGCATCTGCTGCCCCTCTATGGGGTAGAGCTTTGCAGGGCTCACGCAGGCCCACCAGCTAGGGCACATCTCCACTGCCCTCTGAGCCACCCTGACATCCACCGATTCCAGCACCTCCCAGCTCCCATTGTATGCAAGCACAGAAGACATAATTCCAACTGCAGTTCCCAGTCCTCGCAGAGAGGAGAGATCTTCTCTCAAGAGGGGCCCTGTCTGTTTTCATTCTTTCTTTCCTCCACAGCTTTGGAGAATCCTTGTTTTGCATATTCAGGGGAGGAAAAAACTGGCTTTAGTAAAACTTGGCTTTTCCCCCCAGTGAAAACTTGCTTCGGGGTTAAGGAAACATCGCCATCTGGTGGCCTGACATAGAAATAACTAGACAGAGTGATGGGTTTCCAGTCCACAGCAGGTAAATCACAGAATCCCAATCAGAAAGAGCTAGGAGGGTCTTCAAAGCTTGGATACCATTCCCTTGCTTTACTGAGCAACAGAAATGCTGTAGAGTCTAGATGGTTTGTGAGTTTCAAGACTAGAACCCAGATCTGCTGACCTTTTCGTGAGTAATCCAGCCCTCTCCCATCTCCACAACTCACAACCTCCCTCCACCCCTATAAATGCACACTCCATACTTTAGCCCGAAATGCTTTAATAGCTGAGGCTGGCAGGATCAGGATCATTTCCATCGTGCATGTTTCCTCTTGCTTTTTATCAGCTTCATGGGAGGCAGAAGAGGAAGATCAGAGGAGCTTTCAACTGGCAACCAGCTAAAGGGTTTACAAAGATAAGGAGGAAACATCAGAAGCCGGAGGAAAAGAGCATGGACTGATTTGAGAACCGAAATTTCTGTTTCATGTTTCCAACCCAGGAGGCGGTGGAGCTTGCTTTGATGCTGCGGGACAGCAAGAAATATTTGACCTAATAGCAGGGGATGTTTTCTGTTTGGGGATTTTGGATCCTGAAGACAGTAGGTTCAGTGAGTTCAGTATAAAAACTCTCATTATTTATGCAAAGTGTGAAAAAATCCATTATTGTCTGAATCAAGCCATATAATTATAAGCAAAGCCATTTCCACCTCTTATATTTGCATATCACTTTGCAGTTCACTGCTTGCCTCAATGTATTTATAATTATTTAATCTTTACAAACGCCCTATGGTGGGAATTATTAGTCATTTCTGATGAGGAAATAGAGGCTCAGAGAAGTTAAGCAATTTTTCTGAAGTCACACAGCTATCAATAGTAGCACTGAGACTTGAAAGGAGGAAGGAAACTTAATATTTAATCTACTGTGGGCCAAGTGAGGCACAAGTGCTTCCAAGGAAGGTCTTAGGGGCTTCTCCCCTTGGGATCATTCATTCTTTATTCCTCCAGCCTGACACCCGCGGAAGCACGCAGTCTTCCCGAAGCTACCGCATCCTACTGTTATTTGCTTAACTATAGAACATACTAGAAAGCCATATGGCACCCCTTTTAATTCAAAATTGACTTGGAGACATTTTTCCAAATATTACAATCTCTCCTCTGAGACACAGTGACACAGAAGAACTCAGCATACAGAGGCCACCAGCCTGGCTCCATGCATGGGACTGTCAGAGGGCTTTTCATCCACTCACTACCTAAACCATTTCCAAGTAACCCTTTCATAAGTGCCCGGACACAGGGGATTCTCTGTGCCTTCATTTTTTGTAAATACTGGCTCTCCTTTGCTGGATCCTCACCTCTAAATATTGGGGCTTAAAGCTCAGTCCTCAGATGACTGCTCTTCGGTATCTAATCTCCCTTTATAAGTGGGATCATCGAATTGCATGCCTTCAAATGCCACCTGTGTATTGATCACTCATAAACTGACACCCACGGCCTAGCCTCTCCCTCTGCGCTCGGACTAATATATGCAGCTGTCTGCTCAACATCTGCACTGTGATGTCTGAGGCACCAAAATTAGCAAGTCCGCATCCAAAATCCTGGTTTTCCCCAACCCGTAACGCCTCCTTTCACAACTTTTCTCATCTCAGTAAATAAAAATTCCATTCCTCCAGTTTCTCGGGCCAAAATCTTTGCAGTCATCCCTGGATTCTTCTCTTTCCCTCACGACCCATGGCCAATGCGTCTGTGAAGCTTGTCAGCTCTGCAGTCACAGCATTTGCTGCATTTCATCCTGCATTGCTGCCCAGCCACCTGGACTATTGCAGTAGCCTCGGACCTGGTCTCCTTATGCAGCAACCAGACTTGTTCTTCGAAGGGGTAAGTCAGAGCATAACCCCCTTTGCTCAAAACCTGCCAAGGGGTCTACATCTTGCTTCCATGGCTGCCCCATGACCCAGCCCCCTCCCCTCGTAACCTGGCCTTAACCTCCACTTTCTAGCACATTGCTGTTTTGTGTCCCACCTTCTGGACACATCAGGGACAGAAGAACAGGGGCTTCACTTTACTCCACGCTGTAGCCAATGCCTAGACGAAGTCTGGAACATAGAGGATACTCAATAAATTTTTGTTGAAACACAAATGCCTTTTCCCTCAGCCTGGTTTGTTCCTTAGCACCATCAGTCCTGAGCCTGATCTAACTCCCCCCTACTGCATTGTCACCCTAGATCTTCTTCCACTGTGCCCTATGGCGAAGGTGTCCTGTAAGGCCCAGGGGCTTCCCTCACACCACCACTTCCCACGCTAGGGCGAGGCTGTGCCCTCCAGGTTCCCGGCCTTCTCTTCCAGGCGCTGTTTCCCCATGGCCACGGGATCTCCCCATCATGGGCAGCTCTGCCCATCACCACCCTGCATGGTGCCAGGCAGGAGAGCCAACCAGGAACCGAGAACACAGCGGCTCCGACCATGCGCCAGGTGTGCTCAGCTATCAGCCAAGACCACACGGATCAGGAGCTGGCAGTTCTAGATAAGGACAAACAGCTGAATCGTTTCTTGATCCCTTCCCCCTTAAGTTCAGATCACATCATCGACCTTGCCTCAGTCCCACCTGGGAGGTTTAAGTAAGGGAGAAAGTTGGGGAGAGAGAAAACTAAAGAGAAGAGGGAAAGGTTTTCAGGAGAAATGAGAAACATCAAGGTACCAGCTCGGGCTGGTGCTGAACCGTGGGAGAAGACAGTAACCTCCTTGGGGACACTGAGGATTCCAAAGATGCCCCTCACACCTGCAACGTTACCAGACATTCAAACTCTTATCACTTGTGGGTTGACGAGAATCTTTTTGTAAAGTGCAATATTCCCAGGCCCATTAAAACAGTCAACCATGAACCATTTACACCTTATTGTCAATTGCTGCCAACTGTTTGGTATCAATCCTACTGTGGAAATAAGGTATTGACAGGAAGCAGAGGAAAAGGAATGAGCTTCTGAGAAACAATGTTTTCAAAGAAGGGTCTGACAAAAAAAAAAATCAGAGGGCCATGGAAAGGGCTCATGACACTTTGGAAACAAGGAGGTGAGAAGACAGAAGGGCTTCCCTCCTGGAGACAGGGAAATAGGCCGAAACAAGATGGCCGGGCACTAAAGGAAAGCCACTGTACAAACCCCTTGGAAATTATTACAAATGCATTATTTGAAATTAAAATATAAACTTTCACTTCAGTAAAGTATATTGAGAAACAAAGGTAATAAATGCTCAAAACTCATCAGTTCTTAATTATTAATATGTTACTACATTTTACTATTATCTATGCTCTTGGAGTTGTTTATGTCCATTAACAAGCTGCACAGGCATAATCCTACACGATGGTGTGTGTCTCCTCCTGACTCTGGTTTGCACTGCCATGCTGGTAAGGCAGAAATTGGCCATAGCAAACACTCCAAACCACAGAAATCAGCAAACACCACAAATCAAGGTTTGGTTTATTGTTTTGTTGACTATCCAAACCAGGGGTTGGCAAACCTTATTCCGTAAAGGGCTAGCTACTAAATACTTTTGGCTTTGTACCCATACAATCTCTGTCCAACCTACTCGACTCCGCCATTGTAACCCAAAAGCAGCATAGACAATCTGCAAAACAAATGGGCACAGCTGTGTTCCGACACACTTTATGTCTGAAAACGGACTGAAGGACCAGATCTGGCCCCTGGATCATAGTTTACCCATCCCTGGTCTAGACTTTTACAAAGTGATAGAGAAATGTTCATAATGCAGATTAAATTCTAAAATGTGATTGTAGCCAATGCAGGGTGAGTAGCACAAAAAAATGGAGGAAATACTCTTCCACTATTTGAAAACCATCATCTAATTCATCAAAGAAGCTACTCATATTACTGACAAATGATTAAAGGCCCAAACTACAGTTTGTTGCTTCATTTTCTTCTTAATCATTAACATTAGGGGAAATACCAGCCCACGTGCCTGTCGGAACTACACTTGTTTAATCGCAATAATAGATTGGCTACACAATGGATCAAGAGGCTGAAGCAAAAATCAGAGCATTATGTGAGTATCAATTGGCTATAAGGAATTTACAATGTAGAGTATTGTCTATTTTAGTGTTGTTTGTAAATTGCGTTTATGCAATCTTTTTATCAATAAATATTTACCAGCCCACCAAAGAACACCACTTTCTTCATATCCTCCAAACTATTTTGTTAAGGCCCAGGCCAAGCAATGCAGGGTTTTACAACCTTTGAGAACAAATCATGTGCCATATGCAACATTCATTCTTTTGCCATCATCACCCCCACCCCAACCAAAAGAAAACCCAAAAAAAAACCCCGAGGAACACAGCCTGAATTCCCAAGGCATCCACAAGGAACTCCCTAGTCTAGAAGCCATGAGTTCCACAGGGTCTTGTGCTCCCTTTTCAAATTGAACCCCAAAGTTTCCACTGGAGACACACACCCTCAAGTCCCTACACACTGCTCCTGGGAGGGAAATCCTCTTTTCCAACCCAAAGTGGGCACATGTTCTGACAAAGGTGTTGCACATGGAAACTAGGAATGTCGCGGGAAATTGAGGCCATACGGTCTTATTCTTGAATTGCTCAGCTTCTGGCTCCATGACCAAGAAGTTCGTTAATGAAAAAGTTTTAAAACATGGACCAATGAATCCATGAAGATCAATTATTTAGAAGAATATTAGAAATTAAAAAGTAAAGACAATTTTAAATGTGTTACTATTGCTCCTGAGGAATAGAATCTCGGGCCAGGACAGAGAATCAGGCCACTCTAAAAGTGATGTTATTTATTTTAAGTCTACTTAGCAAAATGCGGCCTAGTTCCAGGATCATTAAAAATATTGCTGCGTGTAGTGTGGTCAAACAGACAAGAACTATACCCCTAGGATTATGACCCTAAAAATTGTATAAGACTATTAATACAACTCCTTCGTGCTAAATTTTGGTTTGGGACCTATTCACATCCCTATTGCCTTTATCAGGCTGCGTGCTATTAAGGGCAGTAACTATGTTTTGTTCTTATATCCCAAGTGACTGACACACCACACAACATAAAGTAGGGGCTCTATCATTGCACAGGAGACAGATTCCTCAACAGCTGTTGGGGTGTAACTTAGCACCCCAAACACTGCACTGGGAGAGGAAAATGTGTGGGCACCCTACTCGTCCTTACACAGAGAAAGAAGCAGCTTTCATGTACCAGAAAGAGCAGCAGCCTTGTCACTACAAGAGCTGGGTTCAGATGCCAGCTCTGGTCTGTGCGACCATGAAGAAGCCTCTTGCCTACACAATTCCTGTGTCCCTCCATTTCTCCCCATCTCCGCCAGCACCGCTTGAGCTGGAGCGGTCATCACCTGTGGTCGTGGCGTCTGGAGAAGCCTGCCCTTGGCTCTCCCCATGTCCCTGCCAGTGTAGTCTCTGTACAACAATAAGAATGAGTGCTTACGAAATAAATCCCATCACTTCTTTCTATTGTATAAAACTCTTTGTCACCTGTCCTATGTCCACCAAGGTCACATGCTAGCTCTTCAACAGAGCACACAAACCCTTCACCATCTGCTCCCCGACTTGGCCTCTAGTGAGCTTTATGTCACACCACTCCACTCTTTTGTTCCAGCCACACTGGCCTTTCAGTTCCTCATATATGCAAAGCCCCTTCCTGCCTCTGAGTCTTTGCTTATTCTCTTCCCTCCCTCGCTCCCTTCCTTGCACCTCACTTCATCTGGTGAATTCTTCCTTATCTTACAGACCTAAGGCCCTGCCTCAGGAAAACCATCTCTGGTTCCCTGGACTAGGACAGGTTGTGCCCTTTGTACATTCCCATGGCATCTCATACTGCTTTTTCATGGCACTTGTCTCAAATGCATTTAATAGACTATTTGTGGAATTATCTGTTTAGTGTCTGTCACCCTTGGCTAGACTGGAAGCTCCAAGAGGCCAGGGACACATGCATCTGCCCCCTGCAGTATCTCTCATCATCCAGCACACAGTAGGCACTCAGTAAATGTGCTGAAGGAATAGCTGGAGGTTAATCTCTCTGAAACTCATTTACAAATGACAATAATGCCCACTTCACAGGATCGTCATGAGGATTAAATCAGATAACCCATGGGGAAGCCCTTGCATAGTGTCTTGTATATGGTTGACAATAAAGGTTTGTTGGACAACTATAAACACTATAACTTCTAAGGTGGCACTTCTTTAAATGAGTCTCGTATAAGGACTAGGTTAGTAATTAGCGCTTGTGAAGGTTTTTTTATTAGGTGATTAATGCAACTTAAACCTCAGGTGTTGAGGCTAAGGTATTATTAAGACTAGTGTTGATTGGCATTTGCTGGGCATGGACAGTCGCCTCATGCCTGACCAGGACACAGAAGTGTTGTCCTGGGGGATGGGTTCACCACAAGCTGGGGAGACAGACAGGATAGAGCTGTCTATGGTTAAGAAGAGCAAAGGGAACCCCTGTCTGCAGATAAAGCCACCATGATGCGTCCAGGCTAGTGACTTTAAGATTCAGCCCAGAACTCAAAAAATGTATTTCCCTTTCAGTCTTTCTTAGGAAGCCCATAGGTTGGATGCCCCATCAACGCAAGGAAATAAACCAAGAGACAGAAAGATATTGGATCTGGGACATAGCCGATCCAACACAAGAAACAGGAGACTAGAATTCCCAGGATGATGGAGATAGGAAAATCCAGGAATACAAGTGAGCCGTGAACAGAATGGCCACCCAAGCAGATTGGAGGGCTCCAGGAGCAGCATCAACAGGGGAAAAGACAGAACCAATAGACTCTCCTATTGAGAGAAGAGGTTGGATAAAGAGTTGGGAGAAAAATTGATGACAGTACTTAGAAAACCAAAGAAAGGAAAAATGGGGTAATTGTGAACAGGCTGAGGTTGGGGTTGGAGGATGGAAGAGGATGAGGAATAATAACAAGAAGAAAACATAATTCTAACACATTACAAGAACAGTATTTACATAGTGATAACACAAACACTGACCTCTGACTTAACCGAGACGGTAGCGTCTCTACCTGGAGGGTGGGGAAGGGGAAGGATGTGCAGGGTGAGGAAGGCGCTGTGACTGATCTAATCCTTATTTTTAATGGCAATAAACTCAATAAATGATAAGTGGTGATAAGCAAATGATATGAGGAGCCGGGAAAGCCACTTAGGCATGCTGTTGAGAAACACAGACATGAAGACCAGGTACGGAGACCGAAGGGCTGCAGTGCAGGGCTGGGAGGAGGGGGGTTAGACCACGATTGTTTTTATTACAAACCACAGCACTATTTGAGTGTTTAAATATAAACATGTATTTCTTTGAGTAAAAAAGAAGAAGAAAAATAGATTTTAAAGAAACCAAGGAGGAGGTACGGCAAACAGCGTTTGAGTGATGTATTTTTCTTTTTCTGTATTTCTCAATTTTAAAAAAATGCCCACTGGGAGAAAAATACAATCAACTTTTTGAAACCTAAAAAAGAACATCAGATGTAAACAGGAAGAGCATGGCCTGGAGAGAATTTGGAGAAGAAAGAGGTTTCCCTGGGGATGGATTGGGTGCAGGCGCTTAACCGTCCACCTGAGCAGCACCCCTGTGTCTGGCCCACAAGAACTCCTTCCTTTCTCCCACACCCTGTTCACCACCACCCCGTCCATCCCCAGATCGCTTTAGCATCCATAATTACAGGGCTCTAGGTGCTGTCTGTGCCACCTCTCACTGTACCCCAGCACGGAGTCAGTGGGTAATGTGCGTGTCCTTTATTCCTTTTTCCAATTTTTTTACATGTGGAAAAATACACATAAAATAAAATTTGTCATCTTAACCATTTTTAATCACATTATTCAGTGGTATTAAATACATACATAATGTTGTGCAAGCATCACCACCATCCATCTCCAGAACTCTTTGCATCTTGTAAAACTGAGACTTGGTAAATGTTAAACCCCAATTCTGCACCCCAATCCTCTTCCTCTCAGCCCCTGGCAACCACTATTCTACTGTCTGCCTCTATGATTTTGACTACTCTAAGTAACTCATATAAGTGGAATCATATAGTATTTGTTCTTTTGTGACTGGCTTTTATTTCATTTAGCATAATGTCCTAAAAGTTCATTCATGTTATAGAACATGTTAGAATTTTCCTTCTCTTTAAGGCTAATAGTCCATTGCATGTATATAGATAGATAGATAGATCTACATATATATATATATATATACACACACACATATATATATCACAGTTTTCTTACCCATTTATTTGTTGGTGGACACTTGAGTTGCTTCTACGTTTTAGCGATTGTGAATATCCTGCTATGAACATGGGTGTACATATATCTCTCTGAGATCCTGCTTTCCATTCTTTTAGGTATATACCAAGAAATGGAATTGCTGGGTTACATGGTAAATCTATTTTCAATTTTACGCGGAGCTGCCGTACTGTTTCCCACAGCGGCTGCACCGTTTTAGATTCCCACTAACAGTGCACAAGGGTTCCAGCTATTCCGCATCCTCTCCAACACTCGTTAGTTTTTTGGTTTTTTGATAGCAGCCATCCTAATGTGTGTGACGTGGTATTTCATTGTAGTTTCGCATTTCCCTGATGATTAGTGACGTTGAGCATCTTTTCATGTGCTCATTAGCCTTTATTTTGACATGCTGCTATCAACAAGAGTCATGGCTCACACTGTGCCTCTGTCATCCTCCCTACTGCATCCAGCACAGAGCATGGGCAATTAGGCACTAAAAATACTTATTGAAGATGCAACGCAAAAGGTAATAAAACTGTGCGGTTAAACACATGGGTTTTAGAGTCTCCTAGACCTGGTTTGAATCCTCATTCCACACCTATGAACTGCTGGCTATAGGACCCTGGGCAGATTACATCCCTCTCTGGGTTTCTTCCTCTGTAAAACAAGGGGAGGGAAAGAGCCTCGGTCACAGGGTTGTTGTGAGAATTAATTGAGATAATGCAAAGTGTATGGCACATCCTCGATGTCCACAAATGCCAGCAATTTTAATTATCTGCATTCATTTGGGGTTTGACTATAGGGAAGTTGCCACAATAAGTCAGTCTTTGTATGCATGCTATTGACACACTCAACATTGGCAAATATTTTTAACCAGTTTTTATTTTTTAACTAATATTGATTTTTATTTTCAACATCATTAAAAACATAGTTAATGGTACTAAAAGATTTGCAAAAAACACAAAAAAAATCAGTAAGCCCCTCTTCTCCTACTGTTACATATCAAGTCCTAATTCCTAGAGGGAAGCATTTCTTACCTCTTTTAGTTGTTCCTCTGGGATTTGCACATTTACATATTTCTAAATAATGTGCCAATGTTTATGGCAATTTTAGACATTATGGTAAATGAGAATTTAGTTCTCTTACACCCGACTGTCCCTACCTCTTCCTCCAAATGCCACAACTTTGGGTTAAATCAATAATCAGTGTTTACATTTTAATGAGTATACACGTTAATTTTCCACCCGTTAGTCAAGTAGTTCACCATGATTGCATTGCCTTTCTTGAATGCTGTTTTACGTTTTTCCAGGAGTTAACCATTGCCTTGTTTACTTTTCACCTGCTTGGTTTTCTGTGTGCCTTTTATTTTTTGCTTTTTTAACAAATGTAACAATATATTTGTTACACACATTTTTAATACCACTTTCCAAATGCTTTAAGCCAATCAGATGTTCCTTTTGTTTCTCCCCCTAGTGCTGTCCCCTCTGAAGCTGTCCACCTCTCATCCCTCTGGACGTGCTCTCTCTGGGACCCCTCTGGCTCTGCCTCTGTGTTGTGAGGCATCCGTTTCCCAGATCCCATCTCTTTGACTGTCCTTGTCCTGGTGAAGTGCATCTTCTGATGTTTCCTGAAATTGGGTGCATAGGAGGTAACATTTTAGAGTCCTCATGTGCCTGATAATATTTGAATTAGGTTTTTTTTTTGAGATCGATGTAGAATTCTAGTTAAAAATTATTTTCTTTTAGAAAATTTAAGGTATCGTCTTTCTCTTTTAGCATCCCATATTGCTATAAGAGAAGTCTGATGCCATTCTGAGTTCAAGTCCTTTGTATGTGACCCATTTTTCCCTCTGGGAGCTTTTAGGATCTTCTTGTCCTATAATTTCACAGGGATGGATTTTAATGTGGTTTTTGAAAAGTCCATTTTGCTGGGTACAAGATAGGTCTTTTCGATTTGGAGACCCATAGCCTTTAATTCTGGACATTTTTCTTGTAATATATCTTCCCTTCTTTCCTGTATTCTCCTTCTAAAATTTCTTTTGGTTACACACAACCTCCTGGGTTGATTCTCTGTTGCTTTTGAAATCCAAAATTTTAGTATTTCAATATTATCTTCTAACCTTCTGTTTAATTTTTTTGTTTTTGTCTTTCATGTTTTTAATTTCCAGAAGCTCTTTTCTCTTCACTAATGAATCTGTCTCCATGACAATTTGTATTTGCTTTAGGACTGTAATATCTTTCTTTATGTCTCCAAAGGATTATAATTATATCAAGGTTTTTATTTTTTTAACTTAACTTTCATTTCTCTGACATTTCTCTGCTTTTTACATTACCAAGTTTCTTTTTCCTCTTTTATTTTTTCATACATGTTGGAAGTGTCATCAAAAGTGATCCTGTCTTTTGATAATCGAGATACTCAACAACTAATTAGAGCCCAGAGGTTCTAGGTAAGGGACTGATCAGTAGCCAACACTGAGGGCTAATCGAGTGGTGAGCTGCCTTCTGCTCTCAAAAATTAGGATCTGAGCTGTTTTCTCTTGGATGAGTCAGTTTCTCCAGAAAGGGATCTTCCAGTCTTCTGCCTGCGGCAGGGTGTAGGGACTGCCAGCCCTGGAGTCTCACCTGTAGACTTGCACCTCTTCTCCATTTCCTAGATGGTATCTCATCCTGTACTCAGCTCTCTAGGTCTCGCTTACCCAGAGGACAATGACATCTCCTGGGTTGGGATGGGAAAAAATGACCCTCACAGCCAAATTCTCTGTATTCTGAATTGCAACAAATCCTCCTGTTTACTGCAACCTGTGGTAGCATCTGCTGTCGCCAAGCCTCAGCCTTTCTCTGGTTCTTCCCAGTAAAGTGACTTGTTTCTCACCGGGACCAAATCTACCCATTCCCCACAATCATGAAGGTTATTGCTACCCCAACTCCAGTAAGTTGATTGCCACTTCTGTATGTATTTTCCACATTCCAAAGTTTATTGAAATCTCTTGCTCAATGATGCCCCCTCTCTCTCCTTTCCCTTGGTCTTTGTCTATTTTTACTCTTTTTTTTTTAATTGAGGTAAAATTCACATAACATAAAATTTACCATTTTAACCACTTTGAAGTGTACAATTCCATGGCAATTAGTACATTCACGACACATTTTCATCACCCCAAAAGGAAACCCTGAACCCATTAAGCAGCCACTTCCCATTCTGCCTTCTCCCCGGCACCTGGAAACTACCAATCTGCTTTCTGTGTCTATGGATTTGCCTGTTTTGGATTTTTCAAATAAATGGAATCATACAATATGTGACATTTTGTGTCTGGCCTCTTTTACTTAGCATGATATTTTCAAGAATCATCTATGTGATAGCACACATCAGTACCTCATTCCTTATTATGATTGAATAATAATCGATGGTTTGTATGTACCACATTTCTTATCCATTCATCAGTTGATGGACATATTCCTGGTCCTTTATTTCTTTTCTATCCGGGCAGGTTAAAGTTGGGAAGAGAAGATGATAATGTGAGTGGTTGATCAGAAGTGTTTAGCCAAAACAATACTGCCAAGTATTAATGCAGTCTCTGTCTTACCAACAGGATGGCAGCCTGACTTTCATTTTCACCTCTGTTTGGAAAATAAGTCCTGTGACTAGTGCTCGTTAGAGTCACCATCAAAAGGATGTAGTCCATCCCATCAGTGTCACAAATAGAAATCTCTTCCTCTTCCCTGGCTTGAGGTCTCCAAAAAGGTGCTTGGAAATCCCCAAAAATGTGCTTGGAAATCCCAAATTGTTTGAAATAGCATGATAATTTCCTCATTAGAGAAGTGTGTTTTAACCCCGGGAGTATTTATAATTAAGCATAGAAATGATAAATTATTTCAAACTCACAGAATAACATATTTGTGTTAAAGAATAATTCATGTAGAGTTAGTATTTTATGAACTTATAATCTCATTCTACAGAACCTCAGACTCCACACCCTAGAATTGGAGCCAAGTAATTTTGAGACATGAGCAACACCCCAGTTGGAGAATTGGTACAGAGAGATAAGTGTATCTTCTCAGGGTCACTGCTCATTTTCAGAATATCCCAGGTAGATACAATAGGGTCTACAAAAAATTAAAAATAAAAGGCTATGAGATGTTACCATGTCCGAATTTGCTAAAAAGATTAATTTCCAAGTCAATTTCTAGAATAAAAGAGTCTAGGGAGGTTATGTTGAAGTGCCTATCTCTTAAGTTTCTTAAAAATATAAAATCTGAACCACTCCTAGAGAAGGTGGTGAATACCTCCCTAAGGTTCAGCCAACAAGGTTGATGGAAAACACGAGCCCTGGAAAAGGGGCTTAAGGCAAATTTTTATCTTAATCAGCCTTACCTTTCGACACCGCTGGCCACAGCACTAACCTTCCTTTGTCCTGATCTTGGAAAAGAGAGTCCTTCCTTTGCTGCTTTCTTGGGATCCCCAGGCCGGGGGGCATTCAGCCCTTCCTAGGAGGCTTCTGTGATCCCTTGGAAAGCAGAGGCAGCAGAGCGGACTGGAAGGTTTCCTGGATGAGCCCCAGGTTTGCACAAACATGTGAGTTCCCTTCCTACATTGTCTGTCTCTCATGACGGGTAAGACATGGGCCACCTCTTGCACAAGACCACAAAAGGCCACACTCTGTAGGTTTCCAGCACTCTTTCCATGGTCCTCAGGGGTTGAGAGGCAAGTTCCTTGACGTGAGTATCAGACAGCTACTGAGAGATGAATAGCACCACAGTGAACAGAGATCTTAGCCCATCTGCTGGTCCTGTGTGCAGGCAAGCACAGAACCAGGCTTGACAGAGACACAGAGACCCGGGAGCAGAGGGCACATCAGCAAAACAGACGGACGGGGAGGTGGGTGCAACTAGTCAGTCCTCAGTGTATCTGCCAGGTGGCTAAGGGAAGTTCTCTTAGGAAAGACAAATGCACGTAGTGATAACATAGCTCAGGTAGGGACTGTCGAAGTCTTCCATTTCTCGTCACATTCATCACCCGCAACGTGACCGTCCCTGTAACTGGTCATCATGCCATCACCATCATCATCAATGCAAATAAACTAAACAAGTGACACTATGTATGTCAGGCCACTTGTCACGCCCAGCATGACCATCCCTGTAACTATCATCACAGCCTCACCGTCATTACCATCATCAGCACCAGCAACGCTTGAGTAAGTGCCACTGTGTGACCGTGCCGTGTGCCCCATGGAAAGAGGAAGAAGAGCCTAGGCCCATCCCAGCCCTCTAGGAATGCATTATTATCATTGTCATTACTATTATTAGCTAAAATGTATCGAATGCTCACCATATATCATACCAGGCACTGCGTAAGGATTAAACTGTACAATACCCTGTAAGGTATTAATGCTCTCGTATTACAGATGAGAAGATATAGAGAGGTTAAGTGATGTGTCCGACGTCACACAGCTAAGGAGTGATTTGAACCCAAGCCATTCAGCTTTGTGACCCCCCTCAACCTCACTATGATGTAATATCACCTTCCGCAGCCTTCACCAGTGGTCTGCAAATTGGGGCGCATGCGAGAGGATACACTGAGGGCAAAGATGAAGATATTAGAATTGCTGCTCATTTTTGCTTCTCGTTTCATCCCTCTTAGTTTCTATTTTTATGTGTTTTATAATAAACTTAATTTACCAGCATAATAGAGTACATACATAATTTATAAGTAAATAATCCATATTATGGGTATATGCTCAATTATCTATTCATAGAGGTGTGTAGTCAAAAAGACTAGGAGACCCCTGGTCTAGACAAAACCCACATGACAGACCCCATAGCTGGGCAAATGGAAAATTATATTAACCGGTCTTGAGCTTACCTCTGGGGAAATACATTCAATCTGTGTATAATTCTGAATTGTGATATTGTATTCTGCAGAATTAAAGCCTTGGTTTCAGCAAGGGACTAAAAATGACGACATATCTTTCTTAGCCCGTCTTTGAGTTTATCTCACAAACCGAGCTCACCAGTCTGTGTATAATAGAATGATCCTATTACTAACACACTAGTACTGGAAACGATCAACATGGATTAGTTGTCTGATATGTTTTATTAATTAAAGAGATAGAGTTTCATCCCTTTCTAAGACCCCTCTGAAAATGCCCCTAATTTTTCTGCCTTTAAAAAGTAGATAATGTTGAATGGTTTTGCATGTTATGGGAAGCCAATAGATTAAAAAAAAAGTAGATATATTTTTTAAAGGGAATGCTTATCTTTTGGCGATACATAGTACAATAGTGAAATAGCATGAGGTCTAAGATATGCTTCAAATTAATCTGGAGTCAGAGAGTGGTTTGGGGCCAGAAGCAGCAGAATTGGCTGAAGGTTGATCATTATTAAGGCTTGGAGATACATATCTAGGGTACATGATGTTATTCTGCCAACTTCTGTATATGTTTTAAGTTCCTTAATAAATAGTGTAATAGTCAAAATGTAAAAAAAAAAAAAAGTCACAACTTTTGATCTAAAGTAGGTTTTACAGAATGTTTTGGTGTGCCTTTTTTAGCCTTTGTGAAATGTAGTAAATGTGCCCACATCATTTGCTATGGTGTTAGAATGAACCTTACCCTACAAATACAGTTAGGGGGAAAAAAAGAGGATCTAATTTAAAAAAACATTATATTAGCTGTACAAGGAAAAATTAAAGAAAGAAACAAATCTCATGTATCATTGAAATGAATGTCCTTCGAAAACCTTTTCTAGCTCACATCGCTGGTGTGGGCAACAATGACAGAACTTTTCACACAAGGGGTCCTGTATCATCGCTCCCTCCTACTGTGGTTCTGAAGGCTGAGACGGTCGACTCAGAATCCAGTTGGAATCAGAGTGGCTTTTCATCCCTCAGACGAGCATGAAGGGCCCCAGACACATCTCAAGGGAAACGCAGTGAGACGCAGACCACAACTGCCATAGGGACAAGAAGAACCAACAAATGGTGACTGCTCTGCCATCGGAATTAAAGCATAGAGGAATTCGCCCATATAGTCACCAAATAACGCAGAGAAGGCAGGGAACAGCAAGGTTGATGATGGCCCACAGCTGCTGAAAAAGCAGGAAATCGCTTCCAAGGCAACACCCACCTGTTGGCCACACTACTGCTCCAAGAAACAAGCGCCATCCTGCCAAGAGGCCTCGGGGAACAGTCCTTCCGGAGTTCAGCCTCCAAGCTCACTTCAATCCTTTGTGTTCTGAGTAAGAATTTCCACACTGAGAGCTCAATTCCAATTACACTCCAAGATAGTATCAAAATGATAGGTAAATATAGGCCCAACTTTCTGGCCAGGCAGCCAAAGCACACGGCGCCACAGGGGAGAGAATGGGCTGATCCAGATCTCTCACGGTTATGATGTCTTCTTGGAGAGCCGCTGAAGGCGGCTGGGACAGTGTTCATCAGATTGCACTACCGAGAATGCGCTGGTGGAAAGCACAGGCATGCTCATTGTGACGTGGGCCTTCCTAGGAAGGGAGAGGATGGGGCCACCTCGCAGTGATGTCTGAGATAAAGAAGAGAGTTACAGGCCGATGCGGTGGCTCACGCCTGTAATCCTAGCACTCTGGGAGGCCGAGGCGGGAGGATCACTCAAGGTCAGGAGTTCGAGAAGGGAGTTACAGATGAGCCCAGACGGCATGACAACGCTGGAGTCCCAGGGCCCAGCTGGTGGTCTGTATAGTGGCGGAGTCCTGCAATCACACAGCCTCAGAGGTTGAAGAGGTTTGACTCATGGCAGCTCTCCCCTAGGTGGAGGAGCCAATGGATGGTTTGGGGGATGGCTTTTGACTCTCCATAGCAAACCTAAAGCCACCCCAAATGAACACACAATCTAAAGGAAAGAACAGTGCTTGATCTGCACATGCTGCTTCAAGGAAAGCTCCTGCACCCCCTATGAAGAGATCAGCATCCCTCGGCCTCTCCTGTGTAAGAATTTTGGAAGCTTCACTACCCTTCCCACCCTCTCTGGATATTCAATGCTTGAATCAACTCTACAAGCGGTCAACATCCTTAGAGACTCGTAGCCCTTGGTGGAAGCCCACCCCGTCTGTGAATGGCACCTTCTGAAAACTTTTTCCTAGCCATTTGGCAATAGGGATTATGAGGAAAAGGTTCACATTCCTTTTAAACTAGTAATTAATTTCTTGATTCTGCACAAAGGAAATGCCTCTCGATATGATAAAAAGTTCTACATAAAAATATATTTTCACAACATTGTATAAAATGGCAAACATTTGGAAATAATGGAAGAATAATAAGGGATGATACATCCACTCAATTTGATAATGTTCAGCCATTAATAATGATATTCGTACAGAGAATACAGCAATCCTAAAAGATGCTTATGATGCTAAAATGTTAAGGAAAGAAATCAGGACACTAAATTCAACATTCATTAGGCTCAAGTCATATTTTTTAAAGAGAACCTATTATAAAAATGACTAGAAGTGATCCCACTTATATAAGGCATCAAGAAAGTCAAATTCATAAAGAGAGAAAGAAAAGTTACTAGGGACGGGGAGAGGGGAGTGGGATTGGTTGTTTAATGGGTGCAGAGTGTCAGTTTGGGTTGATGAAAAGATCTGGAAGTGGATGGCGGTAAAGGTTGCACAACAACATAAATTTACTTAATGCCACTGAACTATACACTTAAAAATGGTTAAAATGGTAAATTTTATGTTATGTATATTTTACCACAATTTTTAAAATATGCCCAAAAATTACTAGAAAGAAATAAACTGAAAGTTAAGAGTACCTGTATTTGGGAGGACTTCACATGGTTTTTTTTTTCCTATTTCTAGTTTTCTGTATTCTCTAAAATCTGTACAAGGAATACATTGAGTTGGTCATGGAAAAATCCAATAAATCTTCTTTTATACAACAGATTTCATCATGGTACTGAATAAAGTATGTCTAATGTCTTCCTACCTGTTTTTCAGGGCACTAATAATACATTTTACTCACTTAGGATAAATATTTTTCCTGGCCTGATTACTCTGCCCATTTTACAGAGCAGGAAACTGAGGCTCACAGAGGTCAGGTGGCCTCCCAGGTTCACAGAGTATGTTGGCAGGTACAGTTTTGATGATGAAAACTGGACCTTTTTGCTGAACATGGCCAGCAGAGACCACCAGGGTTCATTTTGCCCTCAGACACAAGTTTCTCCAAGACATAGAGGAAGAGTCCATCCATTAACTGGAATTCCAACTAGCCTCTACTCTTCGATTAATTTTTTAGCTTTCATGACAAAGAAACAATTGATTTTTTTTAAAAAACTATCTTGGATTTAAACCAAAACAGACAATTTCTCAATGGACCCTGTAGTCAGCCCATGAACCTGAGCAGACTTCCTCCACTTTCTGCTTCTCAGGATTAGAACCCAGGGGCCTTGAAACTCTGGGTTGTTAAGGACTCAGGCTCGGGAGGTGGAACGCACTGAAGGAGGAAATCTAGACTCATCTATTTTGGAAGGGTTTTTTTACAAGAGCTATTAGTGATTTCGTATCTTAATTCCATTCATTTTCATCAATTAGAACACAAAGTTGCCTGAAGTTTCCATTTCTCCTACATTCTGGTTGTGTTTTACTTTAAATAAGTTAGTTACACAATCCAGAGGACTGTGGCAAAGGATCTGAATGTTACAATGATGAGGGTGAATTCCATATCCTCTGATGTTCCAGCCCTCGCTTTTCCTACTCTCCCTCCACTCTGATTCCCGGCTAACTTTGATTGGCCCCGATGGCCAGCTCCGTGACCTTTGCACTCCTGAAGAATGAAAAAAATCAGGCAGTCCATGTCAGACACAGAAATATTCATAAGCTCTTTGCTAAATCCCCTGAAACAAAGGAAAGCAATTCTGGTACCCAGCACCTAGTAATTAAGGAACAACGCCTCATTAGTAATAGAGGGAATATGGAACAACCAGAGATCTCAGCCCAAACTCCTGCCGAGCCCAGAGAACCAGCTGGGTCAGTGGAGGAGACAAATAGATACCAGTGAGTCAGCCGGGTTTAGTGCGCACTGACAGCCATCAAATCCAGAGGGCATTCTGTGAATCAACACCGAGTTGTCCTCTGGGGTTCCCAGTTCCGTGGAAGTCACAACAATAACATGGGATTCCTTGGAAATAAGCGACTACAGAGAACCCACAGCAGAAGGTCAGAACAGGCACTGGGAACGGGCTTCATTGCAAAGGTCGGCTCTGATCCACCAGGCTGCACCGATGCTGCGCTGATTTGGAGCTGAGTCTGTGGTCTGGGGAAAGTGGAGTCTGTCCTGGCTAAACTGGGGGCAGGGAGGGGTCGGCAGCAGCTGTGCCAGGCATTTATTTGCCATCCCTGGCCCAAACTGTCATGAAAATTTCTTTTCCAAAAAGAGACTGCCAGGCAATGCTGGTCTTAAGCAAAAATTGGGAGGAAGATGAAGTTTGCCGTTAGCAAAGCAAGCTTCCCTCTGACATCCCCCCTCCTCCAGTCCCCAGCACTCAGCTTCCTGTTCTCTCACTGACGTCTCAGCCCTCCGTTTTCTCCTGGGCGCTCAGGACAACAGCGTAAAGGACAGACATAAAGGACAGACATCCTGACAGGAATCAAAACGTCCATTAATGAACTGACAGCAGGGTACTGGGACCCCTGTTGGGTGGGAGGAGACCTCGCCCTGAACTCACCCTCCCCGGTCAGTGGTGATGGACTCTGGCTCCCACAGAAGGAAATCCCTGCCCCTGAAGAAAGGAGAAACCGGCATTCCCACTGCTTCATCCGCCAGCCCTAACGTGGCTTCCTTCCTCTGCTACAAGCACAAAGACGAAGACTCTTCCACAAAATCTAGAGGAACTTGAGAGAATCCGGCGCCTACATAAGCCTAACTAGAAGCGTCACATTGGGCCCAAGAAAGAAGTCACATGGCCTTGTTTCTGGGTTTATTGCCTTCCTCCAAGCAGCTATGACTAATTCACCTAAACAGTCCTTCTCTCACCCAGGCCTGGGCTCCAGATGCCAATAAGGATGGAAGGACAGAGAAGGAGAAGCCCAAACAATGGAAGAAGAATGGACATCGTGTAGCTTAGACTGACACAGCAGCCCTCCAGGGGATTTGCACGTGTTCCATTTGACCCTGTCCAGTAAAGAGATGCCCCCCAGAATCTCCCCTCCTCCTCAAAGTCCCAAGGATTGCTATTCCAAGCCTCTGGCATTCAGTCTCTGGCAGCCCTGTTCAGGTCTCAGAAGCCGACCACACGCGCAGGTACCTCTGTGAGAGGAGCAGAAAGGAGGGTGATGGATGCCCAGAGGCCATCTTTCTTCCTCGTCTAGATGGAAGTTCGGACAAAAGGCAGAAGAATTTACATGACTCTCTCATGTCTGTAATGGAACCATGCCTGGCCCAAAGGTGAGACTCAGCTCACTGTTATAAAAACCAGCCCTAGCAGGGTGAGCTCCCCAGAGAACGCAGTCTCTATTCTTGCTACACACGCTCAAATATTTGAGAAACTGACCCAAGGTCACCTGAGGACCCTTTCTATTCTGTTCTGAACCAAAGAGCTTGGAGGCTACCCTTGCAGAACTGGACCCAATTCTCTGCCCCCAAACATAGCTAGGATATTTAATAAATGATGAATCAATGGATGAACCAATAGCTGACTCTGGCCCTTCAAGACCCTGAGGTCTATCCAGAGGCAGACCTTTTTGAATACATCCTTGGCTGGGGAGAATGAAAGGCCAGTCTTCCCAGCCTTCCCAGGGAGCCAGCTGGTCTCAGCAAGCTTTCCTATGGCTAAGTCAGCCTCACCGGGATCCCCTGTCATGTGTGACCCAGGGCTAGTCCACTCAGTCGGGACACGATGCCTCTCCTGGGCCAGCCAGCCTAGCACTCACCTGGCCAGCCCAGCTACTCCCTCCTCCCTGTACCCACTAGAGAAAGAAGGACAGGCACATGGCACAGGTGAACTGCAAGGGCTTCAAGTCATGCCAACTCTGGTATCAATCATGGCTCAGTGATTTTTGGCCGAAGAACTCAGCAAGTTATTTAACCCCTCTGTGTCTCCATTTAACAAACTGTAATCAGGGGATAATGACCTCCAGTTCATTGGTATTATCCTCCCTCCACTAACATGTGAACTCCGCAGAGGAGGGCTGCCAGGCTACTCAACACCAGGGCTCTCCAGTCACAAAGCAGCCAGTGTGTGTGGCGCCCCCCAGAGTTGTGTGCTGTTAATTGCATGTAGCGACCCTGCCACCAGAACAGGCATTTTGTCCGTCCTGTCCCTGGATCTACACTAAGTGCCTAGAATGATGCCTGACTCACAGTAGGAATTCAATAAATCTGTTAGGTGAATGAATAGAACCTTTGTAAGGATTTGTGTAAATAATTTATGTAAAGGGCCTGGTTTTTGAGTCAATGCTCAATACATGGTGATTATTGGCATTGATGGCGTTACTAAGTATAATGGGAAGAATCCTTCCTGCCAGCCTGGCTTGTATAAATCTGCGGGATGTGAATGTCGAGGAGCATTCTGCACCCCGCCTTCAGCTCCAGTGGACAGCGGCTCTGCCCACATCCTCCCACCAGGTTGCTGAAGACCTTGCCCTTCTCATCTGCTTGGCCTGGCCTGTGCCCTTCCTGCCCCCGGCCCAGCTCTGTCCCCAGTCTGACCCCAGGGGGTCAGCTGTCTCTTCTTTGTGTAAAAGTCAGGACTTTCCTCTTCCCTGCCTCCTCTTGGCTGTCTCATTTGGCACCAGAGCCTCTATTCAGGAGCCCAGTCCTACTCAAAGGCCACAGCTCCTTCTTGGAAATGGCAAAGACCTGGAAACAAGGGGCTCAAGCACCTCTGCCAACAGGTACATTGCGTAATGACTGCACCGTGTTCCAGGGGAGGGCACCTGGTTTCAGAGCAGAGAGTAGGGATTCCTCCCCACACTCAGGAGGCTGGGTGGATTTTTAAGCTGTTTCTCCGTCAAAGGGACAGATTTGGTTTTGAAAATGAGACGACCCTTTCTCGTTTCCCACCATTACCGCACCCAGGACAACCTCCTTTCTGGAGACAATAGGTGGCTGCCACCTTTGTACAATGTGAACAGTGTTAGGGAGGAACCCACCCCAGAAATGTGACCTCCCCAAATGCCTGGGATTCCACTATTAGTGATTCACTCCTTTGGGTTCAGCACCACCCACTCTCTGCCTGTCTTGGAAAACAGATTCTCCTGGGACGGGTAACACATTAAGTTCTTAACACCTTGAGTGAATAAATTCATCAGACCTTTTATTTATCTTCCTGATAGAAGAGATATCTGTACACTTGGCCTATGGGGCTGGGGTGGGTCTCGCTGGAATCAGAGAAGAGGGAAGACTTTGAAGTCAACCTTTGTCAGTGTCTCCAGGTTTCCTAGAGCCGGGCCTGCCTACACCCTCCAATGACAGCTGTCTCGGGAGCTGTTTGTTTTAATGAGTTAATCACCAAAGGATTAGAACAGGCAACACACACAAGGGCCTACCTCCATACCCCACATGTAATAGATACTCAACAAATGTTAGTCTCTCCCACCCCTCCCATGAAAGGAGAGAGTATGTTTGTCTCTGGGGAGAGGGCTGGTCTATGCCTGCCCCTCAGCTTCAGAAGGATGAGTCAAAGAAATCAGGTTTCTTCTCTACTCCTTTAGAAAATGGGTGCACCTCTACCCAGCCGGCCAGCCTTGGCCCCTGGCTCCTTTGCTCTGCTGTAGGGGAGAAAGCCAGAGAGGGCTGGGTGCACACATTTAAATCACAGCTCACTGGAGATCTGGTTTCTAGGGTCCCAAGGCTGTGAGAGTCTGAAGAATCTCTCACTTGGCATTGATTCTGCTCTGCTCTCCAGCTCTGCAAAGTCTCTCTGGAACACCAGGCCCCTCTCTGTGTCTCAAGAGGCACAAGTCCTCCAGGGACTACCTTACCCACCTCCTCTGCCCTCTGGATTCCAGCTAAACTCAGCCGGTGCAAGGTACCAGCAAGAGACTGGGAGGCAAGAGGAGAGAGATGTGAGCTATTTACTCCCCCCACTCCCTCCCTACGGGGCCAGGGTTGTGGCAGTAGCTGCAGCCCCCTAGCCACGGCCACAGCTCCTGTGGGGCAGCCCTCACCCGGGGCTCCAGTGCTCACTGGGTTCTTGTGCCCGGCGGTGGAAAAGTCTTCCTGCTCTTGCCAGTTCCTGGTGCTTTGCCAGCTCTTACTGATCATCGTCCCTCTACCTCCCACCAGGGTCATTGGAAGGACCAAAGGAGATTCCAGATGCAGTTTCTCCACAAATACCTACTAAACAATGAAACCCCCATGAGAAATAGCTTCCTGGGGGGAGGCCACATGGACCCGGACCACAGTTGACCTAAAGAGGCCACCCTATGTTCAACCAATCCATTCTCCAGACCCCCGGGCTCACCTTGGGTGTCCGGATCCACCTCTGCATCTGCGGCAGCACGTCATCCACCTGTGGGGCCGAGATTTTAAAGAAGATGTCTTCTTCTTTTGGTTTCTTATGGTCATTTTGAGTTACCTCTCTGGATAGTGAGAATTTCCCCTGCAAGTCTCCATGTTGGTTGAGCCAACAAGCATTTCATCAAAGATGCTAGTTACACTCTCCCCAAGGATGAAAAATAAATTAAAATAAGCTCATTCCATTTCTCCCCTTTCTTTTTGAAATTATCCAGTTCACACTTTAAAGCAGAATACTGGTTGTCCCAGAGCCTCTGCAAAACAAACAAACAAAAAAAAATGTGAGAGCCGAAAAGGCCCATAGAGTACAACATTGAGTACAGCAGGACCCCCCCCACCACCACCATTTTCAGATGGGGAAATGGAAGCCCAGAAGTTGAAAAGGACTTACCCAAAGAAGTAGACCCTAGATCAAACACCCAGATCTCCTGGCACCTAGGATCGACACCTTCCCAGCACTCCAGGGACATGGGCAGCCCAGCCCCCACTACCAGTTAAGTCTATTGCCTTGTTGAGTTTATTCATCTGTTTCCCCTGCAAGACTGTAAGCTCTATGAGGGCAAGAATCAAACCTTGTTTACTGTTTCACCCCCCAGCCCCTGCTTCTGTGTCTGGAATGCTAATTCTGTTTTGAATGAATGAATGTTCTGTGTGCACATCTCTATATTTCCGGACATCAGACATTTTAAAACATGCCCACTTCCTTCTACCAGCTTTCATCTGTCAGCATCAATTAGGGAACCACTCAAAGTCATCATATAAGCCTTAGAAAAAGCCCCCCAGGGATATCCCTATGCAAGAGCCCCTGTGGGGGTCCTCATTCCTGAGATATGTATTCAGGAGAAATCTGGGGCAAATGAACATCAGAAAATCCTTGGAAAGAAAAAGGTGGACAGAGATGGCTCCAAAAAACAGCTTGGTGGGTATGCTTTCATGGAAGGCAGTCTTTCATTCAGAGATTACTACTTATTAAAGAGCTATTATTATACTTACTGTAGAATGCTTACTACCTACCAGTCCCACATTGCATCTTTACATGCATCATCTCAGTTGATCCTTACAACCATTATTCGACTAAGGTTTTATGTTCCCTGATTAGTAGACGAGGGAAGTCAGGCTCAGAGAGGATAAGCAACTCACTGAAGTTCACACCATGTCCACATCCATGTCCACTCCACCTCACCACTGTGCCTCTTCCAAGAGTGCCATGGATTTTCTTAAAACATCAATTTGTGATGTCTCCTCTTTCCCCTTCCCTTCACCCACCACAACTCCAGCTCAGAGTCAGCACTGGGGAAGAGGAGGAGATGTTGGCAAGTGCAGGCTTCAAGACCATCATGTTTGCTCTGAGAATTGGCTTTGGGCCAACAGGAGAGTTGGGCCTCTGGGAGGGGATGGGTGCAGTTTGCAAGCAATGGGATGAGTCCGGTCCTCAGAGCCCCCTTGTCCAGTTCCTATCCTTTCCTATCCTCTCATCTATAAAACACTGAATTCATAAGAACACATTATACAAAAGGCTTTCAATCCATTATATCATTTAAGCTGTTCAATAGGTAGGACAAGATGACTATCAGCACTTAAGATGCACTTCAGGGAGGTTAAGTCACTTGTCTGAGTTCACACAGCTAGTAAGTGGAAACGACAGATTCGAACCCAAGTCTTCTTGTACCAGGATCAATTCTCATTCTCTGCACTAAGACTTGGGAAGAGAAATGCGAGAGACGTGGACTAGATGAAGCCAAAGTAGCCTTGGCATTGACCTGGCCTGCTCTGAAACACAACCTTAGCCTCCACCACCGAGTTTTATGAGATGACTTAATTACTCTTTGTTCACACCAACCAAGATGGCTGCCAAGGACACACACGGTTGTTCTGCACTTCTGACTGCCCACAGGCATTCTGGGAATGGTATGCGGAGGTCTGGAGGATGAACAGAGCCCTCTTCTGGAAATAGAAGGTTGTAAGGCACATGGGCTGGCCACAGGGCAGAGTTGGGACAACACCACGCTAACTTGGGGAGCCAAGGACAAGTGTGCACACAGCACCCTACAGTGTTGAGGGCAACACTGTAAAGTCCCACAGGTGCTAGCTGTCCAGAGGACAGAGAGGAAGAAAAAGAGAGGGAAATACAGGCAACAGGTAAGTTTCATTTTACAACTCCTTGAACACTCAGCCAGGTTAAGAGAAAAGGTGGTCTTTGAGTTCAAATCCCAGCAACATGTTTCCTCATCTTCATAGGGTTGCTGGGCAGATCTGAGTTACTATGTGGGATCGTACCTTTGAGCACTTACCATATTCCAGGAACTCAGCATTACATATTGATTATCTCCTTCAACCTTAAGAACCCTGTGTGGTAAAAACTCTTTTGTCCCTATTTGATGATGAAGACACTGTCTCAGAGAAGGTGAGTAACTTGCCCAAGGCACACAGCCAAAAAGTTCTGGTGCCGGGGGAATAAATGTCAGCTAGTAGCAACAATTCTGGTTCCAGCCTGTGAGGACCTTGGAGGCAGACATCTGGACTGGGGTTTAGTTTCTTTAATTATGAAATATTTCGAACATACAAAAGTATGTATTATTACAAATACCCGTGTAACAAACACTCAGCCTAAAAAATAGAATGTCAAAACTGAAGTCTCTGCACACCTTCCTAATCCTTTACCTTCTCATCCTCCCTGGCGACAGCCAGTGATTTATTTGTTCAACGGTAATCTTTTTTTTTTTCTTTTTTAGAAATAGGGTCTCACCATATTGCCCAGGCTGACCTTGAACTCCTGGGCTCAAGCAGTTCTCCTATCTCAGCCTCCTGAGTAGCTGGCACTACAGGTGAGCACCACTGCACCCAGCTGATTATCTTCTTTTTGAGAGAGAGAAACAGAGACAGAGACAGAGAGAGAATATCCTATCACTGTGTTAGACATATTAATAGTGATATAAATAAATGCATTTAGTCAAATTGCAAAAACACAGTCTTTCCTAAGAAAAGAAAAAATAGGAGCTTCTCACCTTATCTTGGACAATCTCATTTTAAGTGGACTTCTCAAGAATTTGGTGGAGCTTATGGGAAGGGTTATGGAGGCTGATACTATGACCTATTCTGATCAAAATTCAAGCGAAGATCATGATGAAAATGGTAGTGATAATAATCTAGCTTTATGTTTGTATAGTGTGTTGTCATTTTTAAGGTATTTTCATAAACATCCCTATTTCTCAGGGCCATGATACGTTAGTGGGAAGAGATTCTGGGGATTACCCAGTCCGGAAGATTTCAGGGTTTATTTTAGCAGCAGAACACATTTTTTTCCAAACTTAGTCTTACCTGGGACGGCTTTTCCCCAACTCTGCCTTCTCCATACCTCCTCTCTCCCTTGAGAAAACCAGGGAGACCTAGGACTCCAGAGAAAAGTCTGGTCCACACCCCTTATTTTATAGACATAGAGATCAAGGTGGACATAAAGGGGAATGGAGCTCAAATCCACTGAGTCCAGATGTCTCTACTATGGACCTTCCATGCATTGTCTTGTGGAATTCTCCCAACAGAGGTGCAGAAAGCTTACACAACTTGCCCTGGGTCACACAGCTGTGTTTTACAAGTCCACGGGAGTTCCCGTGAGTAGGTGGCTGAGTCAGGGTTTAAAATCTATCTTCCAATTCCAAGTCCAGAGCTGCTGGCCTCTAGCCAGGAAAGAATAACCAATCATTGTAGTTCAGCCTCACTTCCCTTCGCCACAGTTTAGTTGGATGGACCCTTCTGAGTTTACCCTCCAGAAGCAGACTCAGTCCAAAGAGAATCTGTAACCTTATTGGATGTAGCTGGGTGAAGATGTAGCTGCCCTGGGGGTCCCAGAGCATCCAGGCCCTTGGCAAGGATGTGATGAGAATCTGCCTGAGCCTCCGTCTCCTCTTCCTTGGGGTGCCCTGTCCTCTCCCTTCCAGCTCCCTGCCCTATGTCCCCAGGGTCCTTTTGTTGATCCAGAGGATCCACTGACACCGATTGTCCTTTCTGATCCCTCAATGCACACCTTCAGGCCATTTGTCCCACATGGGCTCCCTGAAAGTGTGCCTGCATACTTAAGATAGTGCAAAGAGTAATATTAATGGTGGAAATGTTAGGTGCCAAATTAGACCAGTGAGAGAATTATTTATAGAGAAGAAAATCTTTTGCTTATTCTCCGGGGATGCAACACAGATCTGTAGGTTATATTTCCAAATCCTTTAATAAGCTATGTGTTCACATTGGCATTTGAAGAGCCCCAGGATCTGTGTCTTCTGGGACTTTCAGAGAAGGAAAGAGAGATGGAGAGCCAGGCTCACCCCCATTTGAGACCAAAGCACCTTCTGTTTTTACCACAAGAGATGAAAGCAGCAAGTGCTAACCAAATATTCCATATGCTCCCCCATATTTCTCAACCTGCCTTGAAGCTAGGCTGGGGCCACACCATTAGCTCTGGACATGGACGATGTGCCACTTCTGAGCTGAAGTGCTTAATAACTGACGTGCCTTCTCCATCTCTCTCTTCCCCTACTTTGATGTCTCAAAGGCCATTTGTTCTAGATGAGGTACCTATAACAAGGAGGAAGGCCACCCAGCCCACACCAGACATTTGGTGAGTGAGAAATCAAGCCGTATTCATTTCTCAGTGATTGTTGTCACTGAGATTTTAGGGTTGTTTATTACTGCAGCATCACAGAGCCTGTCCTGACTAATGCACCATGGAAGCTGACATTTACATAGTGTTTGTGATGAGTAGGACTGTTGGCGGTAATTTCCCATTCCCTGTAATTCAAGAGCTGGAAAAGAAAAAACATCAACATTTCCCAGACACACTTAAAGGCATGGTTCTGGAAGCAAACTAGGTTCCCCCAGTAATGCCCTTGTGCGATGCAGCAATACAGTAGAGACATGAATAATGAGAGACTCCTCATTCCAGTGTCCCATCGCCAGCTTCATGAGTGCCAGAGGCACTCGTGGTGAAAGCAGCCGGGATAGCAGCTTCCCAACATTTGGATCACAGCAACAGTGGATGACTTTGAAATAGTGCAATGATGCCCTCCAGACCTCCACTCCCCCAGCACTTACAACAGATCTGCCAACTCCTAACTTCCTGAATTGAACACCTCTCTGCTTGAAATACCTGGAGAAGTATCTATTTCCTTCACTGAACTACGACTGAAGCCTTGTTGCTTTCAGAAGTTGGAAACCCTTTGAAAAAGGGTAGCACAGCAACAAGTCAGATGATATGAAGCATTCCAAAGGCTCAAACCTGGGAAAAGACAGATTTTCTGAGACCTCAGAAGTTTGAAAAAATATATATATAGTAGGATGAATTCTCACAAAACCATGAATTCATTTTGAGGACATCACATAAATGATTTCACAGAAATCCTTCACATCCCTGTGTGATTATGGGGACAGCTGAAGATGTGGAGGAAGCCCAGAGAATCTAAGTCCCTTCTCCAAGGTGGCAGAGCCAGTAAAGGCAGAGCTGTGGTTCCAACTGAGGTCCCTGAGACTCTGCCCCATGCTCCGGCCGTCATATAATGCCAGCTTTGAGTCTTGGTACAGAAGGTTAGACTCACTTTCCTGACAAACTGGGGAGCCACCTGAGTAGTACAGAGGACGATGTGTGGGGCTGGCTACTCAGGGCAGGGCAATGCCTGCCACATGCTCGCAGCATTTAAGGTTGTGAAAGACATGCTTGAAACGGAATCTAATGATGGGTATTCACTTTTACAGCAGAGTTTATGCAAATATACAGTCCTCATAAAGGGCAGCCATTGCCAACCAAAGGTCTGTTCAGTGCCTAGAGCTTTTATTTTAAAGCCAACAATCTGAGTTCCTCACATGTCCTCACTAATGATGCCCTGCGTGACCTTCAGCTTCTGGCTTAAACCTCCCGTGCCTCATTTTCTCTGTCTGTAAAAGGGAGATAATGACACTAGCCACTGGGTCATGTCGGCAACATGCTTGGAGATCCCCAGATCAAAGGGGTTCTGCCTGGACCAAGCAAGATGATGATGGTGCTCACCATCATTAGTGTTGTTATTATTATTGTTGTTGTTTGGAGTGGCCATGTTGCAGCCCAGGAAGTAGACGTGACTCCCAGGGCTGATTCAGCACCAGGACAGAATGAGGAGGCATTTTTTGCTGCAGAAGCCATTGATGTAGAGACTGCCCCTTTCATTGACATCACGTGACAGCACATTCCTAGACTCCTCACGTGGCAGGAGGCATCCTCCTCCCTGGAGGTAGGACCATGCGTAGAACACCTCCAAGAGGTATAGAGTTGTCTTTGGGGGAAGGAAGCCAGTGAAGAAGACTCCATTGTTTCTTTGGTGACATGGTCCCCATAATCACACAGCCAACTAAAGAGCCCTGGAATCACAGCCGGGAAGCTTTAGATTCAAGTCCCAGCTCCACCACCTTGTGGCCTTGAACATAATGCACAATTTCTCAGAGTCATCATTTCCTGATTATAAAATAAGGATGTTTCACTAAAGTGATCCCTTGGTCTCCTAGTTTTGACATTTATAGTTACCCTAAAAATCACGACAGAGGATTCTGGCCAGAGAAGGTCTGGCCTGGCACATTTATTCATAGTTTAACGACAGTTTCAGTCACTGCTCTTCCGACAGGCTTTTGGCCCCTTGCCCACACTCAAGCAGTAATGTTCTAAGTTCAGGACAAGGAAATGTACTGAACTTGTTTTGAAATTTACCCACACACCGAAGACGCAAAATAGAAAGCCAAATTCTATGTACTAGTAAACATTTACTGTGTTTTTCAACGAATGCTCAAGCGGGACTGTGCCCTGCTTTTATGTGGCCCGTACACAAAAGGTGCCCCATGTGAATGGATGAAGTTTTTAAAAACCTCCTTTGTGTACATGCTCATCTGTGGACACATGGCTTATTATTGGACTGCACTTTGTTAAAAAAAAAAAAAAGAAAAGGGCATCTATTTCCCTAGATGGGCATAGCCCTCCACCAGAGCCCAAGTCTTGATGAGTAGAAGATGGGCTGGATTTCAACTCCCAAAGGGCCTCTTGGTCAGCCCGTTTGTGCAGTGTGCATACTGCACAATCATACATGGCAGCCCTGGATCTGTTGACTTTTAGGGGTTCCCTGGAGCCTCCTCATGAACTTCAGAGAGCTGATGAGAAACTTCCTCCCCACCCCACCAACTGGTTTTTACTTGCTTTACATGATATTAGCCATCTTTGGGTGAAAATTTTGTTTGAACAAAATGGGATTTTAAAATGTTTGATAACCCCTGTGCATATATAACACAGAAACAAATAAAGGGAGCTTTTGTTTGGAGAGATGTAAAGACTCAAATATGAAAAATATGTTTGCTCAGGCCATGGTAGTTTAGAGAAACAAATATAGTAAGCAGGAATTTTCGGTCAGTGTGAACTCAAGAATGCAAAAATTCCTTCTACCCCTTCCTTCTCTCTATTTGGTTGTACTTTCTACGTGGGACCCCTCCTGTTTTGGCCAACATTGAATAATTAATCTACTTACTTCCAAGTAAATTAAGTCAACATCAGTGTTTTTAAGCACCACTTGAGCTCAGTGTGTGTGCCTGTGCACGCACACACGTGTATATGTGATGGGAATGTCACCCTGCATACAGTGAAAGAAAGAATTCACCTCATCTGTCTTGGTCCCACACTGGCCTGTGGCTTCAAATATAACTTATCCATCTGGTCCTTTGTCCCATGCTGGCAAATTCTTTGAGATGCAGCCATGTCCTCCTCAGATGCCTGGAAGCCTAGTCTCCCTCCATTCGCTGCAGTGGGGTCCACACACATCAGGCATGGAGCCACTTGTAGGTCTCCCTGATCTTGAGCTTCATTTTCTCTCTCTTCCCTCCCCTCTTTTCCACTTCTCTCCCTCTCCCCCGACTCCTCCCTCTCCTTCCCCCTCCTCTGTTCACCAACTAGATGCCACAGAGATAATCAGATGCCCAATACTCAGCACTCTGAGGCCTTGGGAAAATTGGAAGTCGATCCCAATGCCTTCTTCTCCCACTAGACACACCACACTCCCATTTCTACTCTATGGCAGCCTTTTTATGATGAATTCAGAACTTATCCGAAGCTTGATGACTGCCAGACTGCACGCTGGAAAGCTCAACACGGGTCCTCTTGACTTCAAGGCAGATCCTACCATGCTCCTGTGGCCAAGTTACATCTTGGAAGGTGGAGAGAGACACAAAGTAGGGCCAGTCTCACTCATGCCCAATCTTCCTACATCAGCTCCATCTCTTTTATTTCCAGAGGGTCAGAGTGCAGTGGTGGGGAAAGAACGGGCTAATCACATCTACCTCCAGAATCTTGCTGTCTTATATCCAGACCCTCAAGCACTTCAACTGAAAATTAAAAACTTGCCACCACTGTTCAGAAGTTCCATCATGTTATGAATGGAGAAAGGCCCTTAGGATGTGAGTGAGTGAAATATGGAAGGTGTGGCCACATGGGCATTAACTGATTACATATCATCCTGCCATAAGCTAGCCCTTGTGGACAGAAAGTAGAGGAGAGGCCGGAGGTGACCCCATGTGTACTCTGTGGATTAGATCACTCTGCAACCAACTGAGAGCCAAGAAATGGGACCAGGACAAAAAGCAGAATGGGAAGGCTGTATAAAGATATGTATCAAAATCTTTTTAAAAAAAAAAATGTGTGTGTCCCTTATAGCCCAGCAATTCTATTTCTAGGGGGTTATCTTAAAATAATCAGACAAGTGTACACTGACTATCTACAAAGAAGTTCCATGCAGAATTGTTTACAGTGGAAATAATTGGAAATAACCTCTATGTTCTATAATACAGAACAGACATATAAATGATTATGTTCTTGTGATGGAATATTACATGACCATTAAAAAGTGATGAGCTAAAACTACATATATTAGAGTGGAAAGATATTAATATATCTGATTAAGTGAAAAAGCAGGTTATTAAACAAAATGTACAGCATAATCACATTTTTATTGCCTAGATATAATAATACACAGATGGTCCCCATCTTATGATGGTTTGACTTAATAATTTTTTGACTTCATAATGGTACAAAAACGACAAGCATTCAGTAGAAACTCTACTTCCAATACCCATACAACCATTCTGTTTTTCACTTTCAGTACAGTATTTAATAAATTATTATAAGTACTGAGATATTCAACACTTTATTGTAAAATAGATTATTTTACATTTATTATGGTAGATGATTTTGCCCAACTGTAGGCTAATGTAAGTATTTTGAGCACACTTAAGGTAGGCTAGGCTAAGCTATGATGTTCAGTAGATTAGATGCATTAAATGCATTTTCAACTTACAATGAGTTTTATTTGAACATAACCCCATTGTAAGTATTATATTTATATAATATAATATATTATATTTATATACACATATGTATTATATTTATATACCATATATTTATGTATAAGATACAATATTTATATATCATATGTGTGGTATATAAATATTAGCGGTAGCTATTCTGATACGGGATGCTCTCTTTACTTATCTATATATTCTAAATTTTCTATTATACAAACAAGTATGAATAATTAATCTACTTACTTTTAAAATAAGAAAAATGTAATGAAAAAGCTTTTGGTTGTGTTCAGAAGATAACCTGTGTGATTTGAGAATATAGAGGAAAACCACTCATAGGTAAAGCAGAGAGCTACCACTTCTGGAAACTTATTGACAAGATCAATGTTCCCATCTTCGGAGGACAGGTCTTTTCTTTCCTTGCTCTTCACAATGGGATAAAGTATAATTTGGGCCTCTTTGCTGCGAACCAGAGTCCACTATGGCTAGTTTCAGAAGAAAGAGAACTTAGTAAAAGGATATTGGGACTTGTGTTTCTGGGGACATGGAGTAGATGTGCGTCTCACTATTTCTCTCACTAAGTACCTCTAAAATCCATAGATGTTATGCATAAAACAATCATAAAGAAGGCTCTGAAAGGTAGAGAGAAGAAGGAAGACAGGCTAAGAAGCTGGGACCCCAGGAATGACACAGAGGTGAGTTTCCTTTGTTTTCTTTTTGTCTCTTACATCCCAGACTTAAACAAAGTACACATTCTATAACCCAGAAATGCAAATGAGCACAGACATTAAAACCCAACAGAAGTCAAGTCTCTTTACCCAAAGACCAGGAAAGGGTCAGGGTGGCAAGACAGAAAACCTTTAGACAATAACTGCTCTACTCCAGCCACACATCACAGAAAAAATTATGCCCACTCTCACTTAAGCCAGAAAAGGCAAAATGGGGGCAACCTAGGCTTCCACCCTTGCCAGGCTGTAATGTGGCTCCCCAACACTCCTGGTAGTGTGGTGTCAGAGAAGGCCAAGTAGGGAGCTGGGACTCTCATCCTCACCTAATGGTAACAAGCTCCTGCCCCACTACAGTGTCAGTGCAGCCCTCACAGGGAGCCTGGACTTCCACCTCCACCAGCAGTATCAAGGTGTGCTTTCCTCTCCATGCTAGGGTGGTGTCAGAGGAGGCTTAGAGAGAAATCAGGGCTTTGCCACCACCCAGAGATAATGAGGCCACCCGATCTTACTGTAGTGTCAGAGGAGGACACATGGTAAGCAGTAGCAAGGCACTCCTACTCCATCCCCCCAGCCAGGGTAGTATCAGTGAAGGCCTAGTGGAAAACCAGAAATCCCGCTGCTGCTCTAGTAATGAAGAGCCCCTGCCCCACTCAAGTGTCAGCAGATACCAAGTGGGGAACCTAAACTTCTATCCTCACCTGGAAGTAACAAGGCAGCACCCTCATTCCCCGGCCAGACCAGTATACCAAAAAAAAAAAAAAAAGCCAGCTAAGATAGAAAGTATAAATAAGATCCAGAGTATCATAACATAAATAACCAAAATGTCCAGTTTCAATAGAAAATAACTCATCACACCAAGAATCAAGAAAATTTTGACTTTAATGTAAAAGAGACAAACAATAGATGTCAACATTAAAATAATAGAAATACTAGGTTTTTCTGCAAAGAATTCCAAGCAGATATCATAAAGTGTTTCAATGTACAATTATGAACATGCTTGAAACAAGTGAAAAAAAAATAGAAAGTTTCATCAAAGAAATAGAATGTTTCAGTAAATAAATAGAAGATATAAAGAACCAAATGGGACGGGCGTGGTGGCTCACGCCTGTAATCCTAGCTCTCTGGGAGGCTGAGGCAGGCAGATTGTTTGAGCTCAGGAGTTTGAGACCAGCCTGAGCAAGAGCGAGACCCTGTCTCTACTAAAAATAGAAAGAAATTAATTGGACAACTAAATATAAAGAACCAAACGGGCCGGGCGCGGTGGCTCACGCCTGTAATCCTAGCTCTCTGGGAGGCTGAGACAGGCAGATTGTTTGAGCTCAGGAGTTCGAGACCAGCCTGAGCAAGAGCGAGACCCCGTCTCTACTAAAAATAGAAAGAAATTAATTGGACAACTAAAAATATATAGAAAAAAATTAGCCAGGCATGGTGGCACATGCCTGTAGTCCCAGCTACTCAGGAGGCTGAGGCAGGAGGATCGCTTGAGCCCAGGAGTTTGAGGTTGCTGTGAGCAAGGATGATGCCACGGCACTCTAGCCTGGGCAACACAGTGAGACTCTGTCTCAAAAAAAAAAAAAAGAAGAAGAACCAAATGGAATTTTAGAACTGGAAAATATAGTAACCAAAATTTTTTAAAACTTAATGAATGGGCTCAACAACAGGATGGAAGGGGCAGTGGAAAGAATCAGTGGACCTGAAGATAAAAGTATAGAAATAACTCATCTAAATAACAGAGAGATGATAGACTGGATTTAAAAATAATCAACAGAGCTTCATGGACCTGTGCAACTATTACAAAAAATATAAATGCATGTCCATGGATTTCCAGAAGGAAAGGAGAAAGATGGCAGGTCAGAAGAAGAAAAAATGGCTGAAAACTTTCCAAATTTGCAAAAGACATAAACCTACAGATTCAAGATGCTGAGCAGCAAACCCCAAACAAGATAAATCCAAAGAAATCCATTCCAAGACACATCATAGTCAAACTTCTGAAAACTAAAGACAAAAATCTTAAAAGCAGCCAGAGAGAAACAACACCTTACCCATAAAAGAAAATTTGATTGACAGCAGACTTCTCCTCAGAAACTATGGGAGCCAAAAGAGAGCAGCACAGAAATTGTTCAAATGCTGGGGAAAAAAGAACTGTCAATTCAGAATCCAATATCCAGCAGAAATATCCTTAAAGAATGAATGCAAAATCGAGACATTCTCAGATGAAGGAAACTGAGAGAACTTGTCACCATCAGGCCTACTCTAAAAGAATGGAAAGAGCAAGTTCTCTAAACAGAAAGAAAATGACAGAAGAAGAAATCTTAGAATATTAAGGAGAAAAAAGAACATGGTAACACCAAAAATGTGAGTAAAATCAATAGTCTTTTTTTTTCCTCTTGAATTTTCTAAATTATGTTTGACAATTGAAGCAAAAGTTATAATACTGTCCAATGTGATTCTAAATGTATTTGGAGGGAATATTTAAGGTAATCATATTAAAAATGAAGGAGGTGAGGCCAGGTGCAGTGGCTCACACCTGTAATCCTAGCACTCCGGGAGGCCGAGGCGGGAGGATTGCTAGAGCTCAGGACTTCCAGACCTCCCTGAGCAAGAGCGAGACCCTGTCTCTACTAAAAATAGAAAAAATTAGCCAGGCATGGTGGCACCCGCCTATAGTCCCAACTGCTGGGGAGGCTGAGGCAGGAGGATCACTTTACACCCAGGAGTTTGAGGTTGCTGTGAGCTAGGCTGATACCACAGCACTCTAGCCTGGGCAACAGAGTGAGACTCTGTCTCAAAAAAATGAAAAAGGTAAAGGGATAAAAAGGGAAATAAGTTTCTCTACTTCACTTGAAGTGGTGTATGTCAATACCAGAAGACCATGCTAAGTTACGTACGTATAATGTAATATCTAGAGCAACCACTAAAAGAGCTATCAAACAGGTACAGTCAAAAACATAACAGATAAATCAAAATTTAATTCTAAAAATGTTCAAGTAACCCACAGGAAGGCAGATAAAATAAAATAGAGAAACAAATAACAGAAAACAAACAGAAAAAATAAAATGGCATATTTAAGGCTTAACATACCAATAATTACATTAAATGTAAACGGTCTAGATACAGAGATTCAACACAGAAACAAGAAGACAGGTTAGAGTGGACTTAAAAATATGACTCCACTATATGTATCGTCTCACTTTAAATACAATGATATACGTAGATCAAAAGTGAAAAGGATGGAAAAAATGTGTCACAAACTTGAACCAAAGTGGCTATATTATGAAGCAAGGTGGCTATATTACTATCTGATAAAGTAAATTTGAGAGCATAGAAAATTACCAGAGGCAGAAAGGACATTGCATACTAATTTAGAGGGGTCCATCCACCAGGAAAACAGCAATCCTGAATGGGTGTGCACCAAATAATGGAGCTGCAAAGTATGTGAGGCAAAAACCGACAGAAGTTGAAAGGAGAAAGAGACAAAGCCACAATTACAGTTGGAGACTTCAACACCCCTCTCTCAACACTTGATAGAATAACTGGACAGAACATCAACAAGAATCTAAAATGTGACAGTCCCATTAACCAACGGGATCTAATCAACATTTGCAGAACGTTCCGCTCAGCCACAGCAGAATGCACATTCTTTTCAAGCATCTATGGAACATATATCCTAACCACTAAACAACCTTCAAAAAACGTAAAGCATATTGGGTAGCTCACAAATCTCCAAGAGAGTCAGACATGGAAATGTTGCCACACCAAGAATAACAGCCAATCCCCATCTGCTCCTGCAGAGATGCCACTGCCACCACCACTAGGCACAGACACCACACTGACCCCGCCAGGACCCCGCCACTGCTGCCCCTGAAAATGGATCCCTCACAGTGCCAGCTTCCTCTTATTACCCCCTCCAAAATCCAGTTCTGCTTTGGGGGTATCTCACTACATGAGCCTTCAGTCTCATTATTACCCCACTCAGCTGAGAAAGCAAGAGTCCGGCTCCTCTACTGGGGAATCAAAACTCGGAACGCAGAGACAAACCTAAGAAGGGCCGTGCAAGAAAGCTGGCTGCCACACACGCTTGGGAAGTGCCCACTGCAGAATGAATGGTTCCAGAGGCCTGCCCCAGAAGCCCCTGTGCAACTGGCCCCGCCGCGGGAAGACCCAGTCTCTCCCTAGAGAACGTGGCTGTTCCTCCCGCTTCCCCTGCGCATCTCCCCAGACCGGGACTCGCCTCTCACACATGAGAACTCGGGTGGAATAAGTCACCGGTTAAAATGAACTCTTTGCAAGCTCCACATTATCTCACCCCCATCTTGCCGGACTGAATTCTTATCTTCAGGTTGGGGTTGTTTTTCAGTGGAAATGAATCAAACTCGGGCACGGGACCAGCCATCTGTCAGGAGGAGCAGGCAGGGGCGGGTGCATGGCGCCCGTGCACACACACATTCACACAAGACAGAGCTACTCCCGTCAAGCCGAGGGAGAAAGACGGGCAAATTTACCCACTCGGCCCCAGACAAACGTGCGGGATCTCCCTGCTCCCAGGTTTAAGAGATCACACGGGGCACACGGTTTGAGCGGGGAGAAAATAGCAACTAGAACAGCTGCCCTTCTCACCCAAGTGGCCCAAGTTTTCACCCACCCAGGTGGCACTTTGGACTGCAGAATGAAGGGAAAGAGGGCCAAAAAGAAAAAAAAAAGAAACAGTTGTTGGCAGTCACATGGCATAGTGACTCAAAGCCTTGATGTCAGACTGACCTGGACTCGAATCCTGGCTTGGCTATTCGTACCGTATGCTTGAGCAAGTTAATCTCTCTACATTCGGTTTGTTCAACCGTGAAAATAGGGTAACCAAGGCCAAAGACACACAAGTGTTCTCCAGCCACCCAAGATAGGATTTGGATCCGAGTCCCGGATCCAAGCTCTGGGGACACACAGGTGGCCTGAACAGGAGAGTGTGGCATGAGAACAAGGCGAGAAGGCACAGGAGACCCACCTCCTGGGAAGGGAGCCCCCCGCATTGAAGGAGGGCAGCGAACTCTGCCTTGGGTTCGCAGAGGGCAGGGAAGCACAGGGTAGGCTTGAGAGCCCAGCTGAACAAGCAGATCTGAGGCACATCAAATGAAGACCACGTCATGGACATTTAGGGGCAGAAAGGAATCAGAGCCCTCTCAGACTCACTCGGAAACTCCACACACCAGGAACAACCATTTCCTCAAAAGAAAGTGGAAGGAGACGCACTCCCCAGTGAGCGTCCCCCATGGAACACTCCTGTGGCAGCTGCCAATAGGAAACTCGGTCAGAAGGCACAAAGACCGCAACAGCTGCTTCCAGCAAGTGGTTTCTGGGCCCACCCACACAGTTAAAATCCCAGCTCCACCGTGACAAGCTGTGTGACCTTAAGGAAGTTGCTAAACTGATCTGTGCCAGTTTCCCATCTGCAAAAATGGGGCAGTAAGAATTCCAGCTGTATAGGAGCATTGTGAGAATTAAATGAGATCATACCTGCCAAGTTCTTGCAACAGTGTCCAGAACATACTGAGCACTTGGAACACAGTGTTCAATGTCAGTTATAATTATCGCTATTATTATTAATATTAGTGTTAGTACCATTCTCCTCCCAACCTGGCTGCCAAAGAAACAGCCTAGGAAACTGTCTTTTCTGATTGCTGTGGGAGTTCAAAGTCCAGCTCCCTGGATTCAAAGTCCTGCTCCCTCAAAGACTGTGTGACATTGGACATGTTACTTGGCTTCTCTGAGCTTCAGTATCCTTGTTTATAAAATAGGAATAACAATATATAACATCTATTTTACTGATTTAAGTCTATGGGTTAAATTATATATTATGTATAAAAGAACCTTAGTTCAGTACTTGGCACATAATGGGTGCCCCACACTTATACAACATTGTCATTTAATCTTCACAACAATCCTATATGCCCAATGTTTCAGTCTGGAACTAAGGCTCAGAGAGGTTATTCCACTAACCCAAAGTCACACAGCTATTTCCAGTACCCACTCTCAGCTTAAATAAGGGCTCCCTGTTTCTCCAGGTGCCAGCACCCATGGTTCATTTTCGGAGCCGGGAACATGCCAGTTTCACAAGGAGATTGCTGGCAGTCCCCGTGGTCTCTGTTACTAGAGACTGAATTGCCAGTGAAAGAGACCCATTGTGCCTCCTCTGAATGAAGAATACCCCATTTAGAGAAAGAATTCAACTAGGTTTGCACCGAGAAAGAAGACAGCCCCGGTGAAAAGAGAGAACAATGGAGATCATTCACCGGATTTTTACTTAACATCAAAGCCCAAGGGCCAACCAGGTTAAGGAACACACAGCGCAGTGCAGACTGAGGCTGCGCTGGTGTGCAGGAAGACAGAGTGTGGGTGGAGGAGTTGGGAGACAGGTTCCAGACCCAGCCCCTTCTCTGCCTACCTTGGCCGACTTAATTCCTGGCCCCTCGTGAATAAAACCAGGGAGTGGACAAGTTCAAGGTCCTACCACTTGGGTACAATGGAAATACTTCAGTTCACTAGATCGCCTGTATGGTACTCAGGTGGTTGTCACATGTGGCTGCACGTTGAAATCACCTGCAGAGTTTTTTAAACTACTGATACTCATAGTTTCACAGCCAGGGTTTCTGATTTCATGGGATGAGGCACAGTCTGGGCATTGGGGATTTTTTTTAAAGCTCCTTAGGTGATTTTAAGGTGCAGCCAAGATTGAGAGCCATTGAGCGCAGGGGAAGGAACTGTCTTTTGTCCACAGCTATATATCCAGAGCTGAGCACAGGGCTTGGCATATATTTGGTGCCAGTAAATATTTATGGAATGACGGGGTACATGGGCTGCTCCAAGACATTTGGGAGAAGGCATCCAGCCCCAGCTTCAGCGATGGCAGCTCTAGGTTTATCGCTCTATCTATCATCTATTAGGATTTGGCACAAGCTTTCATTTTTTTAAAGGGTTGTCTCCTGTAAACACTTTCTTTAAATCACTGGACCATAAAATCTCTGAGAATCTTTCCAACTCCAAAGCACACTGATCCCAAGATCATAAATCCCTTCTCGTCCCTTGACAGCAATAATGTTTTTCAGATCAACTGTTGGGGGGGCAGGCCCTGGGAGGGCCCCTCTGACAGCCACCCAGCGGCCCATGTGCCCAAGCCAAGGGCTTTGCTCACGCTGCCCCCGCCCCAGTCTCTCGTGCTGACCCCTTCCCTGGCCTGCCCCTGAGCCGTCCCTGTTCCCAGCGTCCCACCTGTTCCTCTTCTTCTATCACTTTATACTCGTTCCCTGGGTGAACGCAAACCCTTCCCAAAGTTTCGACTCATTTATAATAAGTTGGTGACTTCCAAATCAGTATCTCTAGCTCCACCCTCTCTCCTGAGCTCCAGATCCCTCCAACTGCCTGCTGGGTCCCTCCACCTCGATGTCCCTTAGGCACCTCAAATTCACCCTGTCCCAGAAATGAACTCATCACCTTCCCCACCCGAACCTGCTCCTCCTCCTGCCTTCCCTATCTTGATAAACAGCATCACATCCACCCAGTTGCCCAAACCAGGAACCTACAGAATCATTTCGACCTCTCCCTCTCCCTCGCCTCATACCCCACCCTGGTAGTTTTATCTCTCAAACAGACGTCGACTGCATCCTTCTCTTCCCTTTCTGATTTCTTTATCCCCCAAAGCACTGCCGGAGTACCCTTCTAAAACCCGGAATTTAAAGATGTCACTGGGAATAAAGTTCTGGTTCCTTAGCCAAGCGGATGGGATAGATCGTCCACACCCCGGCACCAGCCACTTCCCCTGCAGCTGTCTCTGTCACCGCCCTCCCACCCTGACATTCTGCCCACACTGGCTGACACGGGACCACTGGCCTTTTATGGTGCATCTCCCGTGTGCTAGCTCTCGACCGGGTGCCTGAACATAACGATCTCTCACCCCACCCTCCTCGCTTTGCTCTTCCAACTGAAACGTGCTGCCCTCTCTCTCCACATGGCAAACACCCACTTATTTTTCAAAGCTCAGATAGCACTAGATTTCAGAGCTTTGCCTCATTCCTTACAAGACACGCTTGAACAAGGAGCTTCTTACATAGTAAATATTCATAGCAAACATTTATACAACCTTTTATTACTTTCCTAAGCACTTATTACTTTTTTAAGCCCCTGACATATTTTAACTATTTTAATTCATGCAACAATCTAGTGGGACAGGTACTATTATTATCCCCATTTTACAGACGAGGAAACTGAGGTACAGAGATGTGAAATTCAGGAGCAGGGACTCAAACTCCCTTGGATAACGCTCTTAATCACTGCCTCCTAAGAACATACATCTGGGTACCCATGCTACGTGCCACAAGAAAATCGTTACCATGTTTTTCAGCTGAGCACTGTTTTCTTCAGACAAAATCTTCCTCTGACACCCAACCTGTTGAACAGAAAACGAGGGAGCTGAACACGGCAGACAGAGAGAACACAACTCCCAGGCTACCCACCACCCCCAAGCACCAATCTTCCATGCTAAGGAATCCCTAGGGCTACAAAGAGGAGAGTTTGAAAAGCAACGTCCCAAGATATCTTTAATTTACCATTCTGTTGGTTGTTGGCAAGATGACCTTCATAGCCAAATGTAGTTATGAGCTTGCAGAACCACCTCCAGACCGTAGTTTTTGTGTTCAAATGTCTAAGTAGCATCTTAACTATTGAAGAGCCCCCTGTCATTTACAGATGGCCAAAGTTTATTCCATGAAAAGCCCAATAGGTTTCAATGTTTTTGCTTTTCCTACACAGAATGTGCAAAGAATAATTTAACCTTTTAGTAACTCAGGGCACTCCTCTTGAATGTCAATAGTCGGACCATGTAGGGATGTCCGGTGCCACCTGAAGCTGTTTCCCATACTCTGAACAAGCCCACACTGGAGCACTCATTTGTGTGTTTTGTAATTTTTTTGTTCTTATCATTGTCAGAGGGTCAGGTGTCATTTCTGTTGTCAGTATTCTTACCTCTAACGGCTTCTTCCCCACCTCTTCTGACCTGTTCTTTCTAATCAGCTATGGCTTTCTTAAAAATCAAACTTGTTAAAATTGTGCCTAAAGTGAAGGACAAATAGGAACAGGACAGCATTCATCTTAGTAAAAGGAATATCCTTTAGAACAATGATTTTGTGACTTCTCCATTGAGTTCTTAAGAGGTCTCTTCCAAGCATCTTCGTTCATTTAATATGTACTAAGGACTTGTTATGTACCAAAAAGCTGGGCTCGATGCAGGAATCAAAAAGATGGACGAAGTGTAGTTTCTGCCTTCAAGGAATTGCTTTTGGAAAGAGAGACAAGTAAATAGAAATAATGATACCACCATGGTATAAGCCCTATAACAATAGCATCTACAAAGCACAAAAAAAGCATTTAACTCTGCCTTGAGGAGTGGCAGCAGTCAGGGAAGGCTTCCTGGAGGAGGTGGTATGTGGTTAGGAAAGATTTCCCTAAGAAGGTGGCATGTGAGCCAGTTCCTGAATCATCTATTAATAGGTGGTCTGCCTGCCCCACCACTACCAAAGACAAAGGCTGGGGAAAGGACAAGCTGGCCAAATACGAAAACAAGGAAACATGAGAGAGCTCAATGAGTCTGAAAACTCCACACAGTTCAGTAAGGCTGAAGTATGTGTGTGTATGTGTTCGTGGGCAGGGATGGAAAGGGCGGCTGAATCTGAAAAGAAGGCTAAGTGAGCAAATTGCTCGTATATTTTTAAATGCTTGAAGGAAAGATAATGCAAATTTTCCAGGGCAGGTTAATAATTAACTGTATCACACCCATATGTATTTAATGAGCCAAATCAACTTGCTGCAGGGGAAAAAAAGAAATAACTAACAATGAGTAAGTCCCATTGCCAGACACACTGCTGTAAGTACTGTACATGTATCACCTCATTTAATTATCCCAACAACCTGGGAACTAATATGACATTTATAAATGAGGAAATTGGGGCTGCATAAATCAAGAAGATGGATAAAGCATAGTTTTTGCTGGCTGTTAAAATTTTGTTGACAAAGAGATGCTGTCTCTCACTGTTCCCTGACTCCTGTCACTGGAATCCCCTGGGTTGCCCCATAAGCCAGCAACTAAAGGTCGCTATTCCAGCAGGAAGGCTTCCAGAATTTCCAGGATAAATTCTAATTGGTCAGTGTTTGTGCAAGTACTATTTGTTAAATATTTGGAATATCACCCCTGCCTACAAGAATCTCTACCATTCAGTTTGACTAAGTTATATGAAATTAGTGCTATAATTACTATACATATAATCTTTGCATCAACCCAGTACAAATATCCACTGAGAATCCACAAGGACCAAGCCCTGTCCCAAGCAACAGGGAGTGAAATCTGACATGGGTCTGTGCAGGGTTCCTGGAGTGTCCAGTCTAGTGGGGAAAGTTCTACACTCGACTGCACCATCATCAAAGAAGCAGACCTACCTGAGGTGTGCTATATTAGCTAGTGGTTCTCAGCTAAGGATCATGCAGCCCCTCTACAGGGCTTCTAGAAGAGGGAGAGGCATTTTCAGTTGTAATAACTGTGGGGTGCTACCAGTTTTTAGTGGAAATGCAACAGTCAGTCTCACAAAGAGAAAAATTGTCCTTCCCCAAATGCTAATAGCACCCAGATTTAATGGAAAGAATTTAAGGAGGAAAAGTTCTGTTTATAGAATCCTACTTGACCAATTTGCATATAAGCCATGCTCCTCCACCTAGAGTTAGGCAAAGGCTTCTACAGTCTGAACAAAATAGCAGCAAGACCAAAAGGAAAAATAAAAATATGTTTACTGAACACGCTACTACTGCCAGCCAAAGAATGTGAATCATGAATACTGAACTTCAGCCCAGTACATAAAGAGTTAAGTCCCTTGCTTGTTCCTGTTTTTAAAAAATGTGCAATGTACCTCCTAATCCTGTGGTTTCATTCCTTACCAGCCAGAAAGTATTGTCTGAATCCATACGCTTCTCTCTTAAGCTTCCTTTACAGCCACTCTGTTTAAGAAATAGCAGAAAGAGGAGTATTATTTTCACCTTTTGCATTCCCCTAACGTGAAGCAAAGGATCTCTTGGCCCTGATCACAGGGCTGGGAGCTGGCAAAGTAAATTCTAGTGAAGAAATAAACAGCCTAGAATACTAATCCATCATTCAGTCAAAACTACAAAATATTTTCCCACCACTAATCCAAATTCTCACAACTGTGGGAGCTATGGTAGCTTATATATAGTAGACAGGCAATAAATATCTGTTGAGTAAATGAATAAAATGATGGAACAATGTATATTGGTTCAAGGCGAGGTCGAGACACTGCCTCAAGTCACCAAGAAGTCAATTCCATGTGAGGCTCAGAGGCTGGAACTTCAAACTCTGCCCTCTCTCTTACTAAACATTCAATGGATTTTTATTGATTTGTAATAGCAACCATAGCTGATAACTAAGTTTTTCTTACATGCCAAGTATTGGACTAAATGCTATATCATTTCATTTAATCTTCACAGCAACACTAAGCAGTAGGGTTCATCATTATCCCCATCGTACAGATAAGGAAATTTAGGTGATGAGAAGTTAACCCATGTGCCCAAGATCATACAGCTAGAAAGTGATGGAACAGGTTACCAGTCCTGATCTCTTGTCTCCAGAATTTCACCACTCTGCCCTCTGGGGAGGGCAAAAGGTGAATTAATGACTTCCAATTAGCTGAAGCCCATAGGATCACCACCAAATACTTAAGGAACACCGTGCCAGACAGTGTGCCAACGGCTCATTAACTGAAGGATGTACAAAGAGTTCCGGAAACTCCAAAGATGTAAGAATTAAACGGGCCTGAGTGAGGGAGCGAGGTTAGTGATGGGTTCTCAGAGAAGGTGGCATTTGACAGCCCTGGGAGGAGAGAGAGGAGAGGCATGTAGGAAAGAACATTCCAGACAGAGGGGACAGCATGTTGAAAAGCACAGCCTTCAATATCATCACTTCCTGCTGAAAGAAAGGAGTGGTAGGAATCATCTCAAAGGAAGAATTTCATTCTCCTGCCTCCTCATTCCTGCTGTTAAGACCCACGGGCCAGGTCTCAACATACTATTAATAAAAGTAACCTGCACAAGCCCGGAGCCAAATCTCTGGAGGAATTCTTAAGAAGGCATTTCTAGGATGACAGGAAAGAGGCTGGGACTGGCCACCATGATGAGAGGAGTTTTGCTCATGCTGAGAACCCAAGGGCAAGAGTGGGTGTGCACAGGTGCTCTGCCCCTTTGAATTTAGAGGATTATACCATAGAAGCGTATATATCTCTCTAGAGGTTCAGCTTTCATGGGATCCTTTAATCACTCCAAATTGGCACTGAGTTCCAATTGATTTATTCATGCGTATTCTAGAGTCTCTCACACAACTCCCCGAATTCCCCGGGCAAACCCAGGGCTCTGTTTAAGCTGAGTCACTCAAGAGCTCCAAGGGGTTCCCCTGGGTTGGGCCAGTCCTGTCCTCAGCAAGGGATGCTGGGAGCAGGTGTGGGATGTTTATCCTCGAGCCAGGTCAGCCCGGGAAACTGCGGGGGTCACAGAGGGAAGAGGGCGGAAATGCCTGATGAGGGTGTCTAGATCATCAAAGGGCTGGCATTTGGGATGTGCTCATTAATAGTAATTGGTAGACTAAGCTCCTTAAGGATATTCTTAGGGAGGTAGGATTAGCAATATCCTTGTTTCTTTATAGCACTGAACAGTTTCAAAGACTAGGTTTGTAGACTCTGTGCTGCTAAAAATGTTGTCCATTATATTGCTCGTGACTCTTCTGATGCAGGTGACAGAGACCCAACTCAAACTAGTTCTAAAAAAAAAAGGAAGGGGGAGTCATTGACTCATTCAGCTGAAAACTCTAAGGGGAGTTCAGGCATGGCTGGGTCAAGGGTCACAAAAAATCAACAGGATTTGGTCTTTCTGTCAGCTCTGCTTTCTTATGTGTGGGTCTCACTCTTGAGCACTCTCCTACCACATCATACACCCCCAGTGGCTCCAGGCTCTCACCTTCCCAGCTCCAAATCCAGGAGAAAGAGGAATTCTTTTCAGTAGCTCCAAGAATGATCCCAAGATTAAATCTCTTCACAGCCTGATGGCTGAGTTCCAAAAGCAAACATCTCAAAAAGCTACATAGTGTCACTTCCACTGTGTCATGGTCCCACCCAGACTCAAGTGGAGGAAAGATTGCCCCCCAGCTCTCCATGGCAGGCATATCAAGGTTACACGATAAGAAAAGCATGTAGGAAGGGGACATATTGTTGCAGCCATCTTTGGAAAATACAATCTTTAGGTGACTGGTATGCACATTTTGAGAAGCCCTGCATTACAATTTCAGGCCCACTGTTTATTTGATGTCTTGCTTTCCAAACTTCTTAACATGTACAACAACCAAAGAAACATAGCGTACATCATTTCTATTGTAAATGCTACCTCTGTGTACACATAGCAAGTAGGAAAACAGGATATTTTCTAAGTAATGTCCTGTTTTCACTCATCTGTTACTCAGTAATTATTTGTGGAATATCAATTATATGGACAAGGCACAGTCCCAGATGCTAGGATAGAGTGATTAACAAGACAACATGGCCTCTGGCTTTGTGACGCTTCAGTCCCACAGGAAAGACAGTTTTTCTTGAGTAATCACAGCTGTAATGAGTGTAATGACAAAAAAAGTAAAGGGGCTATGAAACCTGAAACAGGGAGCACTTACCTTGTCTAGGGGGTCAGGGAGGGCCTGAAGGATGAGTGGGAGTTAGCTGGTCAGTTGTCACCTTCTCATTAAAATTCCCAACACCAACCCCCACCCACCCACACACCCCATCCTCCTTCCCCGCCTTGTTTTTCTCTATAGCTTCTTTCTTCATCTGACATAGCATGTATTTTATGCACTAATTTTTGTTTATTATCTGTCTGCCCCTACTAGGATGTAAGCTCCACGAGGGTGGAAATTTGTGTCTCTTTTGTTCACTGTGGTGTCCTCAGCTCCTGTGCAAGTGCTTGACCCATAATGAGAACTTGATAAATATTTGTTGGATGGATGCAGAATGTTCCAGGCAGGCGGCTGAGCAAGTGCACAGGACTTGAAGAGAGAAAGAGTGTGGAGAATTCCAGGAACTAAAAGAAGTCCAGCTAAGCCGGAATGTAGAGGGAGATGAAAAATGGAGTCCACTGCAAATAAACCAACCGTTTTTCACCAACTACGTACTGAGTGCCTACTATATGCTGGGCATTGTTCCAGGCATAAGTAACATATCGATTTTGAGTGCTCAATAAAAGGGCAGAATTCATCAATAGTCTTCAATCAGTAACTAGATTTTATGTGAACGTGTAGTCAAAACCAATTCGTAAAGGCATTGCTGTGGTTATTTCCATGAGCTTACAAATGCTTAATATGTGCCTGTTATGGACTGAATTGTGTTCCTCCAAATTCATATGTTAAAGCCCTAACCCTCAGTGTGATGGTATTTGGGGATGGGACTTGAGGTAACCTAGGTTTAGATGAGGTCATGAGGGTGGGGCCTTCATGATGGGATTAGCACCCTTGTGAGTAGAGACCAGAAAAACAATCTCTCTCTCTCTCTCTCCATCTATCCATCTCCATCACTTTTCCTACTCTCGGGTTTACTTCTCTTTATACATTAGCCTCCTTCCACATCCCATAGATGGCTTCCTCTATGTAGTCAGGGAAAATGTCCCCAAGAATCGCCAGGTTCATTGTCCTTACGTTCCTTGTCCCAGAGGAAGAGAGATCCTCCCTTTCTCGGGATCCATGTCTGTCCCTAGCAAGAACTCTGACTCGCCCTGTGTGGGGCACATACCCCCTCCTGGACCCATCATGAGTCCAGGAGGCTGGAGAACCCTAATTGGCCAGCCTAGGGAAGGGCAGGGAAAGGATTGGAGCAGGGAGAAGTGACTTTTATAAAAGAAAAATGAGTGGCTGTTCCCCAGAAGAAAAGGAATACTTGGCAGGCAAAAATAACAGAGATTCCATGTATCATTCAATGGCTACTTGCCCTGGGCCTATGACCTCTGGGACAACAAGATGTCATGCAAATGATAGTTCCATGAATCCCAGTCCCCAAACCCTGCCCACCCTTCATGCCTTCATCCAAATGCTACCACCTCTGTGAGGTCCCACCTGACTCCTCCAGGTTCAAATTGGTCATCCTGCCCACCTTTGTCAAGTACGTACTGCGGCCAATAACAGTGCTAAGTGCTTTGCTTACATCATCTCTCTGCATCCTCACATCTCCATGAAATAAGTATGGCTACTGCTCCCTGTGTTATCTTGCTAGCACTGCCATCACAAACAACCATGAAGTGGGTGCCTTAAACAACAATTTATGCTCTCACAGTTCCGGAGGCTAGAAGTCCAAAATCAAGGTGTCAGCCTGGTTGATTCCTCCTGAGGGCTGTGAGGGAACATCTGTTCCAGGCCTCCCCCATGCCTCCAAGCAGCCCCAGGCATGTCTTAGCCTATGGATGGCCATCTTCTCCCTGTGTCTTCCCATCATCGTCCGTCTCTGGATGCAAATTCTCCCTCGTTATAAGGACACCATTCATACTTAGAACCTATCTTAATGACTTCATCTTAACTTGATCATCTGCAAAGACTGTTTCCAAATAAGGTCACATTCACAGGGACTGGGGGATGGAACTTCAACATCTTCTGTGGAGGACAAAATTCAACCCTTTTTTTTCACATGAGGAAACTAAGTCTTAAAGAATTTAACCTTCCAGGGTCACACAGCCAGGAAGCAGCCTGCATGCTAAGGCTTGGGGGTCTTAACTTCACTCTCCCTCTATTCTTGTCCTTCTCCAGAAATGTCATCTCCCTTCAGGACACTCAACAGGACACTGTTCACAAGATTCTTGTATAATTTTGCATCACCCTTCCAGACCATAAGCTCCTTAAAATCAGGGGTTGAACATATTATTTCTGCTCCCAGCCCACCCAGCAAGGCTTCCTCCATAGCTCTCAGATGACTGGAGGTGAACACCAAGTCAGAGCAAAAGCTGATCAGTGTTCTTCATAGATCATTTCATGAATGAACCAGAGAAGGCTTATCTTGGAGAGTTCATAGAAACCTTTCATTTTCCTCTGGCTTATTTATTCATTCTTTCAACAAATATGTAATGAGTCCCTTCTATGAGGTGACCACAGTGCTAGGCACTGAGGAAAGAGAAATCAGGCAGAACCCACACCCTCTTAGAGCTTCCAACCTGGTGGACAAGACCGATGAGCCAATCAGCTGTTGTGACACAGGATCTCAGGGAGCACTCATTTCTCAGGTAAAGCTTGTTCTGTTGTCAGGAGTCCTCAGAAAAATAATGAGATAGGCAATGTGGGACTTGCACAATTTCTAAGAAGTTGGAGAAGAGATGCTGTAAGCCAGAGACGATATTAAAACATCAAACTATAATATAAGAGATGGCCAGGAAATAATCTCCCCACTCCTGGGGTGGCAGGGAGCCAGGCTAAAAAGGGGATGCTTGAGGAACTCTACCTTAGGGCTTGGTCTATGTCAGGGAACCACAGGAAAACCTCCCGCAGCTGTCCCACCAGGCAGGCCTGGGTTCAGACACAGGCTCTGCTACTCATTCGCTGTGTGTAGTTAGGTGAATCTCTTAACCTTTACATCGTAGTTTCTTTGTCGATTTATGAGATAGTAATAACAAATTGGCCCAGTTGTTATTTGGATTAAGTGAAACAAATACACAAAGCACATCCTGGAGTAGTAGAGCATCTATAAATGTGATTAAAGCAGATTCTGGACACATCAGACCTGCCTCTGAATTCCAGCTTTGCTCAGTGCCACCTCAGGAAGCTACTGGACCTCAATAAACCTTAGTTCCCTCCTCGTAAAATACGGAAAATAGTCATCTTCCTCATAGAGTTGTTGTGAGATTCATGAGACAAACATATAAAGCACTTTGCTCAGTCCCAGACACATGAATCTGAGTAGTCGTTCTATTATTCCTGTCTCCATGGCCCCTCTGGAACTTCCTGTTACCCCCTGTTCTTTTCCCCCCTTCTTGTCTAGAATTCCTAGATGAGCTTTTTATTGTACTAAAATATACATAACATAAAATTTACCATTTTATCAATTTTTCGGTGTACAGTTCGGTGGCATCCAGTATACACACAACGCTGTGCAACCATCCACACCATCCCTCTCTAGAACTTTTTCATCTTCCCAACCCAAACTCTGTATCCATTAAATAGCACCTCCTGACCCCGCTCTGCTGCCCGCCCCAGCAACCGCCATTCTATTCTGTTTCTACGAACCTGATTGTTCTAGGTACCTCGTATAAGTGCAATCATACTGTACTTGTTCTTTTGTGACAGGCTTTCGTCATTTAGCATAATATCCTCCAAGTTCCTCCATGTTGTAGCATGGACCAGAATTACGTTCTTTGAGCTTTTCAAGTTCAAATCCATTTGTTATTCCCTCCTCCAATTTAGATCACCCTGCTCCCACCAGACGAAAATACAGACACAACAGCACACAAGACTGTGACTACATACAAAAGAAACATAAACTGTCTTTCTCATGATTACAAAAGTAACGCATACTCTTTTTTATGGAACACCTGGTAATAGCTCCAAATTCCTCTGAAGGCCACATCGTTTCCCATGGTCCCTTCAAGGACGGATATGTTTTGTGCAGGAAATAGCTTTGTTAGATTACCCTCCCACAGGGTGGGGCAGGGTTGAAGCAACAAGCATCATCTAACCAGCGTTCACTCCAAGCAACACCATAGCACAGCCACAAACCTGCGTTCGCTGTGGTCTCCTCTCTCTCTCTAGATCCAAAGTTGAAAACACCCTACTGCTCTTCTCAGTTGGGACATAAATATTTCCTATGTCCTAATTCATTTTAAAACACATACTGTTGGGGGTTTTAAAGCCACTCTTCAGTGCTAATAAGCTTGGCCTGGCCTGGCCCGCCCCCGCCCATCCCTGGCTCCCTGGCTGGGCCTGGGAGGCTCGCTCTGACCTACACACTGCTGCGGAGAGGCGCCCTGCCCCACCCCAGGACCTGCCGTGGAAAACTGGAAATGACTAAAAATCTAACACAAGGAAACTAGTTAAACTACAGCACATGCATAAGATAGGATCAGATGGAAGCCATTAAAATCACGGTAAAGAACCAAAGGCATGGAAAGCTGTTGGGAATAAGCCCATGGCACGCGCGTGCGCATGCGTGAACCTCAACTACATGAGGTGGAATTATGTGACTTTTCTTTTCTCCCTTAGCGTTGTCTATGCTTTTTTGTATTTCATTCCTAGGGGTGCCATAACAAATTATTATAAATTTGGTGGCTTATAGCCATAGAAATCTATTCTCTCACAGTTCTGGAGGCTGGAAGTCCAA
>NW_012148619.1:2711717-2731162 GCF_000956105.1 Propithecus coquereli
ACACCCTACTGCTCTTCTCAGTTGGGACATAAATATTTCCTATGTCCTAATTCATTTTAAAACACATACTGTTGGGGGTTTTAAAGCCACTCTTCCGTGCTAATAAGCTTGGCCTGGCCTGGCCCGCCCCCACCCATCCCTGGCTCCCTGACTGGGCCTGGGAGGCTCGCTCTGTCCTCCACACTGCGGAGAGGCGCCCCGCCCCGCCCCAGGAGCTGCCGTGGAAAACTGGAAACGACTAAATATCTAACACAAGGAAACTAGTTAAACTACAGCACATGCATAAGACAGGATCAGATGGAAGCCATTAAAATCACGGTAAAGAACCAAAGGCATGGAAAGCTGTTGGGAATAATCCCATTGCGCGTGCGTGCGCATGCGTGAACCTCAACTACGTGAGGTGGAATTATGTGACTTTTCTTTTCTCCCTTAGCGATGTCTATGCTTTTTTGTATTAGATTCCTAGGGCTGCCATAACAAATTATTATAAATTTGGTGGCTTATAGCCATAGAAATTTATTCTCTCACAGTTCTGGAGGCGGGAAGTCCAAAAACAAGACGTCGGCCTGGCTATGCTCCCTCCGAAGACTCTAGGGGAGATTCCATCCCTCGCCTCTTCTGGTTTCTGGGGGCTGCCGGCATTCCTCAGCTTGAGCCCCCATCGCTGCAATCTCTGCAGTGTCTGCCGCCACATCACACAGCTTCTCCTCGCCTTCTCCTCTGTGTGTCCGCCTTGCTCTATAAGGAAGTGTGTGGCTGCAGGTAATCCAGGATGAACTCTTCCTCTCAAGAGCCTTGATTTAAACACACCTTACTCAATCTTGACCATATAACAGTCACAGGTTCCAGGGAATTAGGACGTGGACATATCTTTTTAGGACCACCTTTCAGCCCGCTATACTTTATAATCAGCAAAAATAAGTCTCATGCTTTTCTTTTAGGTAGTCACTACTTGGTGCATTATTTTAGCCCGGACACCCACTGCCTGGCTCATGATAGACACAAAGCAAGTATTTGTTGGAGGAATGAATAAATTGCCGAGAGTAGGTACTGTGCTCAGGATGAGAAATTATAGGTGACTTCTTTCCTGTTGATTTTTTTCTTTGTTGTTTTTTCATTACTACTGTTTTCAGATGCCATTAAAAGATATTTCCTTCTTCTTTTTTTTAACCCTTACATAAATATTGTCCCTCTAAAGCTAGGAAGCTAAAACCTTCCTATAGTCCAATATTACAGCACAGAAGGAGGTTCAAGTTTTCTTTGCTTGTCTCCATCCTAAGAGGCTTTCTGAATTAATGAAGAACTCTCACTTTCAGTGCCCTCCTGCCCTGGTTTCATTCCTGCAGCCACCCCAAAGCAACGTGAAGCCAGACACTGGCATTTCAAGAAAGACTCTCTCTTGTCATTTCACCCTTTTCCCTTCTGGCACCAGGAACATCGATGGGAACCACACCCAGAGGCTGGGCACCTGAAAGTGGGCTGTATTACCTACTCTTCCACCTGAGACCCTCTTTCACCCTTCAGACCACTTACTCACACTTGAGCAAATAACACCGAACCTCTGTAGGGTCCAGTTTAGGAATGGCAAATAGATGTTTCTGCCTGCCACACACACACACATACACACACATTGATAACTGATTGTGACACTCTACACACAGCATCAAGAGCCTTCTGAACACCATGGCCATCAGTCCAATTTGGCAAGTGAGATAAAAGCCATTTGCCATTCCTCATCCAGCCTGTGGTGAAGAATATATTTTCATCACCAACAAACAGAAATGGATTGAGCTCCTCATGTTCACACGAGTCTACAATCTAGATATGGATTCAGAAACATACAAAAAAGAGATACAAGGGGTCTGGTAGCCTCGGCTAAGGGCTGAAAACATGGTGCACTCACTGTGTCGGAGGAGTTTAGATGCCGGTGGAGATCCGTGAGGGCTCTCAGAAAGCTGCTGGAGGAAGTTAGACAAAAAGGGACAAGGGTGGGTAAAATAAGATTTAGGTAAATTGAGGAAAATGGAGATAAAAATCCAGATTTCAAGGAATGGGTGGGATGTCTTCAAGGAACAGAGAGCAAAGCAACTGACCTAACACCAAGGTCATTCGGGTCCTACTCAGATGTCACCTCCTCAGAGAGGCCTTCCCTGACCAGTCTAGCTAAAACAGAGACTTTGTTTTCTTCCTGGTCATCTAGACTGTGAGCTCTACTACTACAGGGACTTTGCGTTGTTCCCTACAGTGTTCCCAGCATCTGGGACAGGGCCTGCTCAGAAAACATTTACTGACAAATGAGGACCAAGGTCTCCTGCAGCGGCACTTGCAGGAGCTCAGCATGGAGAAACTTGTGGGCTCAACAGTTACCACCTTTGAACATCAAACTAAGGACTTTGGTTAACAAGAACGCCATGTTCAAGTGCATTGTTGGAACTTTGCTAAATTCTGGGTTAAACAGAATTTAGCAAGTTTCTTTTCTGTAGGTCTTTCTCACACCTTTACCATATCGTTGCTGATATCCAAGTGTTCCCAAGTATTAATCCACAGCACTCTTTTCATTCTTTTTCCTTTTATGTTTGTCTTTCTTTTCTTTTTTACTGCATCACTCTGGATTTAGTGCTTCCCTGAAGACACTTTGGGAAGTGGAGCTGCAGAAAATGGAAAGTTTCAAAGACGCTGGAGTGGGAGTGTGAATACACAATGGTATTTTAGGAGGATTAATCTGGTAGGGTGGATGAGCAGAGGGGGAAGACTTGAAACAGGGAGCCAGTTTAAGGAATATAACAGGAGTCATTCCGTCAATTATTATGCCGCAAACATGATGCACCAGGTACTGTTCTAAGCAATGGGGATCGAGCGATAAACAAAACAACATCCATCCCACATGGATAGGGCAACCGTATGTCCTGATTTTCCCAGGACACTCCAAACTTTTGTCTGTTGGCTCCACTTAACTATTAAATAGTACTATATTTATTCTCAAAATTGTCTTGGTTTGAATAATAAATGGTCACCCAATTTGTGGAGCTTGCCTTCTATGGAAGAGACCATGAGGCTGGCCCACATGGTACCTTTGTGTAAATTAGAAAAAGAGTCCCCCTCTGGGTAGACATAGCCCACATGTGCACAGTTGGACAAGTAGATATTCCCTTTGTGCAAATTGAATAAAGGCATTTCTATGGGATGACGCCAGCCCTTTCAGGACACTCAGCTTGGAGGGCAGAGCTCAGGCCTGATGCCTGCCTCTACTCCCTTTTGGTGAGCAGGGATTTACAATCCAGGTGTGGGCTCAGGAATGAAACAAGAGGACACAAGGCAATGCCTGGCCCAGCCCTCTTGTGCAGTGAACAGCCTGAGTAACAATTAGCTGATGCCCTGAAGGTGATCGTAAGCAAATAAATATATATGTAAATACAATGTCAAGCAGTGGAAAGAAAACTGAAGTGAAGTCGGGACTGGGAGGAGAGGGGACGGCCATATTGCACAATTCCAAAAGGCAACATTTGCAGTGTGGTGCATGGAAGTGGCACCCCCAGGGGTTGAGCCCCATGGCCACCCTGACAGGAGGAGCTGTTTTAGACAGGGTGGTCAGGAAAGGCCTCTCTGTGGAGGTGGCAGGTAATTTGACACCGACTATAAGACAAGAGGGATGAATACAAGAGAAACATCACAGGGGGTGTCGGGGAGCCCACATGCCGTGGTGGCTGGCTTCGTGCACTGGCTTTGGGAACGAATGTTCAAGAGGACCTCAAGCTTCCCTAAGAAACAGGGAAACGAAGGTGCTGCTCAGTGCTGCCCGACATACCAAACCTGCCACACGTGGGTGGTGCAGGGAACAGGCTGGCAGGAGAAAGAGGCACAGTCCCTTCTCCTGGGGAGTTGACCGTCTCGGTCAGGATTTCCCGACGGGTGTCTGGTGGAACACTAGCCGGGTGGTGTGCTAATGGTGTTACCAGGCAAAGTTGCCTTAGTAAGTTTGGGAAATGCGAGGTTAAGCAAATTAAACAGGCTCCTTTACTGGAAGACTTCTTGGAGCTTTAATAAGTTAATATGTGTTGTGAGTCCCAAGCAAGGAATATAGACAGCAGCCTCTTTTAACTGAGCTGCCCACGGAAATTTTTCTTTACGAGGTATCTCAGGAGGCTCGTGTTCCAGAGGGTAACTGTGCTCTCGACAAATGCCAGCTGGGCCGGAAGAGAAAGCAGAGTGAGAAAAGGGCTATGGGGCAGGCAGGGCCGGCACAGCTAAGGGAGCCCCCTCGGAGCCTTCTGCAGAGCCCAGGAGGGCAGGGGCTTCCACAGCTACTGGTGCCCACAGCTGCAGGGGCGAGACCTGCCTGCGGCTGTCCCCACAGGTGCAGCTTCACTCAAGCTCCGGTGGTGACCTCTGAGTCAGCCCCCCCCTTAGGGCCAAGTTTAGCCTCTGACTGGCTGGCTAAAGTGGTTGTCTGCACTTACTGGGCCTCCACTTACCCTTCTATAAAATGGGGATAAGAATATTGCCCTCCCTCTCCTGTGTGGCACGAGGCTCTCATAATTACTACTTGGCAGGGTGCTGAGGTGCTGACAAGCTCCATCTGACACATTTCTCCCTGGCTCCTCCAGACGCCGAACCTCCCCTCCACGGGAGACCACGGACCCGTCGGCAGGCAGCTCGCCGAGACCTCAGCCGCTCAGCCGGAGGGCAGGAGTCTCTCTCTGGCTTTCTGGCTCTCTCTGTCATAGCTCCTGTCAAAACGAGAGACTCTCCTAACCCTCTGCTGGCCCCGGGGCATTGTGGAGGAGGAAGAGCCACCTGCCAGCTGCCACTCCAGGACCCTGTTGCACCTGGGAGGCTGCTCAGGGCCAGGACACCCAGAGGAGGCGTCGCCTGCCTGGAAGCAGCCATGCGGTGTCCTCGCTGAGGAGGAGGGGCCCGTCCAGCTGGGGCCCTCGCAGGGCTGGGCGATGACGACGTCGGAGGATGCGAGTCCAGCCCAGCCTGGTGGGACGAATGAGCTGAGGTGAGCGTTGAGTGCGTCTGAGTGTGCGGGGAGAAGAAAGGGCCCCTGCGGGGAGAGGAAACCCTGGTGCCCCCTTGTCCTGATCCTTCCACCAGGGAGGAGAAGGAAGTGGCTCCCCCAGCAAGTGCCAAGGAAATCTTGATGCCCATACATGTCACGGGCCAGCCCCCGTCACTAGTGCTGAGGGGTAGGTCGGCCCTCCTTAATAAGCATGATGGCCTTTTATAGTGACTTTTTCCTGTCCAGCCTGCCTGTGAGATGCATTTTTATGCAATTTCCTCTGGATAGAGGATGTTGAGGAGTCGGTGAAGTTGCTCATGGCACACTGGGGCCATGGAGTCCCTTGGAGACAGTTCTGCAAGGGGCTAAAGTAGTGCCTGGCCCTGAGTGGAGGGATGGAAAAGGAGTAGCTGTTGGTCTCGTTGTACAACTTGGAGATGTCAGTATGCTCACCTGCAGAATGGGATCATAATGTTGAGCTCTTTCAGTTGGCTGGAATCCCAACTCATCCCTGTGTCCTGGGTGCTTTGCTGTGATCCAGTTGTTAAGACTGATGCATTTCTTGCTTGTCTGTATGGACGTGCTTCTGCTCAGCCCAAAAGCATCCCCTTAGATAGCGGGCTTTTGTTTGCATCCTTGGCGAAATTCAGTTGCTGTAAAATGCACAAGCTAGAGCAGAGATGCATAAGGATGCTGATCCAATCTCTCTTTGGTATTTATTTGCCAGTTTAAAATCAAAATTTCCTGATTCCTGGAAAATGAGGGGTTAGGGGAGGGATTAGATTAGGGGATGATGCCAGAGGCCTGTCTAGCTCCAGGCCCTGCCTTCTTTAAAAGCAGTCGCCATCTTAGCCCTAGCGTGTTACTGAGTGACTTGTCAATGTCAGAGGAGACATGCAAAGAATCTTCGGCATGTCGTTAACCTCGTTGCAACATGTAATTAGCCTGAAAGGCCTCCTCGCTGCCTCCATTCAGCGTTACATCATAAAGAATCAGATATTTTACTGTTTGCAGCACACCATGAAGACTTTAAAGAGTTAATTATGGCTCATTGGAGCCCATCCCCAAGAGCCCAAGACCCAGGAATTAAACTGCTTATTTCCAAGTGTCAATCCTCAAGACAGCACTCAGGACAACTTCCTCCATGGAACCTGAGATCGACACTGGTTTGAAAGTAGACTCACCAGGATGCGAAAAGGTGGGCTGGAGGAGGTCATCTGATTTGGACCTCCCTCCTGTATTTGGCCGTGTGTTTTCAGAGATCTCATCGTCTGTACAGCCTTGGAGAGAAAAGGAAAGCAAAGGGAGCTGGAATTCCACTTACCTTCTCGGTTCCATGGGGTGCAGCCACCTAAAGCCATTTGTATTCTCTGAGCTGGAGACCAGCAGTGTGGTCAGAGTTCAAAGGGAGTTCAGCCCTAATCTGGAGGTTACGATCGGAGCCGATCTAACCATGCGGGCTCTGAGGACGTTATTATCAGTCAAGTGTAATTATAGATAAAATAGTTTTATTAATCAGCTTCCTAAGGGGACTGTGTTTATCTGATGGCTGTGTGTATGATGTATGCACAGGGCTGGGGGAGAAATCTGTGCTGGGTGTGCTTGGTCTGTGTGGCTGGTGGGGAGGACAGGGTGTCTAGGGGAGAGTGTGGTGGATTTAGGAGGGGGTGTGGCTGGGCATTGTGTCCAGGTGCTGGGTGGGCTCTGCGCATAAGGAACGGGAGTGTGTGTAGCAGCGCTGATGGTGTGTGTGTGTGTGTGTATGTGTGTGTTTGCCCAGTTTTATCCAGCTGGACTGGAAATTGTGCCTGTTTCTCCACTATACCTTGGATTTGTCATCACCCTTTTCAAAAAAAGAAAAAAAGCTTTTCTATATCTGTACAGAACTTAGCTGGAATCTATAGAGCTACCTGTTGCAAATTCCACCTGTGGATGCTCTCTTTGGCCACTAACTGTCAGTCAAATTTTCAAATCTTATCTCCAGACCTATCTTGGCTTGTCTTAAGTGCCTGTCACTTTAAACTAATTTATCAATTGCAAAGGATCCTGAATGGGTAGGGCTCCTCCTGAATATTGCTTGGCCTGACATGAAGTCAACTTCACTCACCTCTCGGTAGGAGAAATGAACGTTGTGGGGCCCAGATATTAAGTGTGTCCTCCGTAAAGTCTGCAGGTCTGACTTAAACTTGATTAGGCATCAGTGGGTAGATGGGTACCAGGCAACACGCCCAGGCCAGGTTACCCCTAAGGTGAGGCTGAAGACTGAGCAACTGCCCAGAGACTGTGGAACAGGCACAGAGCTGGCCTGGTGGCCTCTGCCCTTCCCCTGCAGTCTACCCGCAGCGCTAGGTGCCTGGACCGCACTCTCGACACACGGTCTTCTGCTGCTGGATGTTGAGCAACGTGCCACTCACTTCGGCAGGAACACTTGACCCAGGTTATTTCCCCCTTACAGGGCCTTCTGCAAAATCTGCCCTCCACCTCTAACTTGGCCCAAAGTGACAGCTACAACCTGGGGTAGACACACCCGAAAGCCAGAAAAGCCAAGTGGCTATTTCCTGTCTATAGAGAGAGGCAGGGGTCTCCGCTCTCCCATGGGTGCTGCAGAAAGATGGCTCGCCAAAGCTCACAGGGCTTCCGTAGAGAGACGCAAGTGCCAGCTGGGATCTTCACAGCCACGTGGCAGACCCCTCGGCCACTCTGCAGAGTGATCTGTTAGGATTCCTGCAGCTTCTTTGCTCCAAGAAGGGCAAGTTGGAGCCCAGAAAAAAAAAGTTTAAGTGAGGAAATGAACTTATAAAACTACTGCTCCATTTAAGATAATTACAGACCATTGCCAAATATAGTGGCCTTCTCCTAACTCCCAGCGTTCATAAACTTTTGATGGACGTCAGATAAAAAACTGTAAATGAACAAGTGGTTGAGCATCTACTATGGGCCAGATACATACACCTGTATTATTTCAATTGATTTAGTGAGTAGCTAATATTAGCCTCATTTTGCTGATTAGAAAATTGAGACTTATTCTCCTTAGTATTATTGTTATTATTTATTGAGTATTTAATATGTGCCAGGCACTGGGCTAAGTACTTCTTACATTACATTATCTCATTTAGTCATCACCAGAACTCTATGAAGTAACCGCTTATTTTCAGATAAGGAAACTGAGGCTCAGGGAGATAAGTAACTTGGCTACCAAGTGGTAGAGCTGGGATGCAAACCCACATCTATCACACTCAAAGCCCAGTGCTCCTTCTATTACTGGTTTTTCTTGAACTGCCTTTTCGTGTGGCTTTTGTTTTTTGCAATGCCATGGATATCTGTTAAATTATTGCATCACTTAATTCAATATTCCTAAATATTGAAAATGTTTAACCAAGTGGATCTCACTGGTTCCTTGGAACCAAACGGATGATCGTCCACTCAAAATGAAACCGAATGCTGCCCATCTGCCTTTGCACATCGAGAAGGAATGAAAACATAGTTTTATGAAAAGGGGTGTGAGTGAGAGTGATGTTCGAGACATTAAAAATGTCTGTCTTCACTTTAACTCCAACTGCTCAGTGATAACTTCCAAAAATGCCAACCCTAACACTCCCCTTGGGGACAGGCAAGTTCCTAAGAAGAGCCTACGCAGGTTTACCAGCTCAACGCACAAATGAGCCCACACCGATGTGAACCTCTTGGTGAGGCTGGGCAGCGTCCCAATTTTGAGGCGTCTCCCCTCAAATTTATTGGTCCCAAGAATCAGTGGATTTCTGTTGGGATATGAAGACAAATTCTTTAATAAAGCAATAAATCAGAAAACTTCATAATAGTTTTTTGTAAGGAGCACAACGCCTAACTTCTTACACCATTCTGTGTCAACAACAGAGACCGTTTCTCTAAGTTAGTTTCAGAACAGAACCCAACTCAGGAAATTCCAGTATGGAATTCAGACCTTTAAACTTTTTGAATGGGAAAAGAAACTGTGGGAGACAGTAAAAGATTGCAAAGACATGGAAAAGAAGACAATATTATTTCAGAGTTGATGGAAGAAGAAGAAGAAAACCAAGCAATAATCTCCATGAGAAACAACAGTATGATGCCTGGGAAATTACATGGGGCAAAAGCAAGAAAAAAAAAAAAAAAGTTTGTGACCAAGTCTTATTTTGCTGACCTACACAAGTTTGACCCTGAAGAGCAGACAAAACCTAAACCCTCTTCAGTACTGAGGTCCCCATTAACTGGCCAGAGGTCCCTTTGTTCACAGGGACTGATATTCCAGACACCATGATTCAAAACTTACCCAGGGCTGTCATGCCATGGCACATGTGAGACTGAGCCAGCCTCCCATGGGTAAGAAGTCTTGGGCTATCCACACTCATTCTCTCCTTCCCTGCACTTCCAGGTTTCCTCTTGATTGAAAGAGCATCCCCTTATGGTCATCCCAGACACTGCAGAGCACAGCGGTCAATGGCCTTAGCTGTGAGTCAGGCGATCCTAGAATTGAATCCTGACTCTGTTACTTAGGTGTGTGACCTTGGGCAATTTACTGAAGCTCTTTGAGCCTCAGTTTCCTCTTCTGTAAAATGGGGATAATAACCCTACTCCTACAGTCGTTGAGCTTGGCACATCATAAGCATCCATTTTTAGCAGGTCATCCCCATCCCGCACCACCCAGCTCAAATACCAAATCCTACAGGAAGTTAGTTTCTGACTGCTCCAGCCCTTACTGACCTCCAATTCTCCAAAGTCCTATAGCCCCTAACTCAAAGTTTGGCTTGGAATTATATACTGCCTCCAAATGTTTCCTCTTGAATTCGGTTAAGGTATCTGCTCCTTGAAGGCCACAACTAGGTCTCACTCTTTTTTTACATTTCTCTTATTTATATTAAATATGATAGTCCCTTATTATATTTATTGGGGTTTTTGATGGCTATAGCTACCAAATTCAATTTTTAACATTTATGAAATCAGGGCAAGTGTTATTATCTATCTGTACATTTAGCTTCATGTTTTCCCCCAAGACCATTATTTAAATCAATGTTGTATTTTATAATCAACAGCATCTTAGAAATAAGACTTGGTTGCCTGATGAGGCTAGATCTGCACGAATCCAATTGTGAATTTCCCCTAGCATGCGCCCCCACTCTCCACCCCCGTCCTCACACCCTTCCACCCCCATCTGGTAGCCAAAGACATGCCTCTGGTGACACTGGCAGGAGTGAGGAGTTCCATCTGGAGATGCGGAAGCCAGTGTGGTCACGCACGTTACCAAAGGACATGTGCGATCATTCCCACTTGACAAGTGAAGAAGCAGGTTCAGAAAGTTAATTTCACCCAGCAAGTCTGGCGTGAGCTCACCTATAGGAAGATTACATCTTTAATGATTGTATGATTGATGCTCTATTGATAACTTAACCTTCATTAGTGTGGTTCCTGGGTTCATCGAGCCAATTAGCCATGGCCTGAGGGACTGGCCCATTCACTACCCAAGATTGTGATGGCAGCGCCCTGGGCACCTCCCCAGCGTCTGCAAACAGCATGGACCAGCAACAGGCGTCAACGCCATCCTCCCTCAAACGACCATCCCTAACAACTCACTCAGAAAGAAAGCCTCACACCTGCCAGGGGACTGGTGTTTAGTAGGAAAACAGCTAAAGAACATTCTGTCTTCAAGAGTCCTTCCTGCAGGAAGGGTCCCCTTGGCTGAGCCTCTCAGAGCTGTGCCTTCAATGCATCGGCCATGACGGCTTCCGATGCATTGGGCTGACCCAAAACATAGAAACCTCCAATAGGTGGACTTCTGGTATCTTCACTGAAGAAGAAAAACTAGCAATACAGTCATGCAGTTGTGTCATCTGTTTCACAAACATTATCATAATTCCACCTTATAACTACAAAATCAGTATCTTCCAATATCGATTTTAATGAAATCAAATTCTGTCATTTTTCATTCCAGCATTTTACATTTTCATTATGTCTCTGCTAGCTATTGACTTTGCCATTGTTTAACCTCCACGGTGACTTCAGTGCTGGAAATGACGCAGAGACCCTTTCCTGTCCCAAGGCTCATAGCCAAGGCAGGGTTATCAGGGAGCCACCTCACCGTTGCTCTCAAATGAATTGGGGCTCCTGGTCAGGAGGACGAACAGCACGAACAGCTGAAGGGTGAGGTGGATATAGGAAGATGAGGGAAGATACCCAAAGAAGAAATAAAGCAAAGAAAGAAATCTGAGAATATACAATCAACCAACAAGTGTTGCTTGTGCACCTATTTGCGCTCAAGTCTACCCTGCACATTTTAGGGGACAAGAGATTGACAACTCTTGTCCTTGCTTCCAAGGGTCCTGCCAACAACCTGGGATGCCTAAGAAAATTGGTATCTCTTCAACCTAGATTCCATCTCGCCCAGAGGTGCCAAACCATAGCATAATGGTGAAGCTTGTGGAACCTGGTGCCCTCCTGCCTAGGCTGGAACCGTGCTTTGCGTGATATCTGCCAGCTGTGTGGTGTTGAGCAAGTTGTTCGAACTCTCCGTGCCTGTTTCCTCATCAGTAAATTTCAGGTGGTAATAATGACACCTACCTCGTAGGAATGATGTAAGGATTAAATGACTTAATACGTGCAGCATGCCTAGATAGTTCCTGGCACCTAGCAAATGCCCAGAAAATGGCAGCTATGATGATTATTCATTGTGGAAGGGCAACATTACCCTACTTGGTATGGTAACGCTCACAGGGCACGGAGTGCTATCAACATCTGCATTTCTCTCCATAGCCCATATAATAGCCGCCATTTGTTGAAACTCACCATGCACCAGGAATCATAGTAGACATTTCACAGAGGAAGAAATTGAGGCCCTGATAAGTTGGGGCTTCATCAAATGCCTCCCAGGTGACAGGTTCCAGGAGTTTGTTGCCAGACACACCCACTGTGTGTTCTTAAATATTTGAGCCAATAAAGCACAGAAAAATGTACATTCTCCAACAGACTCTTCTCTAAAATAGAAGAATAATAGAGACAGGAGTCTGAACCCAAAGATTGTGCATGTCACCATCACACTGCAAATCTCTCCTTCCAGTGGTACCATCTATGAACTTACCTAAACTTATTTTTTTAACTCACTTTTGTTTTCAGCCTGTGCTGCCCTTTAGGGTAGTGGTGAATGTGGCAGGTTGGGGGAAAGAAGAAATAGGATAAAGAAGCATTGGTCTTGGCCAAAGAGGGCAAGTTCTAGGAAAAGCAGCTGAGACATGGAGCCCGTTATATCTATTTAATATATCTGGAGGTGGAAGCCTCCAGGCTCATGTCAGATGACATGTCCTTTAAGTCACATGATTTTATGACACATGTAGGTATTAAGTGTTTTCTTTATCCCAAGAACCATACTAGGCACCAGAGATTCAGTGAGGTACCAGAATTTCTACTCTATGTTAAGAGGCAGACTGTGCCAGCAATGACCATGAGACCCAGGGACCTTGACCCAACAGAGAAGCAAGGGCCTCCTCTCAGGCCAGTGCTGAGGCCAGAGCAAAAGAAGAGAGGACAACTTGAGCCCCTGTTTCTATAGTATGTGTTTAACACTGGGCAGGCTTGAGTTCAACATAGGTTTGGCCACTGATCAGCTGGGTGAGCCCCAGCAAGCGTGGCACCCCTGTTTCTTCGTCTGGAAAAGAAAGTAATGATAGCTACCTCCCAGGGTTATGGTGAAAAATAACCAAGGAAATGCAGATGAGTCATCCTAGCACAATACTTGGCACATGGTAGACACTCTTTATATGAGTGATTCCCTCTTCCCTGTCACCAAAGAACTGCCCCAGAGCACTGAGAAACTGGTTAGCACAGCAGTTAAGAGGATGGGCTCTCTGGAGGCAAACAGCCTAGACTAAAATACTTGTTCTTCCACTTAGCTGTGTGACCAGGGATAAGTTACTTAACCTCTCTGTGCCTCAGTTTCCTCCTCTGTAAAATGGAGATGATAAGTAACTCCCTTGTCAAAGATACGTGAAAATTTAATGTAAGGAATACAACAGGCCATGCTTAGGTAGGGCTCTCTCCACTCCCTAGGTTTAACTCATTTTATTCACACAACCACCCTACAAGAGATATATTCTTTTTTCCCCACTTAGCAGGCGAGGTAACTGGGCTGCAGAGATGTTAAACAGGCTTCCCAGGCTCATACAGACTGTAAATGGAAGAGCAGGGGCTCAAACACAGGAAGTCTCCCTCCAGAATCTGGCCTCTTAGCCCCTATGTTATGATTACAAGCCCAGTTAGTCTTACTAGTTCTTGCTGTATGGTTGAGACACCATAAGGAGGATAAGCTAGGACTTGGAAAATGTTCCATTCCTTCTTCTGCCCCCCTTTCCCCACCCCCAGTCCTTCTGCCCTCCTCTGCCCCGTCCCCAATCCCCATCTCTTGCCATCATCCAACACTCACAATGCAGTTTTTAGAAGCTTTGTGTTCACCATAGTCCAAGATCTCCACTCCAATCAAATTGAGGTTAAATGTGATGGTTAAAGTTAATTAGAGTCAAATTCCTCTTTTATTTTGGTTTTATCTTAATCATCCCTTTTATCCTCTGGTCCGGAAGCCTGTAATTTCAAACGCAGGCACTCAGAGATGCTATATTATGCATTCAGGACCAGGAGGCAGAGTTTGTGGTCACACACATCCACGGCCAGAAAGCTTTTTCGCTCAAATAATCAAGTCAATTGGGCAGCCCCTGGGGAAAAAAATAATAATAATTGAGTCAAGAGAATATAGAAAAAATTAAATTTCTCCAAAAGACTCTTTTCTAAAAACAATATCAAAATGTTTTCCTTGAAAACCTCTGCACTGAGAAGAATGTATGTGTGCAGAAGCAAACATTAGTAGCATTTCAGAAACCAGCGACAAGACAGGACAGTGCCCAAGAGTGGAGAACATATTGTGTAGGACTTTCACAGTCCCCTAGAAACCAAGGAGGAAGAGGAGAAGTCACAGAATTTTAAAGCGTAAAGGAATCCCAAAGACATCTAATCCAGTTACTTGCAAACTCTTTTTAAGTGCAAGATTCTTTTGTTCAGATGAAATCTTACCCAGAAGATTTATATAAAAGCTGAGATGCTCTTACTGAGTCAAGAAGGCGGGGGTGGTCTAAAGTTTAACCCACCCTACTCCATGCTCATTCTCTCAGCCCCAACAGCCCTTGTGAGGGCTCTGCGGAACCCCCAGGGTTCCTCATAGCGCAGTTTGAAAATCACTATTCTAATCCCACGTCCTGCTTTTACCACTAGGGAGAATGAAGCTTAGAGAAGCTCCTGGACTTGCCTGAGGTTAACACAGCCAAGTCAGCAGCTTAGGCAGTCACCTATCTTTCTTCAACAATTTTTCCATGATGAAACCCTCAATCCGCTAATGAACTGCCTTTTGTTTCCTCAAACTATACGTGCGTTTGTATTTGTGTCTGTACCTATTCCCAGTGCTCCCAAGAAAACCTAACAAACCAGTCCCTGCTTTCACTTTAGAGTCTGCCATTTGGATACAACGTCTTGGCTACCCAAGACTGCTGGAAACAGAGTGCCAAAAGGCATAGGGTTTATAAATGCTGTCCCATAGATGACCTGAGAGACAGTATTTCACAGCCCAAATTAGGTTGAGTTTCTGTTCTCATGAGGAAGTACTAAAAAGTGGGCAGTTCTCGGCAAGACACCTGAGAGCTGGCACCCACGTCAGGCCCCCTGGCCTATTAGCTTTGGACACCTGGCTGGGCCACTAATCCTCTTCGTTTGTCCATCCGTAAAACAGAGGGGGGGAAAGGGAAGAAGCCACTACATGGCTCATTACTCCCAAAAGTGTCAGAAGTTTAATAAGTTAATGTGTCTGATGTCCTATTGGTGCTTGGCGAGAAAAAATCCCCAAGGTGGTTCTACAGACTGGCCGTTCTCTTCAGCTGGTTGGAAGGTGTAGGTTGGAAAAGATGGTAGACTGGGGGGTTCTGATTCACTTGCTCTATCAAGGAAAACGCCACGATCACAGTAGCTAACAAAGGGCTTCCCAGATGCTTCGCTTGCATCCCATGCAATCCGCACCGCAGCTGATGGAGAGGTACCATCACCTGCCGATGAAGCCTAGACAGCGTAGTTATTAAAGGTGACACAGCTGGGAAATGATGGAACCAGAAAGCCAAAGGCATCTAGCTGCAAAACTTGAGGTCTTAACCACTGTCCCACACAGCCCTTCCTTCACACCACATGGACAAAAGAGAGAATGACCTTTGACATACAAACGACCCGGCCAGCCCAGGAGGAAGGCAGCACGGACAGGCACCAGGGTGGGATTTCTGAGGATCCCCTCCAGCTTGCACAAAGGAGAATTCCTCAGCAAACGCGCAGTCCCGCACAGCTCTCAGAGGCAAGAATTCTCTGCTTGTTTACTGAGTCCCCTGGGCTGGAGGGAGTGGGGGGGGCGCAGGAGGAGCTGGGCACAAAAGCAGGATAGAGGTAAACTTTCTGCATGTGAGAACCATTCCCCCCCTCGGAGGAGCTGTGTCACACTCTATGTCACCGTCATCAAAGGGGCTGTGCATAAACCTGAAAAACCAAACGGACCTGTCTGTAGGTGTCACTTATATCACAAGGCTACAGGTGCCTTTATTTCCACTGCACGCTCGTGCTGGGAGCGCCTGCCTTCTCTTGCCTTGAAAGCCTTCTCTTTGGACCTAGCCACCGCTGTCCTCACGTAAGCACCTTTTCTTTGCTCTTTTGGATAAATGGTGAGGGGAGTCAGGGCTCGGAGGCTCGGCCTGGGGCCTGGGTCTGTCCGTCCAGCCCCAGCACCGGCCCCTCCACTGGGTGCAGTCACGGTGGCTCCCGGGAGCTGTCATCTGCCCGCTAAGGCTGAGTGGCCACCCACCCCTCGTTGCCAGCCCCGACTCCCCGCGGATCACTTGCAGAACCAAGAGGGAACTAAGAGAGGACGCGTCCAGGCGCTCGCTTCTCCACCCCTCCTAAAGCCGTCTGTAGAAGGGGAGCTGCATTTTACACAGGAAAATAATCCAGCTTCAGGGACTGCCCCCGACCCCCCAACCCCGCCTTACCTCCCCTCTCCCACGGGCGCTCACTGATACAGACAACTGCCTCGTTACGGTTTGCAGCATTTTTCATGAATTTGTCTGTACAAGGTAGTTTAAAGGAAGCCCCTTTTGCCCTTTCACATCCCCCTAGAACAGAAGGCTTCCAGAAAAGCAGTGGTTAGAGTTTCTCCTCTGTGTTCTCAGGCCTGAGCAGACTCTGCAGTGTGGGGCTCTGTGCGTCTGCCCCCTGCTGGCAGCCGGCGGAAGCACATGCTCCCTGCTCAAACCGGAGCTGGGGACCCACGTTGGGGTGGATGGATGCGCTGGGAATTTTACAAGCTGGAAAGTGTGTCCGAGATCTCAGAGATCATGAGGTACATCCTCTTCGTCTTACAGATGAGGAAACAGAGACCCAGAAAGGCTAAGTGATTTAGGAGACAGCTTTGTGTTTTAGTCAAGCTTTAAAACCCAGGGAAAGGGGTTGTTTGCCCATCCAAGTGAAAGCTTACTTCTTTCGTCTGCATGTTCTCTGTAAAAATGTTTTTCAAAATCCAAAGTATTCTCGACAGGAGTTTTCGCAGTTTGGTTGTCTCCTTTTCTCAGAAGTCACAGATACATTGTATACTTTTTAGATATATTGATGATGGTTGATTTTTCCCTCTGGGACAGGAATGAACGTATGTATTATACCCAGTCCTCTGCATATATTAACTAATTTTATTAAATCCATAGGACATCCTGAGGATTGGATGGTAAAACCCCCATTTTAGAGATGAGGAAACAGGCTCACGGAGGGTCATGAATGTTTCTATACCATGCCTGTATGAAAAAAATCAAGAATTTCAGCAGGCTGAGTAGTAAGAAATGTGCCCCATGTCCCGTGCAGCAGAAGTAGGATTTAACCCTGAGGTATTGCATTGGTGAGCTTTGCATTGTAGCCCATAGCAAACTATATGGCATAGCTTCTATGGGAGCCCTGCAGAAAAATAGCTACAAAGAAACAAGCAAACTCCCTAAGTAAACTAAGGAAAAATGAGGAATCACTTGATAAGACGTCAGCAAGTCGGTTCTCACAGCTGCTTTGGTTTCTCCCAGAAGAACAAACACTCAAGCACCCAACCCACAATCCTTCTTTAGCGGTGAATGTCGAAATATTGCACTGGGTTTTCCTAACGTGTCCCTTCTTAGGGAGGTCCAAAGGGTGGGAAATTGACCCTGCCTTGCTCACGAGTCTTGAGACCCAGTGGACATTCAGCTGTTGCTGAGACTTCGGGGAAAGCAGGACATCTTTCTTCCCAATGATACTGCCCGGATGGTGGGAGTGGGGAGCCCCCTTCTCGGCCCCCTGCACCCATATTTTGCACCCTCGTTGCCTTGTTCTGCCCGGTGATGCTTTGGCACAGCCAATGTGCAGATGCTTAATTGGGTAGATTTTTGGTCATATGCCCAGAGTGAGGTTGATGATCCTCACCAGGGTCAGGAAGGAATTTTCCTTCTCTGGCAAACTGGCCAAGGCTGAGTGGTTTGCTCCTTCCCCTCCCTCTGGAAGGCTGAGCAGAGGTGCCTGGTTGCTCGGGCCATGGGCTCTGCACCTATTATTGCTGCCTCTGATTCGTGTGGGGGCGAGAAGCCCGCAGGCCTCTCCCTCTGACTGGGTGGACCCTCTCTGCATGCGCTTGGGGTGTGAGCCCGCTCCGAGAAGGGTTCAGAAGCCACTGGAGGCATCCGGGAACCTCAGCGTCCATGCCGTCGCTGCCCCACTCCCAAAGGTACCTGCAGCCAACCTTTCTCACGCACGGATGGGAGCCCACCTGATTCTGGATCCTTTTCTACTACGAGGCAGCTAGAATGGTGACCACATTTTGGACAAACTGATTCCACGCGCCATGGATCTGTTGGTGGGCAGTGAGTGAGGGTCCAGAGTGTTCAAGGTGCCCAAACAGCCTGGGCAAAAAACATCCGTCTGTTTTGAGACTTCCACACCGGAGTCGGATAGAAAGTAGTGGGCTCAGGAGGGAAGGGAGAGGAGGAAGTTGGGGCTTTTTCAGAGCTAAAAGTTTAATCTTTGCTTGTATTGTTTGGATTTTCCTCCAAGTTGGTGAACTTATTTGGTCAAAAATTCCAAATATTATCAACGTGTGTGCATATGTGTATGCATGCCCAGGTCTGGCTATGTCGGCCCACTCAGGTGGGCACCTGAGAAAGTCACGGAGCTGGGGCAGATCTTGGCATCCGTCTCATCTGTGTCCTTATTTAGTAGACAGAGCGCTGAAGCTTGGCGAGGCACAAGGGGCAGAATCATGTCCCCCAGGCCAGGGCCCTTTCCATGATGACAAGCCAGCACAAAACGACAAGTGTGGCTAGAGCAGCAGGCCGAGGAGCCTCCGCAGAGATAGATCCCTGTCTTGTCCTGCTGCTGACAGTAGGTCTATGTAACCCAGTGCTTCTTAGCCTGCTTTTCATTATCACGTCGCCTAAGGAGCCTTTTGAGATTATTTTTTCTTAATCACTCCCCCTAAGTAATATTAATATCACAAATACACTGTATAACTATTTATATACTGCAGCCTTGTGGAGGGTCATAAAACAGAGTAATACATAAGTTTTTTGGCACCCTCCCCCCAAAAACCAATTCTTGTCCCCTGGGAGGGGCAGTATCAGCTCAGTCGCAAAGGCCTGGTCTAACCTCAGGCCTGCGCCTACATATCGCTGGGCCTGAATGTCGTTACTGAGAAAGGGGGCTCCAAACAGCTGTCCTTTCCCTCCCCATTAACCCACCCCCCTCCACGGTGAAGAAATCTTTAAGACCTAAAATGTTCGGTTATCACAAGGACCTCAGAGGGGCTAAGGAAGAGGGGATGCTGAACACAAAGCAGCCATTCTTCCCGAGCTCGCACGCCTATTGCACGCTGGCTAAGCGGCCCAAGGTCTTCTGTGGAGAGACCAAAGTTAATAGTACCCCCTTCCACTGCAATAGCAAAAAGCAAAAGAAAAAAGGGGGGAAAAAAACCTTTTTGCTGCTTTTATGAAAAATATTTTTTCCAAAAACCAAGAAATAATTACAAAAGAAAAATAGCACGTTGTTCACCCGAGAAAGCCCTTTAAGAAAACTTAATGGGTGTAATTTGCCACAGAAGGAATTACCGGAATCAGATACGGCGTTGTGTACCGCCCTAGAGAGATTATGGATCAAGTGAGTGGGCTGGGGCAAGAGGAAAAAGAATCCTTAAAGGAGGTAAATATCCTAGTGATCAAAAAAGTCCCAATTTTATGTTATTAAATTCAATTTACCGAATGACTTTTTTAAAATTCCAAATGGCGTTTGAGAGCTATTTGTCAGGCGTAGATGAGGAAGATCTCACACCTGTTGTGGAGTTTTTTTTGGTTTTTATTTTTGAGAT
>NW_012148619.1:2731957-2732474 GCF_000956105.1 Propithecus coquereli
TGGAGACTCCTGGGGGATGGCCCAGAAAAGGTGCCTAAGTCTGAGAATTCAGACTTGGTTATATTACATATGCATATCTGGACCCCAGTTCTCATACACATTGGATGATGATGGTGATGATGATGGTAGAATTGCAAGCATCCCGAAAGAATTGGTCGTTGGTTCCGGAATCGCGCATCCTGCCCCTCTTGGTATTAGGTTCCATTTGCCGTGTAAGTGAACCTGGGCTGCAACTGTGTTTTCAGAAATAGAAGCAGATGGGCTGAGAGTCAGAAAACTAAGGACCTCCCTACCACTTAACTCTGCCATCCATTGGCTCTGTGACCTTGAGCAAGTTATACAAATGCCCTGGGCCCCAGCTTCCTTAACTGTAAAAGAGTGGGCATGAGGAAAGAGATCGGACTAATTCAGTATTTTCCGATATGTAGTACTCACATCACTGGTGACACGCCGGATGAATCTGGCCAGGGATTACAAACCTGTTCTTAAACGGTCAAGTATTTTAGGATTTGCAGGC
>NW_012148619.1:2732524-2765431 GCF_000956105.1 Propithecus coquereli
TGGAGACTCCTGGGGGATGGCCCAGAAAAGGTGCCTAAGTCTGAGAATTCAGACTTGGTTATATTACATATGCATATCTGGACCCCAGTTCTCATGCACATTGGATGATGATGGTGATGATGATGGTAGAATTGCAAGCATCCCCAAAGAATTGGTCGTTGGTTCCGGAATCGCGCATCCTGCCCCTCTTGGTATTAGGTTCCATTTGCCGTGTAAGTGAGCCTGGGCTGCAACTGTGTTTTCAGAAACAGAAGCAGATGGGCTGAGCGTCAGAAAACTAAGGACCTCCCTACCACTTAACTCTGCCATCCATTGGCTCTGTGACCTTGAGCAAGTTATACAAATGCCCTGGGCCCTAGCTTCCTTAACTGTAAAAGAGTGGGCATGAGGAAAGAGATCGGACTGATTCAGTATTTTCCAACATGTAGTACTCACATCACTGGTGACACGCCGGATGAATCTGGCCAGGGATTACAAACCTGTTCTTAAACGGTCAAGTATTTTAGGATTTGCAGGCCAAAAAGGCAAAATCAAGGATCTTATGTAGGTACTTATATAATTATTTAAAATGTAACCATTTAAAAATGTAAAATCATTTTAGCTGCAAGCTATACAAAAATAAGTGGCGGGCTGGATTGATTGTAGTTTGCTAACCCCTGATTTAGGTGGTGCATGGATGAACAATTTTTATTTAAACGCTCATGAATGTTAAAAGAATACTGACTTAAGATTTATACTAATGATAAAAAGTTTTCCTTTGAAATAAACATATTTACAGTAAACAACAAGGGAATTGATTTTTTAAAAATATTTTAGGTAAATAATGGCGCTTGTAGTATATGGATTGAGTGAATTTATCAGCACGGTAGGCAAATGACAGAAGTTTGAGAGCTATCTATGCCTGACGAAAAGCTCTCAAAAGTCATTTGGTATTTTACAAAGATCACCTGGTAAATTGAATTTAACTATATAAAAATTAGGAATTTTTTTGATCAATAGGATACTTACTTTCTTTAAGGATTTTTTTTCTTTTTCCTCGTGGGACTAGATGAAGAATTAGCTGGGGACCATCTTAAAATTCTGTGTTTTTAATATTTCATGACACTTTCCAGTGGTATGACCCTGAGGTGCTGTGTCCCCTTGCAAAAGGGGGGTAAAAACACACGATCTAGTTAACATTATGTCAAGAATCAGAAAAAAAGAAGTTGGGCAAGCAGATTGTTTTAATCCACCAAACCCGGATTCTTTTTTTCTGAACTCTGGGATACGGGACGCGGCAAAGTTGAGACTGGCACAGGCAAGAGTACATGTGGGCAGAGGCTCCGGGCCCCTTCTCCTCTGCCCTCTTCCAAGCACCAACCAGACACGTTTCCCCGAAGCTCCCTGCCCCCGCTGACGTGCCTGGGGAGTAGGGCACAGCAATTAGGATCGTGGGATCTGGCTGCCACCTGGACTCCATCACCTGCGAGCTGGGTGGTTTTGCACTTGTTACCTGGAACCTCAGAACCTCCCTTCCTTCCTTGTCTATGAAATGGAACCGCCACCAGTACCTATTTCAGAGTGTTGTTCTCAGCAGACACAAAGAATGAAGCTAAAGTACCGAAGTACTCAGCATGGAACACAAAGGGAAATATTTGTTACAATTGTCATAGGTCCACACGCTCTTCTCCAAAACCCTGGGTACAGCTGTGCTGCAGAATTCAGAATTCTTCAGGTATCAGGAAGGTGACCGAGTATATACACAGCAGAATACAGAATGCCCCTCGGAGTCCAGGATTGCTCAAACATTAATATTTCTGCAGTGTAGCATAGGAATTGTCATTAAGCGGAATAAATAAAACTATAGTTATAAAACTACATAACATATATCATTATATATGTGTGTGTGTGTGTAAACAGTATATAAAGCTATATAATATCAATTCAGGACTATTTTTTGCCTGGAAATAAGATTGCGCCAAACATACACACACACACACACACACACACGCACACACACACACACACTTACTTTCAGTTTTCAGAGCTTCAGATTTCAGAATTGTGAGTATAATCAAAAATAGCAATTCTTGCCCTGTTTTCAGAAGCATATTGTTCAACATTATAAGTCAGAGTTCAGGGGATCAGGTGTGAGCAAACAGGAGAACTAAATAAAGACGCAGTGTTGCATAATTTGCCACTTTCTAGATATGCTACTGGGGCAATCGTCTCAACCCTTCTGCCTCAGTTTTCTCATCTCTAAAATGGGGATAGATAGGATGTGGCAAGGATTAAATATTGTCATCCGTAGAAAGCACTTAGGGGTTGCCTGGCTCCTAGTGGGCAGCGTCTGTTTGTTATAATTATTAAAAACCAAGTGTCACCCTCCTGGGGGCTCTGGCACAGCGTGACTTCGGGAACCCATCACCCCACACCTCCTCACAGCCTCTCCACTGTTGCAGGGTGATGTTGGACTCAGTGACACACAGCACCTTCCTGCCCAACGCGTCATTCTGCGACCCCCTGATGTCATGGACCGATCTGTTCAGCAATGAGGAGTATTACCCTGCCTTTGAGCATCAGGCAGGTATGTACATCCAGAGGAGCCCATCTGAGGGCAACAGGGACGGGCTTGGAGAGGAGGTGGCATTGGCCTCAGGCACACAAGGCTGTGCGGGGGCCTAGAAATGCCAGTGTTCAGGACAGAGGGCCGGGGAAGGCTGAGGCAGAGGAAGGGCAGCCTCTTGCAGAAAGGAGGCACTTGGACTCCTTGTTGCAGTGTCTTCCCTGTCTGTGGCCCTGGGTAGTGATGGGGTGGGGGGGCTCAGCTAACCTCTCTGAGCCTCATTTTGCTACCAGGTAAAATGGAGGTGATAATGCCAATATCTTTGGGTTATTATAATATTTAAACAATGTAGCAGAAGAGCAGAGCCTGTATGCTGCAGTTGCTGGGCCATCGTGGTTTTACTGAACACTAGCTGTGCGCCAGATCTCATGCCAAGCACCATCTCATCCTTCCAGAAGCCCTATCGGAAGGAACAACTATTATCCCCATTTTATAGATAAAGAAACTGAGGCACAGAGAGGTTAAGTTACTTGTCCAAGGTCTCACAGTGAGTTAAGTTCCATGCAAGTTGACTTCAGCACCTGTCTTATAATATTACACTGTGGTCACTGATATTAATATTATCATTATTCTCTGAGCTTCTATTTCCTCACCCCTAAAACAGGGATGATGAGAACTGCTACAAAGATTGAGGGAGCCAAAGTGTGTAAACTTTATAGCCTGGCACAAAGCAAGTGCTCAGCAAACATGAGTCCCCTCGCTGTCCCCCAGACCTCCCTCCCCACCCTTCCTCCTCTCTCCACCCAGTTTTCTCCACCTGAGAAGGAAGCCTGGGACCTTGTGCACATCCCGTGCCAGAGGGAGGCCAGCTGACCTTTGCCCTAGAAACCCTCTGAGGGCCCCTGTCCTTGAGGAGCTTGGGCGACTGCACAGCACAGCAAACCCGGCTGGCTGGAACGGCAGGTGCACAGCCTGAGCTGCCGTGACGCAAGTGCTAATCAAGCTGTCAGTCCTCACCGAGCCCAAATCCTCTGCAGGAGTCAGAAGGCAGTGTTGAGAGGCAGGAGCATCCGGGAGAGACCATGCCTCCAAGAATGCTGCAAAATAGCCACTATGACAGGGCCAGGGCACACACAGACTCGAGGCGCTTGCCTGCACAATGCAATCCTGTGTCTGCCCCCATCCCACACACACGTGCACCATGAAATCTCTCCCCATAGCTGAAAGCTCTAGGTCATTGCATTTGGACTGGAATCATGCAGATACATCGTGCAATTCTCCTTTAGACCTAAGAATCGCCTCATTTCCCAGAAAGACAGTGAGAAATGTACTCCATCTCTGTCCCTTGAAATTTGGTTAACAGATTAAATCCAAGGAGGAAAATGAAGACATTCAGGTCCCTGTCCCCTCCCCGTGTGTCCCATGATGGTGGGGCCCAGCTCCAGGTGCTTCTCGCTAGTCATGCACAAGGCCAAGACTGCCATCGTGGGAGCCCCCTCCCTGCCTATTCCGCCGGCTGGCAGTTGGGGTGGCAGTGGGCGGGGATGGCCTCAACCACCTGCCCTGAGCAATGCCTGGGCATCGGAGCAGCAGCCCTGCACTCATGAAGAGCTCGAATGCGCTAAATGTGAAGTCGCCTTTGGCACTTACTAGCTGCGCCGTCGTAACCTCCCGTGCCCCAGTTTTCGCATCTGTAAAATCGGGATGGCAGCAATGCCTACCTTGTAGAGTTGTTACGGGAATGAAATGAGTTGATATATGGGGAGCGTTTGGGGCACAGTCTGGCACATGGCAAAGCACACGAAAGTGCTTTAAATAGTAAAGGATTAGTGTCAGTTTGGGGGGACGAACAAGTTCTGGAGCCAGATGGTGAGGATGGCTGCACAACTGTGTGAATGTACTTAGTGCTGCTGAACTTTACCCTTAAAAAGAGTTAAAATGGTAAGTTTTATATTATGTACATTTTACCACAATTAAATAAAATGAAGAGTTAACAGGAGGGATGGCCAGTGGGGCTGCCAGATCGCTTAAATCCGACCTAGTCTTGGATACACAGATACAGCTTTCTCCTGGCAGAGGTCTCTGCATTAGCAACAGTGTCATGAAAGTTGGACCAGGTCATTGCTAGGATTCCTTCCAGAAGCTTCTCTGATTCCAGCATCAGGCAACATCAAAGAAATAGCATTCTCTTCCCAGTACCCATTGAGAGACTAGAAATTCCCACCGAGGCATGAGGCCAGTGAAAATAAAACATCCCTCAGGAGTGTCCCAGGTTCCTAACGTTCCCTGTGGGATGAGCCAGGCTTTTGGGTAGCCACCTGGCCCCCTGGATTTCAGTAGAAGCCGAATATCTCTGACCTCCCAAAGGTTGAAGGTGGGTGAGAAATGTTCGCCTTGAGTGAGTGCCTCTCTCAGAGCTGCCTGGGCACCCGGCGAGCCTCACAGTCCCCAGCCCCCCTCAGCATCCCTCCGGTGGGAGGAACAGCCAGAGGGCCCTTCTGTCCTTTTCCAGCAAGGACACTGCCACCCAGAGAGGCGCATCGGCTCTGAGTTTCTGCAAAAGCCCTCTCTGTAAGGGAGGCGTCAGGGGACAGCTAGGTTTGCCCCTGGACACTGCTCTGCCAACCTTCCCTGCTCAGTGACCAGCGGGCTTGGTGGCATCTCTCCTGAGGTCCTTGCCCGCCTCCCGGGAAACTCCGTCCTGAATTCAGGGCCTCCCTCGGGATTGTCATCCTGTTCATCCAGGTTCATCTGCTGGCACTGCCTCTTACCAGCCATGGGACCTCCAGCAGGTTTTTGAGATATGCTTTGCTCCACTGAAACAGAATCCACCTCCCAGAGTTGGGAGGATTGAATGAGATTTAGTGTAAAAAGTGTTTAGCAAAGTGCCTGGCACGTGGGAAGGGCTCGCGGTAGCCAGGAACACCTCCTGACCCCCAGCTAGGTGGAAAAACAGCCTTCTCCCTCCTCTCTTCATTTTTCGTATTGAACAAAAGTAACACGAGTCTCAATCTCAGGCTTCCCAATTCAGATCGTTTGACAGCTTAGATACTTGAGACCAAAGGGAGGGAAAAGGAAAACGAAAGGATGTGCCCTCCAGACAGATGATGGAGGGGCGGGGAGGTATACTCAGCCTGTTTAGGAAAACCAGCTGTTCACAAAAACTTTCCAAACGGCTTTAGCAGCTGTGGCTGCCCCTGTGCCCTGATGTGCTCACCACAAAGGCCTCTGCCCCGCCCTCTGAGGCAGGACTTCTGCTTGGCTGCACTCAGGCTGAAGGTGGATGCTCACGATTGCAAAATATTCTATAATTTCATTAACCCACCTTGGCCTTGCCTTCACCTTTTTCAGAATAAGGGATTATGAATATCGGAAAATATATCCAAGTGCAGTGGGGGGCTGCGTGTATTTCACATGCATATGGTATTTTTAAAAGATTATTTCTCCAATCAAGTTCCAGCAGCCAACCTCTGACAAGTCATTTGGTATCCTGACCCCACCCCTCCTTTCCTTCTGGAGCACCTTCCTAAACTCCATGTACCACCCGTGTCTACCCTGACTGCCAAGGTGGCCATGTCAGCACACCATACCTGGTTCGCTTTGGAATCTTGCTGATACTTTGTCTGCAGCAGAGGTTTCTAGAATGGGGTTCCCGATAAGCTCTAGGGGTTTCCAGGAGGTCCCTTAAGGACCACCAGAGAAGAGAGCTGTGGGGACAGTTGCAAAGATCAGGCTCCAGCTCTCCCCCTCCACCCCCACCCTCAAGCAGGTTCCTCCACTTTAACTCTGAAGACAGTAGAGCACAGTGGTTATTAAGGCTTGGCTGTAGAATACACCTATGCAACCTACTCCTAGCTCCGCCACTTACTTGTCATGCTACCTTGAGAAGGGTCACACACACACACACACATACACACATTGGCCTTACTTTCTTCTTTTGTTAAATGGGCAACATGATATAGGACCTCATAGCGTTGTGTTGAGGACAACACGAGAAAACACAAAGCATTTAGCACGGTGACTGGCACATGCATACAAAGTGCTCAATAAATACGCCAGCTATTATTAGGAAATGTGAGATTTTATCTGAAGAAAGAGCTTTTTGTTAAAAACAAAAAGGTGCTAACCCCACTGATCTTGGGTATTAACGTCCAGAAATCCCGGGAAAGAGGCATTTGGATCCCCCGTGGGCTTTTCTAAGCAAGATCCATGCGCTAGGCATAGAAGTTTGAGAGTAAAAGCAAAGCAAAGAGTCGAAGAACTTCTAAACCGAAACCAGATAAGCAAATACAATGTCATCTGAAAGCCTGAGGTGAGCCCTGTGGCAGAGGCCACACGCCAGGAGGACTCACCATTCATTAGCCACTTCTAGCCCATCCTACATGCACCCGAACCTCCCAGGCCACAGAGACAGGACCACTCAGGGCGGGGCTGGCTCTCTCTGCCCTCTCCTAACGCCACACACCCAAGGCCATGGCCCTTTGCGGATACCCAACCTGGCCTTCTCTTTCCCGGTCCAGTTTCCTGCATGGATCCTGGGATTTGCTTTTTCATCTCAGGGTCTAAATCATCCCACAGGCTAGGCTGGGAAGCCAGGAAGGGCATTGGTTGGTGCTACGCTGGCTCTGGGAGGAAACCTGGAAGCAATTTATCATTTCAGGTTTTCCCTCGTAAAGCCCTTCCTTCCAGTGACAAAGCTGCAACTGACAGGGCCCCTGCTGCCCGGTTCATTCCCCACCTCTCTTCGGTGCTGCCCCAGGCAAAACACTTTCCCAGCTCCCCATGCTAGTAAATCGTGCTAATTATGGCCCGAAGTTGTCTAGCCCAGGCCTCCTCTGACCCAGACTGTCTGTCTCGCCCTAGCCAAGCCCTGAGCTGGCTTTGTTCTTATTCCTCAGCTAGGCTAAGGAAGGCCTCATTTCCCTGAGAAAAAATGTAGTCCCAAATAATAACTAATAACAGACGACTTACACTGGAAGCTTACTGTTGTTCAGATACTGTTCCTTATGTGCATTGCTACTTTTTCACAACAAACACCCTAGGAGGTTACAATTATTATTTCTATTTTATCCATGAAGGAAGCTGAGATCCAGAGAAGTTAGGAAACTTTGTTAGATTTGCACAGCTAATAAGTTGAAGAATGAGGACTCCAAATTAGGGAGGTCCATCTCCACAGCCCAAGCTTAGTTACCCCACACAATCCTGCGACTCCGATCGAAAGGTCCCTTCCACCCCCGGAGGACCACTGGCAGAATCCTAGAATGGAGGATGGGAACAAGAGTGAGTGAATCCCTATAGCTGTGGCAGCTTCATCTACCTTCACGCACTTTCCCATCAACGCTTCCCCAATCGGGTGGGGAGAAAAATCAAGTTGTCCTCCAGAGGGACATGGCTCAAAGTTCTAAGTTCAAACTACTTTTGCAATCTGCAAATTTGACATTCTGCAGCATATCTATTTTGGTGTAATATAAAAATGAAAATTTTCCCAATAATTTTTGCTTTGAGTGAGGCTCCAAGAAAATAAACAGTGTTGGCCCCAGAATTTCTATATAGGAAGGGCTTGGGGATGGCAAAAGGACTTGTCTAGAAACGGATTTTGGAAGACGTGGCAAAAGAACTTGTCTAGAAATGGGTTTTTAGGAACCATTGAGAAGACTTTAGTTGTCTATAACAAAGAATGGATGTGAGGGATTAATGGACCCACCCTCTGGCATTTCTACCGAAGATGCACAATGAATATCATGTGACTTCGATAACCTGCTCTTGTGCACTCTGGGGAAACAGCACCCTCACCACTACCCTCCCCTCTGCCCCAGTCTCAGACGAATGATCCTAGTATGTGTCCTGATGATCAGAAATTTTAAAAAGTCATACCAGCTCACATGTGCCTCCATCTTTTAAACCAAAGATGACAGCATTAGGCCACCTTACGCATGCTGGCAATACAAAGACAAATTAGCTTGGTTTCTACTATAATTTCCTTATTTTTTATGAAGAAAATAAGCCAAAGATCTGGAAAGAAACAAAGCTGCTTGCATACACATTTTAAAAAATTAGAAGTGTTTTAGGAAATGCAACCAAAGTGGTGGCATGGGGAGCCCAGGAGGTAGCCCTAACATTGACAAATATAAATGGATGGATTTAATGAGCCTTTACTATACGCCTGGCCCTGTTCCAAGTAATTTACTTCCTTTTAATAGAACATTAATTTTCAAGGAGCCCTTGGAGCTCCACCTTCACCTCCACTCCCAGCAAATCAGGGCTACTTTTTTCAGATAAGTTTTAACTTGAAGAAAATACTATTTAACTAAAAAATGAACAAATGCCAAAAAAAAACCTCAGAAGTCTCAGAAGCCCACTCTAAACAATAATCTTAAAGATAGCGGACCAAAAGCCTGTGGAATTCTTCATCGTGAAGTGACGGCCAGGAGTGATCCAGCCCATGGAAGAGTTTTGACTGGGCTTCCCCAAATTTGTTAAAAATCAAATAAGTTGTCACACTTAAAAATAGAAATCAGGAGATTTCAATTGACAATCTGGTCCTGGCAACACGAGGCCCACCTTTCACTTGGCCGTGGTCAATGAGTCAGGCAGCAACTGACCGCTTGAGCACGAACTTCCCAAGCCCCACCGTCCTCCCCCTGGGGCCCCTCCAGGCATGGGCGTCACCTGCTGACCCTGTGGGCATTGGGTGCACCAGCCCCGCTCTGAAAGCTCATGAAGTCCTCCTTCTGGATTTAAATATATACCATGTGAGAATTCTCCCAGAATTGCTGGAAACTACCTCTAGCTCCTCAATCCTTCTTCCCAATGCAGCTGGCTCTGAAACAAGTGTCCTGACCCACTTCAGACTTCAAAGGAGCTGGCAGAGCCCGATGCTAAATAGTGGCCTGTGGGCACTGGGATTAAGCCTCCCAGGCCCGGGCGGGCCACAGCTGGTCGCCAGGCAGAAGGGCCCTCGCTCAGCTTCCCCAGAAAGCTTAGATTGTTTTAGGAATGGCAGATGCTTTGGGAAGATCACTTTACATTTCCAGACAGTGCAACCTCTGAAGGATAATCCATTCTGTGGGTATAAAACCCCTCCTTTTCTTTGCCCTGAGTTCATGTCTTCCAAGTAGCGAAAGGGTCTGCTTCGCGTTGTTCACCAGGGTTGTAAACGCTGTCGTCATCCTCCCTCCACTCTCTTTCTGATGTTCCAAACCTAGATCATGTTTATCATTTTAATGCCTGCATCCAAACCCTGTTTCAGTCAGTCTTTGCGACGTGTGTCCACCTGGGTCCTCCCCAGCCAAGAAGAGTGAGGCCCACTGTGAGACCCAGGTCCAGAGACGGGGGCAGGGGGGGGTTGGCAGGGGCCTAACTCCCTTCCTGACTGGCCGTGCGGCCTTACAGGGGCCACGTCACTGCCCAGAACCTCGGTTTCCTCCCCTGTAAAGTGGAGATGATAACTGACATTCCGTCAGTGGGTTGCACGCACTAAGCACCCACAGTGGGCCAGGCCGGGTTCGGGGCGCTCCTGGTTCGAGGTCTAGGGGGAGAAGGGGTGAATCGTCTGCCCTCTGCGGAGGGTGCCTGAGGCCGGTGAGCTGCGGGCCGGAGGATGAGCAGGAATTACTTACACGGGATTCCACGTCCCAGGCCAGGGGAAGCCCCTGTGGGGAGACGCTGGGCCGTGATGCCACCCTGAGGGAGCAGAGCAGGAGAGGGGCGGTTGGGAGCCGGATGAGCCGGCCTCCCTCACGTTTGCAGCCCTCCTCCTCCTCCTCCTCCTGAGGAAGGGGCTGTGCAAACACGCCACCACTGAAAGGCGCCCCCTGGGTGCCCTGGTGTCACTGAGAACAGCCGTTTCCTGCCCAGCTCAGGGATGGGGCTGTGGGAAGGACTTGGCTGGTGAGAGAGAGCCGCTGCCACCACCGCCTGGCTCCGCGCCAGGGGCCAAGGGGCACACAAAGCTGCTCTGTGGGGAGCTTCAACGTCAGGGCTGGGGAGCTGGGAGCCAGCGCCAGCAACACCTTCCTCCTGTCGGGGCCTACTCCCCACCCCGCATTTCCCCGAATGCTGGAGGCCCTCTGGGCTCCCACAACAATATGGCCCTCTGCAAGTGCCAAAGAAAATACCAAGGGGGGATGTGGAAAGGGGAGGGGAATGGGGACCTGGTGAAACCTTTCCTTGGAAAGAAACAAACTCTGTACTGTGCAAGGGCGTCCTGCGCCGTAAGGCCCTAGAGCTTTGCCTTGGGTCTGTCTTGTTCACACATAGCACCAGCAGGACCTTCCAGGCTCACTCCAACAGCCAGATAACTCCCAAGCCATGGTGGAATTACACATGGATTGTACAATCAAGATTTTTACTTAAGCTTTAGAATTCCTTATTTGTGTAGAGTGGTGGAAATGACCAAGAAGTAATAATATAGAGCAAACGAATTTGGCGAGATCAGGTTTTGAGTATCTAAATATTGTTTTTCTCATGACAAATTCTCACAGGTGTTTTGTTACGAACCAGATTTTCATTTTTTAAAAAATGAAACTTGGTGGTATGTGAAATTTAGACCTACCACGCTGCTATTTCACTTTCATTGCTTTAGTTGCTTAATATTTAAGCTCTGCTTCATGCTACCTTTTGTCTGTATTTCAAATCTGCATAAGCCTCCTTTGTTTCGTAGACTTGAATGATAAAAATTGTTTCTCATCTTAAGTATGCTCAGAGTTTTAAATGTTAAAGAATGTTGTGTAACATTTATCCAATGAAGTCTTTGAGTTTTTAAAAATTTTAAAAGACAGAAAAAAAGGGAATAAACTCTGACTGCAGCACACAGATAGCCATCTCGGGCAGGGCCCAGCGCAGGACCCACGGCTGAAGAATTTCAAGGCTCATAAACATCTCTCATCAGAATACCAGGAAAGTCCAAAGGCCCCTTACGTTTACTCAAGCCAGAAATCAGTAGATAAAAGCACAGATCGGACTCAGGAATGGCCCCCTGTCTTCCCAGGAGTCCCTGCCCACTGCAAAGCACCCCTGGGGGCCTGGTGGGCCGGCTCCAGCCAGTGAGCAGAGAGCAGGGACTGGGTCGTCGGCCTCACTGGCCCCTGGCACTTCTCCTCTGCCGTGTAGAGGCTACAACACCAGCCTTGACCAGACTGGCACAGTGTTGACTCTTTGATCTTCATGCCTATAAAACTGTGGTGAAAATTGTTAAATAAATTAAAACAAATCTGTTTGTTTAGGCTCAACTGCCCCTCAATCCACTCCTCAGTGGGAAAAGAGATTTCTGGAAGGGCTCTGAGTTTCAGCGGGAGCCTCATTTTCCTCCTTGTGAAAGAGCCCAATCGCATCTCCTGGACAGGATTGTTGGGAGGACGTGAGAAACCTGAGATGACGTTGACAAGGACGGGGAATGCCTCGGCTGGTGCTTAGTGAGCAGTAGCGCCTGGCAGGGCAGAGGACCCACCTTTTGCCTGGGATCAGAAGCACCATAGCTCTGTGGGGGACAGTGGCAGCCAATGCAGCATTTGAAAGGGGAGTGGCAATAGCACCGTTGCTGTTTGCTGTGGGGGTGACAGCTTGCAAATGGCCCTTTCTGTCCATGTCAGCTTAGCTGTTCTCTGCCCCCCACCTTTCTCCTCAGCCTTCTCATTCTCTCAGCTCTCCATCGGCATCTGTCTCTGCCTCTCTTTCTGGGTTCCATCTCTGCCCTGCCCTGCCCCTCTGAGGACCAGGACGATGGGATGGGAAGAGCAGTGGCTTTCATGTTCAGGCTGGGGTTCAAACCCAGCTTTGCCACACACTGGCTGTGGGATCTTGGGGAACTATTCCATGACACTCAAGCTCCTCATCCATGACCTCCTGGGGGACAGGGACCAAACCTGTCTTATCTACCATGAATCCTTAACACACAATTTATTGCTTCACACGCAGTAGATGTTCAACAATAATGTTAACAATAGCATTAAAATCATCCAGGCTCTGTTCCAAGTACTTTTATATAATTAACTCATTCAATGCAGAACAATCCTATGGTAGAGGTGCTATAATTATCCCCATTTTACCAATAAGGAAATTAAAGCTCTTTTTGTTGAATGAATGAATGAACCAATGCCATAGCAAATACAAGAATTATTTATGTCAAAGAGCCTTACCGAGTACCTGGTTCCTCACCTCTTCTGTACCCTGTGTCAGTTTCTCCTGGGAACAATGGGACATGGCTGTTGAGTACATTAATCCCAAACTCAGCAGCCCTGTGAGTTGAGCATATTATCCCCATTCCACAGATGAGAAAACTGAGGTTTCAATGCCTACAGACCTTGCCCAAGTGGAAAAAATCAGGATTTGAACCCAGGCCTGTTAGACTACTGATTTTGTGCTCTTGATACCATGTTGTCTGAAACCAAACAACCGAAGGCCCTTTCTCTTCCCTTCTCCACTAGATCCCCTGTCTTCTAAGCACCGGCACTAGGTCTGGTTACTTCTCACCACCGTCATTCCCTCTGGGGCCCCAAAGTCCATCCACAGGAGCCAGTCCCTCTGCAGGAGCCAGTCCCTCTGGGTTTCTCCACAGAGTAGAAGGTGACCTGGGCCCCTGCAGACCACCAAGGGCTGGAGGCCCTTTCAACTCACTGGATGCAGAATGAGGATGTTACCATAACAGGTGCCTCCTTCGGGGCCCTCCCAAAGGCTCTCCCAGGGACCGTCACCCCTGACCTCTCTCTCCTCTGGTGCAGCCTGCGACTCTTACTGGACATCAGTCCACCCCGAATACTGGACTAAGCGCCACGTCTGGGAGTGGCTCCAGTTCTGCTGCGATCAGTACAAGCTGGATACCAACTGCATCTCCTTCTGCCACTTCAACGTCAGCGGCCTGCAGCTGTGCAGCATGACGCAGGAGGAGTTCGTGGAGGCGGCCGGCATCTGCGGGGAGTACCTGTACTTCATCCTCCAGAACATCCGCACGCAAGGTCAGTGTCCAGAGGGCCAGGCCTCGAGGGGAGGGGCCTGGGATTGGGACCAAACGACTTCAAGAGGTCTTTCCCCACAATGCGACTCGCTCAGCAAAATTGCATTATCTAGAACTCTCTGCTAACCAAAACCTCTCAGTAACTGGAAGCTCCAGTGTGCTAGAATTAAGAATTTTAGTTAAAGGGAGCAAGTTGCAAGAAAGCAAGTTGAGTACATTTTTCAAAAAAAGAAAGAAAAACTAAAAAACACGTTCAGGGACTGCCCAGGAACAAGGCTGATAAAAACAAAATAACGCAGTGTGTTCATAAAGACTTGAAACCATAAAGGATGGACAAAACGGGGTTTCTGCTTTACCTCTCGTTGAGCAGAAGGCGAATAGAATTAAACAAGCCCTTTCTCTTCTAGTTTCCAGAGTCCAACTAACTGGGATTTCATCACATTCCTAATAGTCAGGCATCAAGTGGCCAGAAGGTGGCGCCAGTAGCATTATCCCTTCAACATGCCCTTTGGGAGCAGAATGTTGATGAACATGGTTTGTTTTTTTGTTTTTTTGTTTCAATCCAGAAAGGTTTTTTGAAAACATCTAATTCTGTGTCCCAATGTCACAGATAGAGGAACTGATGTCCAGAGCGGTTAAGTGACTTCCTCAAGGTCACACAGCCAGAGGCTGATTCACAGAAAATCAGTACCAACAAGGGTTTGGAGATGAGAAAGCCCCACATTCCAACCCTGGCTCCAACACATCCCAGCCATGGGACCTTTGGCAAGTGGCTTAACCTATCTGAGTCTCCACTGCCTCATCTGTCCAATGCGATATGAAACACACCTCCACGGGCTTTTTTGGGGAGAATTCAGTGAAATATTACCTGGCACAGCATATAAGGACTGGCAATTCTCACATCAAAAAATATCTGTCCCTGGTCCCATTACCTCAGGGATCTGCGCAAAACAAATAAACTAAAAGCCACCTGTTTTTTTAAATGCTGTAAATTGCCTCTTCTTATTCTAAGGACTCCCTGGAGCCACAGTGCCACCTCCAGTGGTGGAATTTCAGGCATTTTCTGCCAAGAGGGTTTCATGTTGGGCAGTAAAACTGTCTACTCCACCACCCTGCTCCATTCTGAAACCCCTCCTGCAGTGTTTCTCAGCAGGTCTGTGTACTGTGGATTGATTGTGGAGATATGCGTACTGTGACCAAAGTTTCCTCTGTCCCCATTTGCCCAGGACACGTTTTCACCTGTTATCCTGGAATAATTATAATTAGCACCGTGCTGCTTTTCATTCTCAAAGGTGTTTCCGTTTGGACCACACATTATACAGTGAAGTGGCTATTACCTAGTGTAAGCTTTATGTTACCCCATAGATTAGGGTTCTGGCAGAACAGGACCCAGAACGAGGCCATTTTGACATGGAGAGGAGCCTGAGGGGGCTCTTGGGCCAGGCGCCATCTGGCTCAGAGGGTATTGCAGTAGGATGTAAGGGCCCAGGAACCTGGGGACTCAGGTCACTGGAAGGCAAGGTTGCGGGATGGGTGGGGGCAGAGAGTGGCTTTCAGGGTGTAGGAAGGGAACGAGTCCCTCATCAGTCCCTGATCCTGTCCTTGGTTGGCCCTGTGGGCAGAGTCACCGAGGCACCGTGGCTGACCAACTCCAATGAAAACATGGCACCAGAAATAAACAATCACAAATGTGCCCTGATCCAGCCTCCTTAGTAAATAGGAACTTAGTCCTCATGTTGGACACCAAGAGAGGAAATAGGTGTCCTTTGGCCTATACTGCTACCTGAAAACATGATCTGAAACTCCAAACTCAACCCCAGACCATCCCGTTCCACAGAGGAGGGAACCGAGGCTGGGACACCATCTTCCAAATCCTCGTTAAGCTCGGTGTTCATGTTGGATTTTGCACTTCTTAGAGCCTCTTATGCCCTCTTGCAGCTCTCTCCTTTGACCAGCATGTAACAGGCATTCAAATCCCAAAAGGATTAGAGGCCACACCGGAGATTGTGGACTCTTAGAGCCAAAGAGGAGCTTAGCCGGTGTTTTGTCTCATGTTGCCAACGAGAAAACCAATGAGCCCAGAGACCGGGTGACTGGCCAAGACTGCACAGGGTCAGCGGCCCGGCTCAGCTCAGAGCCCAGCCCCCCTGGCCCCCCAGTCAGAGCCCACCCCATTGCCTGCTCAGAAAACATACAGGGGCTGCTGGGAGACCCAGCCCCAGGCTTGCATTCCAAATGACCTTTAAAAACAAGATTATCACCTCTTAGGGTCAGATGGTCTCCAAGATTCCTCTAAAATGAAACACCTCTCAGAGGGGACAGTCACTCCCCTTCCCTCCAACACCTCCCCTGGCCTGGCCAGCGGAAACCAAGATTACATGGTAAGATTTGTGGATTTCTTTTTCTTTCCCAGGTTACTCCTTTTTTAATGATGCTGAAGAGACCAAGGCCACCATCAAAGACTGTAAGTAACCAAGGCTATGTCAGTGCTGTCATTGGACACATGGGCTCGATCACTCTTTTAGGACCATCCTGAAAGGCTGATGGACTGAAACCACCACAGACTTGGAGAAGACAGTGGGGAGGAGCGTGGTGAGAGAGTGTGTGCATGGAACTTTGGGACCGCGGCTTGGGTCTATGGAGTCCTGATCTTCCCAAGACTCCACTTCTTTATACAATCATGTGACCCTTGCAGGGTTGGGGTGAGTTTGAGAAACAATGTACACAAAGCACCTGGCATATGCCACCAGTGCAGATGTTCCAACAACCAGGGTGCAGTGGCTCATGCCTGTGGTCCCAATATTTTGGGAGGCCAAGGCAGGAGGATTGTTTGAGGCCAGGAGTTCAAGACCAGTCTGGGCAACATGGCAAGGCCCCATCTCTGCAAAAAATAATTTTTTTTTAAATTAACCAGGTGTGGTGGCATGTGCCTGTGGTCCCACCTACTTGGGAGGCAGAGTTGGGAGGATCACTTGAGCCCAGAAATTCGAGGTTAGAGCGAGCTGTGATCATGCCCCTGCACTCCAGCCTGGGTGACAGAGTAAGACCCTGTCTCTTAAAAAAACAAAAACCAGTACCTGTTAGTCATAATCCTAATAATTGCTATTAGAAGCCTTGTGGTTGGTAATGTTTAAGGAGAATCTGAGCTAAGTAGGTCAAGTTTGTAATTATGAGGTGATGGAGGATCTCGAATAACCTTGTTGATTCTGAAAAGTAACCCTCCTTGCTTCACTTTTGCAGGTGAAGAAGGTTTAGGAAGGTGAACTTGGGTGCTTTCATTTTTTAAAGATGATGGTGTATATATTATTGCTTTAGTAATTGAGTCCCGCACAAAGGCCCTGGCCCAGGGGCCAGGAGGAGACGCGGTCCTGGGCAAGTCCCTTCCCTCTGTGGACTTCAGCTCAGTCACCTGCAAAGAGAGGGCAGAGCACACGGTGACTTCCCAGGCCTCTGAGAGGGGCGAGCAGAGGGGCAGACACAGGGGAACCGTTTCTTATGGTTTATTTTTTCTCTCACTAAAGTCCCAAACCATCGACTGAGGATTCAGGTTATTTGGCTCTTGGTTGACAAAAGCTTTTCGGTGTTTTTTGTGTTTTGGTTTGGTTTTGGAGCCTTAGCACCGGAATTGCCAGGTCTGTGAACTGCAGCTCTGCCCACCCGTGAACAAAGCCCTCACAAGTTTCTCGGTGCTGATGGAATCCCCTCTGATCCACCCACAGCAGCCCCGGGGGATGCGAATCCCAGCTTTCACCACCCGGCCTGGAAGAAATGAGCCCACTGAGGCCCAGGGGACATTACTATGTCCAAAGGCTTGAGCCCACGTGGCATTTGCTTTACTCTCTAAGTAGCAGGTGACTTTGACCTGACCAATCATTTCTCCAGGTGTCAGTGTCCTCACCTGCCTTCCTGGGGGCAAAAGGAAGTGGATGAGCCGGAAACAGGTGGTGTGCTCCATAAGTTCTTTAGAAGTAGGTGTTACCCGAATACAGAACTAGCCACAGTTAGATTCATTGCGGTGATGATGATGATGATGACAATAGCAGCTTGCTACAAGCCAGGCCCTGTGCTAAAATCTTTACAGCTGTCGTCTCAGGTAATCTTCCCCATAACCCTACAAAACAAGTACTAGTACCATAGCCTTTTTATAGGGGGAGGAACTGAAGCTTAGAGGTTAAAGATGACATGGTTAGAAGGTGGCAGATGACCCAGGTGTGTCTAAATCTGAAGCCCTTAGCCCTTTTGGTCCTCTTATGCATTTCTTCCTTTCCCTTTTCATTTGTTCATTGATTCATTCATTCAACAAACGTTTATTGAACACCTGCTATGTGCCAGGCCCAGAGTTAGGCACTATGGTGTCAGCAACGAGCACAACTTAAGTCTTGCCCTCATTGATGCAAGGGAAGGAGAGAGACATTAAACAAACAATCCAAATAATAAGTAGGTAAGTGCTAATCATGATGCTATTTATAAAGGGAAAGTGCAGTGTGCTTTGCGCGTGACGGAGGAAAGATGGTATTTAAACTGGGGTCCAGGGAAGACTTTTTAGAGAAGGAGATATTTCAATTAGGCCTATAGGATGAGCAGAAGTTATCCAGGAAAAGAAAGGAAAAAGAGGTTGCAGGGAGAGAATGGCAAGTGCAGAGGCCCTGGGGCAGGAACATTCTTGGTGTCCTTGAGAAAGAACCAAAGGAGGCCAGAGGGTCTAGCATCAGGTTGTCCAATACAGGAGCCACAAGCCACATGGGACCAGTTAAATTAATTAAAATTAAATTATTAAAATTCAGCTCCTCGGTCGCACTGGCCACATTTCAAACGTTCAGTGGCACAGGTGGCTGGGGCTGCCGTATTGTACAGCTCAGGTGTCCACCACCACACCTGGACGGCGCATTGGCAGACTCTCAGAGCATTGGCAGGAGGAGAGGCGGGAGCTGAGGCCCAGAGCACCACAGGGCCAGACCAGGCACAGCTTTTTGGGTAGCGGAGTTTGGATTTCATTCTGAGCAGGCTGGGAAACCAATGAAAGGTTGTAGCATGAAAATGATAAGATGGGCTGGGCGCAGTGGCTCACACCTGTAATCCTAGCACTCTGGGAGGCCCAGGTGGGAGAACTGCTTGAGGTCAGGAGTTCGAGACCAGCCTGAGCAAGAACGAGACCCCATCTCTACTAAAAATAGAAAACTTAGCCCGGCATGGTGGCGAGCGCCTGTAGTCCCAGCTACTTGGGAGGCTGAGGCAGGAGGATCGCTTGAGCCCAGGAGTTTGAGGTTCCAGTGAGCTACGATGACACCACTGCACGCTACCCAGGGTGAGAGAGCAAGACTCTGTCTCAGGAAAAAAAAGAAAGAAGAAAATGATAAGATGCCATCTACATTTTAAGGTGCTCTCTCAGGCCGCCGCGACTGGGAGAGTGATGGAGGTGGCCCAGACCAGGCGAGAGGGAAAAGATGGAGGGAGAAGTGGAGAGACAAGGACTCCGTGCTGGCATCTCTGGAGCATGCGCTCGAGGAGACAAGTCTACTGACGGTGGCTGGCATAGGATCTGCCCAGCGTGGGCTCTGCTCAGTCTGCTCCAACTCGGAGACCAGAGTGAGCCTGAACTCAGGGTTAGGAAGTCTGGAAAGTCCACCCGGAAGCCAGCCCCACAGGCTCTGCCATGTCCAGCCTCACCTGCCTTGGGCAGGACACCATGGCCTTTTCCCTGGCCCCTGAGGCCCGTCTCTGGCTCTCCCACAACCCTGACGACCATGCTTTCCCACAGCAGAAGTCCTAATGGACAGTTCAATGGGCACAGGGTATGTATGAGGACAACAGGGTGAGCCCATTCTAGAAAATCCAGGACATGTGGCCACCATGCCTATGACCCAGGTGATGTTTCATTGTCTCAGACACCCCCAACCCAGAAACGAGCAGCCACCTTTCAATGTTGATGTGCCGACCAGAGCCAAGACCTGGCCAGTGAGGACAAAGGGCACCCTGGGGCTTCCAGCAATGTTCCCACTGGGTCATCAATGAAAATTCATAGCTATCATTACCATTTATTAAGCACTTACTATGTGGCAGGTGTGGTACTGTGCCGAGTGTCCTGCATACATTATCTTATTTAATCCTCGTCCTGACCCCATTAGGTAGTGTCGTGATCTCCACTTGCATCTGAGGAGACCAGAGGTGTAGGAACCTATGAGTAAATGCAGGGCTGGGATTCGAACTCATCTTCTCAAAGCCAATGCTCTTGTGCATTGAACACACACGTGCACACATGCTCCCAGACCCTTCTATTCTCTCTGTTGCCCACTCAGTTGAGATCCAAGGCCCAGGAACCCCTCTAGGTCTGGGCCCAGCTCGAAAATGATTCGGACAACAGGATAATTTTTAACTTAGCACCCACGGAAGGTGACCAGGCCCAAGAAGCTATGAAAGCGTCAGAGCTGGCCGAAGTGAAGCAACCCAGCCCCTCCCCACTCTGCCTCTGCTGTCCCCCAGCCCCCTGCTCCACAACCTTCTGCTGTAGAAACGCCAGCAGGGGGTACATCCAGCCCAAGGACAAAGCCTACAGCCCTGGACTCACTGCTGGCACCTCCCTGCTCCTGAGCCCCAGAGCGTCCCTGTGCCATCCTGGCATGGGCTGCAGGTGCCATGGCTGGACCCACATGTTGTGGGGATGTGATGAGCTTGTTTTGGAAGCCCTGCCACTCAGGCCTCCATCCCGGCGTCTAGAAGACTGTTGGCTCTGATTTTAGTGGACAACTGAATATTTCCTTTGGCCACATTTTTAAAGTTTCCCATCTCAAGGCCAACCAAACCTCTCCAAATCCCACAGACAGCAACAAGCCCAGGCCATGCCGGTCCCCACACCCCACACCAGGCACAGCCCAGCTGCAGGGACACACTCAAGACGACGACGGTTGTGATCCAGGGAGGGCTGCACCCCAAGACACCACTGGCATTTGTAGAGAAATTGAGTGGGAACATGGTGCTGCTAAAGCCCCACCAGCCGGTCTTGGTGGAGCTTTGATCTGGGAACCGGCCTCCATATTGACACCGCAGCAACAACTGCCGCCCCTCTGCGCCCACCCCCGCCCTACCGCCACCCCCACCAGCCGAGAGAGGCCTCGTGTCTAGTCAGCCCATGAGTACCTTCAAAGCCACCGCTGCAGAACGAGGAGCAGACGGAACAGCATTGTCTCCGGCAAGACCCAGGAGTAACTCCCGCCATCCCTGTTACCCCGGCTCATGCCGCCCTGTGCTCTGTCCCTCCTGTCCAGCCGGATACCCTTCCTCCAAAACACAGGACAGAAATCAGAAATTAAAAGGGCAACTTTTTTCCTCCCATTCCCTGCCATTTTGGCATTTCAGTGAAAGCTTATTGCCTATTCAGAGTTAATAATTCACCTCTGTCTCTATGAATCCATTTGCTTTCTCTCTTCCTAAAAGATTAAATCAAAACAACAGACAGGTCTGGGATAATAGTAGATGTCCACCGTAAGAGTGGGTGACACGGAGCGAGTGTCTGGCCATAGCAAATGCTCGACAAATTTTAATAATAATTATTCATTAAATGTCTATTGAACACCTACTATGAAAGACATAGCAAAGTAGTAGTTGTGAACATTAGCTTTACAACAGACACACTCTGGGTTCAAGTCCTGGCTCCACCATCTGGATAAAATTCCTAAACTCTCTGGACTTCAAATTCCTCCTCAATAAAATAAAAATTGCAATAATATCACAAGGGGTTGTTGTAAGGATTAAATGAGATAGAGTATATGAAGCACCTAGTATTTAGTGAGGACTCCATAAATATCAGCTGTTAGTAGAGGAGGGAAAGAGACAAAATGGATCTTTACAGCGGAGAGGCACCAGTGCTGTGATACCAGGAAACACACAGGTGCGATCTGTGGAGCTCAGAGGGCTCTAACCCAGAGGGTGAGTCAGAGAAGGCTTCCTGAGTCCGCTGGGTAGAAGCGGGGCAGGGAGCCTGTGCAAAGGTCCTGAGGCAGGAGAATGCCAAGCCCCAGTGGAACCATCTGACCCAAGAGAAGGGAAGAAGTTAGGGAGTAGAAAGAGATATGGCTGGAGACCTGGTTGGGGATCAGTTTGTGAAAGGCCTAACCAACGTGGCAGCCCTCATCCTGGAGACGAGAGGGAACCCCTGCAGGATGTTCAGCCAGCAAGTGACATGACCCAGTGGCACTGAAGAAGGTCACCTTGGGCAGCAGAGAGGTCCCTTGACAACACGTCCATTCTTTCATTCTAGACTGTAGAGTAGGTACAGTTAGCCTAGTCTAGTATAGTGGCTGCTCAGTGATACTACACTGTGCTAGGTGCTGGGGGGCACAGCTGGAAACACAAATCCTGCCCTCTCGTGGGCACAGACAGTGAACTACAGAAATAAATATGTCACACGGTATGCTCGAAGATGACAAGGTAAGGGAAGTGGGTGTGGAGAGAAAGTGCAATTCCAACTCGGGTAATGGGAGGAGGCCTCGCTGGGAGGTGGTTTTGAGCGAAGACCGAGATGAGGGCATGAACCTAGGGATACCCAAGGCAGAGCGTTCGGACACGGGGGAGAGCTGGTGCACAGACTCCAAGGAGGAATGTGCCTGCATGTTCAGAAAGAGCCAGAAGCCAGGGTGGCTGGAGCGAAGCAGGCAAGGAAGGCAGAGATTGGATGTGGGGCGGGAGGGGACAATCCGGGACTGTCATCTCTTTTTAATCATGTACTACTTTGGGACAATGCTTGTCCGAGTGTCTCAGATGGTTATGTCCAGCTTGAGTTACCCTTTAACTCAGCATCGAGTTAATGCCCTACCTTCTCTCTTCATAAGCTCTAGTCTCTTTGCTTTGACTTGTGTCCTTTCCAGTCTATTCTCCATTCTGGAGCCAAAGAGATCATCTAAAAATGCGGATCTTCACTTTACATCTTGATGTGAAATCCCAAGTCCTTACCACGGCCTGCAAGGAAGGCCCTGCGAGGCCTGCTGGCCGCCCACCTCCCCGGCATCCTCACCTCCCACTCTGCCCCTGGCACATGGCACGCCTGCCTCGCCGGACTCTGCACGTTTGGCTTTGCACGCGCAGTTCCTTCTGCCTGGAGCACTCTTCTCCACCCCCTCACCCTGGTTCCTTCTCATCTTTCTCTCTTAGCATAAATGTCTCCTCTCCGTGAGGCCCTCCCCGCCGCCCTGTGTAAAGTAGGTGCTATGCCCAGTATCTGATTTCCTGCTTCCTTCCCAACACTTAAAATGATGGGGGATTTGTTTGTGTCACTTGCGTTTGACCTGGCCCATTTGCAAATTCCACACGAGCAGGGACCATGTCTGCGTGTGCACTCTTGTATTCCCAGCAGCAAGCCCAGAACCTGGCACACGGTAGGTCCCCAGTGTTGAATACAATGCCCCTTAAAGGAATACACTGCGTGTCCTCAGCATCTTTGCACCTCCCACCTGCTAATCACCCCCAAAGGGCCTCACATGGTGTCTTCTACCACAAAGGCATTCAATTAGTGTGGGCTCATTTTGCTGTGATTTGAGGTCTGAATGCAGCCTCTATATTCCTTTCCACCGCTACAAATTATTGTGTTTCAGATGCTGACTCCAACTGCTTGAAAACCAGTGGCATCAAAAGTCAAGACTGTCACAGTCACAGTCGAACAAGTAAGTGCAGAGATGCCATTTTCCATTTCTAATTTCTTAAAACCATTCCTGAGACAAAATAATCTACCTTAATAAGCTTTGAAACGAAACATTTGACAGGGACCCGTTATTTTCCACGGAAGGTAGTAGAGAATTCAGTGATTGCTCTTATACAAGTTATCAAGATCAGATTTATTTCTTTTCACTTGGAAATGGCATTATAAGAATTAAAGTGAGGAAATAAAGAAATGTCTACTCCACGTTGTATTTCAGAATAGGGTTTATTTTTCCTGGTCCATTGCAGTTTCCTCTTACTGAAGTATTCAGGGAAGGATAGTGAGGGAAACACCCGGAAGTGGCAATCCCGTTAGCCTTTTCCAGCACTAAAAAATCCACCCAGCACAGGGTCAAACCTGCGAGTTCACAAATTTGTGTGTAGAAAACAACCACTACATGCTAGGCGTGGTTCAACCCCTTGATACGTATTAAATCATGAAATCGTTCCTATAAGATAGGTACTCTTATTATCCCATTTTGCAGATAAAGTAACTGTAGAGATTGTGGTTACAGAGGTACGAAGAGGCAAATTCAGGACCCAAACCCAACCAGTGGGTCACCAGAGCTGGCCCTAACCCCCATGTCATAGAACAAGAGATTTTCATGAAAAACAAAACTTGCAGGATTGGTCCACAGACAGCTGTGGCTATGGGATCTTAGTACAACCACACTGCCTGTCAGAAAGAAGAACAAAAAGACCATTTGACTGTCATTTCATTCATTCCATACAAATAAATCCGTAGTTCCACAGAACATCTGTGAGCCACGGTACTGCCCGGCAATATAAACTTGGTGTCTCTGTGTGTGCGTGTTGCAATTGCTTTAATGGAAGACAGACATTTCACATCTTGGTAGGATTCCAGGTAGAGCATTCAGTCACAACTATGGGAAATGTCCCCACAAAGCAGCAATTCTCATGGGTTAATGAGAAGATATACAACTCTTCTCTTAAAGTTAAAAGATACGTATATTTTAAGTGGCTAATCTTTTCCCCCTTTTCAAAAGGCCTCCAAAGTTCTCACCTGTGGGAATTTGTGCGAGACCTGCTTCTGTCTCCTGAGGAAAACTGTGGCATTCTGGAATGGGAAGATAGGGAACAAGGCATTTTTCGGGTGGTTAAATCAGAAGCCCTGGCAAAGATGTGGGGACAAAGGAAGAAAAATGACAGAATGACGTACGAGAAGTTGAGCAGAGCCCTGAGGTAAGTTAATAGCATGAAATGCCGTGAGCCTACAAGAAGAGTTTTGTAAAATGGCTGGCCATAGAAAATTACACTGTTTTTGCAGCTTTTTACTTGATAATCGAAAGGTCATGAGACCAGACTTTGGTTCTTGGTTCCAGGTGGGATTACAGTTTGCAAAGTGACACGCTGTCCTTTTCATTCTTGGCCGTATTCCCCAGGGATCACCCTGCATCCAGGCTGGGTCACATACACACAAAACATGTTTTGAACTGAGAATGGGGAGGTTCAGTCTTCAAGGTGTCTGGGAAAGGTTTAAGTGTAAGTTGATAACAGGGTTTGAAAATACCAGGGTAACCAAAGACCAGCCTTGTCACCTGAGAGGAATGAGGAGTGTTTACTTTCTGTTGTTTTCCTGAGGCGCAAACCCTCCCTCTTCTGCTTGCCTTCACAGATACTACTATAAAACGGGAATTTTGGAACGGGTTGACCGAAGGTTAGTGTACAAATTTGGAAAAAATGCACATGGGTGGCAGGAAGACAAGCTATGATCGACTCCAGGCATCAAGCTCATTTCATGGATTTCTGTCTTTTAAAACAATCAGATTGCAATAGACATCTGAAAGTCTTTTTTAAAAAAAACCGGCAAACATGCTGATAACATTTCTCCACATCTCAGCTTCCGTTTGGATTCAGAGTTGTTATCTACTTGGGGTGGCGGAAGCAACCCTTAAGAAATCCTTTTTCGCCCCTAAGGGGAGGAGGGGATGATGCTTTATGGGACCTTGATCAAACATTATTTCCCTAACCAAGAGTTGCAGAACCACAATAGCCAATGCCATTGGTGCTGATCAGAGAACACCGACTCAATTCTGCCATTAGAGACACATCGAATACTTCTATTCCAAAGGCTCAAAAGTTTTCAAACGGTTAACTATGGCAGCTCACAAAGGGGAGGAAAAAAACGTGATTAGTTTTGTAGTTTGTAAGTAGAAGAGGGTGAGATGTAAGACATATATACTTTAGATTTTAAATCATTAAAGTCAAAAATTCCATAGAAAAGTTTCTTAATAAAAGAGCTAAGCCATCAAGCTAGGATATAATTGGATTTATTACAGGTTAATAGTAAGTTTCTTAACCAGAGCATCTTTTTGACCATTTAGCAAAACTCCCCCCATGGCCATCCTTCTGGAACTAAACACGTAAAGTCAGCCACACTATTAATTGTCACTGAGTCTACTTCCCCTCTTCTCCTAACTGATGGTTGGCATCAGATATGCAAAGAGTTAGTCAACAGACATATGTATCAATTTCCAAATCACTGCTGTTTCTATGATTCAAACTGTCAACACGATAAAATTGTAATTCATTGATTCCATCTGTGGTCAAGATGTTAAACCTTTATAGAACTGGCAATGTCCCAACAACTCTGTAACAGCCAATGAAATTGTGAGTCTCTTTTGTTTTGTCTTCCTACCTGATGTGTACTCAGATTGCTAAAATGCATATTTCCTTGACAAAAATAGCGACAGTGAATTGACACCAATAAACGTTCACGGGTTAAAGTCTGCACTGACGTTTTTTCATCGGTCACTGGTGTGTAAGTAATTAGTGACTACAGCTAGGTGGACTGCCCCAGAACTTCTGTTTCACCACTGCAGGAATCGTCACATGATGAGGCACTGAACCGCCATACAGGCTGAAGGCCTCCATACCTAGAGCTGAACTTCAAAAGGAATTTGTTTTTAAAAATGTGAATTACTGTAAAATAATCTATTTTTGGACTCGTGTTTTCCAGGTGGATATCGTTTGTAAACAATGTGAATAAAATATTTAACATGTTCAGCTGTCTCTGTATCGTTCAATCCAGCATGGTAGCCTGTCAGCAAAGCACTGACAACCTGTAAAACCTTTGATGACCCTTCCATTTCCTAGCAAGTGGGGGCTAGAGATTTTTAAAGAGCCTAAAAAGCTGCAAGAAATATACGGAGTTATATTACTCACCACCTTTAATATTAATATCATAAGATAAATGGAGTTCATGGGCCAGCCTAGCCCTACAAATGCATTTTTGTTTGGTATACATACTTTTTTTTTTTTTTTGCTCTGTGAGATTTTGTTTCATTTCTTTTTTTTTTTTGAGACAGAGTCTCACTCTTTTGCCCAGGCTAGAGTGCTGTGGCGTCATCCTAGCTCACAGCAACCTCAAATTTCCGGGCTCAAGTGAGCCTCCTGCCTCAGCCTCCCGAGTAGCTGGGATTACAGACATGTGCCACCATGCCCGGCTAATTTTTTCTATATATTTTTAGTTGTCCGATTAATTTCTTTCTATTTTTAGTAGAGACGGGGTCTCGCTCTTGCTCAGGCTGGTTTCGAACTCCTGAGCTCAAACAATCCGTCCGCCTCGGCCTCCCAGAGAGCTAGGATTACAGGCGTGAGCCACCGCGCCCAGCCTGTTTCATTTCTTATCATAAATTAATTGCCTTGGCCGGGCGTGGTGGCTCACACCTGTAATCCTAGCACTCCGAGAGGCCGAGCTGGGAGGATCACTCAAGGTCAGGAGTTCAAGACCAGCCTGAGCAAGAGTGAGACCTCGTCTCTACTAAAAATAGAAAGAAATTAGCTGGGCAACTAAAAATATATAGAAAAAATTAGCCAGGCATGGTGGCACATGCCTGTAGTCCCAGCTACTCGGGAGGCTGAGGCAGAAGGATTGCTTGAGCCCGGGAGTTTGAGGTTGCTGTGAGCGAGGCTGACGCCATGGCATTCTAGCCTGGGCAACAGAGCAAGGCTCTGTCGATAAGGTAAGATAAGATAAGATAATAAATTAATTGCCTTATTTAGAGATCAGGAGATTTCTAATCCTAGGGAGATAAGGACAATAACTATTCTCCCCATTTAGAGATAAGAGAACTATTAATAATACTCAGAGGAAGAAAGTAACTTGCTCAAGTTCCCACAGATAGAAAATGGCAGAGCTTGAGTCTCAATCTGGGACTGCCTGGTTCTAAGGCCACTCTAATATACTGACTCTCACTAATTTTATCCTCCTTATAAATTTGGCTCAGAAACTCTAAGGATGTATCTTAATGTCACTTAGAGGAACATAATTAGATAGTATCTTCCAGGAAGTAAGACCTAACTGGAGGAAGTTAACCTCATAGTATTTGCCTTTGAAAATCACAATAAGAAGTCTCCAGAGCAGAACTGGGGATACTTCCATGTGTCAGATATTTACATACAGGAAACAGGTTAGATACATGTGATTTCAACCAACTTATTTTTAAACCACAAAATAGAACAAACAGAAAACTATTTCAAAAAGTCTGTCTTTATGTGTATAACCAATATTCAAATAAATAATCTCCCTCCTTATTGTCAAATTATATTAATTTTTATAAAGAGATATAACTATAGTAAAGTGTTACTACATTGAAAATATTCACCATTGGGTGCAAATGGATAAATCTATTTTCTGTTGTCTACAAATGTAAGTTTCAAAGCATACTCAAATACAGAAGGAATTTAGGCAGGAGGGTTTGATAGGAAAGTAAAGAAGTTTGAGCTAAAAGATGAGAGTTTGTTATCTGTCTACTAATGGTCTAATGGTTTCCTGAAGCCTATATCTCAAGAAATTCCTGAGAGTAAGTACAAACTGGTTTTCAAGATGAAGGGAATAAAGATTTTCAAGAAAAATAGGTTTTGATTTAGTATTCGGAATTTACCTTTAATTACTTCCATGGGATTTTCAAGCATGATAGGCAAATATGGGTTCCAAGAAAAAGAAGAAAATAACTAATGGTTCTGAGCTCTTATTTTAACAACTCATAATCCTAAGTAAATGAGCTAATAGGCAAGAGATTTATGTAATTTTCAAAGTTAAGACATTTGCTATTTTCTCAGTGTCTCAAAAGGCTATCCAAACACTATTGATTAAAACACATAACATAGTAACCTCGTGATATTGGTATTTTCATTAAGGGTAAGCATCTGAAAACAGAGGATGTTCAAATTCAGAGTTCGATGGTACTTTTCTATATATGGAGTCAAAAAAAATCAAATACCATTTCTATTCTTACATACAGATTACTTTATTGTAAAAATGTAATATGTAATTACAAATCAGTCTGTTGCAGAATCAATGCTGAATTTGCGTAAATGTAATTCCAAGTGAAAAAAAACTGAACCTGATGAATTACAAACAGAAATAAACAGTAAGCCATGATGGTGCTAAAGTTATTTCCTGAAGACACTGATGCATTAAATGTGTTTTTCCTGTAAGAACCTTAGAAAAATAAAAATTCTGAGTGGATCATCATTATCTTTTCTTCTTGTATAATTAAGGCCCTATTTTTATATAATAGGCCATAAGGTGATATATAAACATACTAATCTCACCAAGATTTTTTTCTTATCAAATAAAATGATACTTTAACTTTACTCCTAGTCATTTTAAATGAATAATCTAACTGTCAAAAATACATGTTTTTTTAAATGATTGTTAAAGCCCTAACCTTCATTTTCCCCTAGGGAAATAGCATTAAAAGTCATTGCATTATTTGCTATAGAAACCTGGATTATCACTTGAAAGGCATTAGCTTGCATTTGCACATCTAGCACAGAGAATCTTCTTTCCAGGGATGAGTGGGTTACACGTGTGAACACTAAGCTTTGCTTCACAGGCACAGAGCTCCTCGGCCAGCACTGGGGCCCTTTGGCTTCACAGATTAGCTTTCTCCCTTGCAGACAGGTGAGACCCAGACTGCACAAAGGTGTGAATCGCATTCTGTTTTGAGAGAACAAGACAGAGAGGTTAATTAACCCACAGGCAGCAGCAACTTGGATATTTTCTTAGTTTTAATTTGTACTCAAATGAAAATAATAACTCTGAATTCATTCACTTTAAACTGTCTTATATTGTCCAGAGCTAAAATGAAGGGTGCTGTGTTTTGCAGGTGAATTCTTTATATCTCAAGAGTTTCTAAACAGCTGCTTAAGAAATCTAATAGTTGCAGGTAATGGCACCCGAAGAGAACAATGCTAAACGGAAAGCAAACCATGCCTAATCTAACCCAGCACACACGTCCTCTGTCATGGCCAGGCTGCTCCGGGCTCACCTTGGGCTTCTCCTTGTTGTATTTGTCCAAAAGGGTCTGGATGCGTTTCCCATAGTCAGGGTGGACATCAGTAAAGTTCTTGACCTAAAGCCAAATAAAAATAAATGTAAGCATCACCCTAACCCCCTACTATGCCACTCCCCAGTGTCTCTGTTTCACAGTGTTTGTTCCATAGGCAAGGAAGGATATTCCAGCAGAAGGCGGCACCACTCGGTGGTGAATAGCGCTGACCTCGGAGGGAGACTTGGAGGTCCAGTGAAAAGTCTGACATACACTGGCTAAACAACCTCAGACAAGTCACTTAACTTCTCTGACCTTCAACATCCCTCTCCATAAATGAGCAAGATAATTATGCCTATGCAGTATAATAAAATCAATATTTGCTTTGTCCCCCCATTCCTGACACAGACCTCCTAAAATCCTCAGAATTTACTGTCTTTTATGTGCTACTGAGATGACTTATGGGGCAGGGGGCATCCTAGATAGTGTCAGGATGGAGCTGGAAAGATCAAGCATATAATTAGAAGACTAGAACTTTCAGCCCCCTGCCCAAACCTCCAGGCAGGGGAGAAGAGCTAGAGATTGTGTTCAATCACCCACGGCCAGTGATTTAATTGATCATGCCTACATAAGGACACCTCCATAAAAGCCCAGAAGCCACGGGGTCTGAAGTCCAGGGTTGGTGAGCACATCAAGGTGCCGGCAGGTGGCACACCCAGAGGGCATGGAAGCCCTGAGCCCTCCCCCATATGCATTTCTTCCCTTTGGCTATTCCCGAGTGGTATCCTTTATAATAAATTGGTAACCATAAGAAAAGCACTTTCCTGAGCTCTGTGAGTTTTTCTAGCAAGTTATCAAACCTGAGGAAAGGTCGTGGGAATCCTTAAATGTGTAGTCAGAATTTGCAGAAGTGTGGGTAGCCGGGCGCCTCATTTGGCACTTAAAGTGGGAGCAGTCTTGTGGGGCTGACCCCTAAATCTGTGGGTTCTGACACTAACTGCAGGAGTTACTGTCAGAACTGAATTGAATTACAGGACACTCAGTTGCTGCCAAAGAATTAGATAATTGTTTGTCATTGGTAAAAGAAACAAAACAAAACGAAACCCCACAACCTACCTCAGAGTGTTATGAGAAAAATGCCTGTGAGGTGAGCTGCATTTACAGCATGTAAAGAGCTGACCGCAGAATAATTACTTAACAAGTTACAGCGATTTGTATTTAAAATGGGCCTGGGCACTGCCTGAATTTACTGGCACCTGCAGGGCAGCTCCGCATACTTCAGGCCGGAGTTCCCAGGAGACAGCAGGAGGAGGTGGAGCATCATGAACCCCTGTGAAGCCTCATAGCTTCAGCATACATGAAAGGAGAATGCCAAGGGTTCGAGCCCAGTTCTGCTACTTGCAAGCTGTCTTACCCATTCTCTCTAGTAAAACAAGATAAAACTGCCCTGCCTACCACACAGAGCGACCACCAGGCTCTCTGCTGAAACTTGAGCCCCGGCCCTTGAACACATCCCCGACCGCTGCTAGCCTAGCTGACCCTAGGAAGGGAGAAGCAGCCACCAAGGACCAAGGAAAGAAACAGTGGGACTCCTGGCTCTACAAAAAGCTTAGCCCTGGGACAGGCCAGGAAGCCAGAAGTGAGAGGGCTTCACATAGCTCGATGAGTTGCCATAAGAAATGCTCTAGTACCTTAGCTCAAAAGTCCAGCTTGCCTTTTGGAAGCAGCTCATTTCTACCCCAGAAATGATGCAAATTCTAGTTTACATCTGAAGGAGAATCAAGATATCATGATATTAAGCCTTTACACAGGCTTCAAACCACAAAAAAATGTAAGATCAGCATACACACACATACATACACACACTTTTTTTTAGACAGGGTCTTGCTATGTTGCCCAAACTGGCCTCCAACTCCTGGACTCGATGATCTTCCTGCCTCAGCCTTCCAAGTAGCTAGGACTCCAGGTGCACATGCCACTGCACTCAGCTGATATATTTCGTATCATCCAAAGTTTAAGCAAAATTGTGGCAGGACCCACGTTTTGATATTAGACATTTACTATCTTGCACAGAACTTGGCTGTAGTCAAATTAAACAGCATAGGATAAAATGCACCCTGAACTCAACTAAATGAGTACACACTGAACAAACAGCTAAGCACTGATAGATATGCCATACCAGACAAAACACAGAGAGAAAATAATCAGAGGTTGATTGGGGATTATTACCATTTTTTTAAGTCCTCTTAGCTCAAGTAAAATCAAAATGGTGCTTCATTTCAGGGGTTCTCCCACACAGCTGCACTGACTTCCCAAGCCAGCGGGTGTCGCCCTTCAGCTTACAAAGACTCACCGCTTTCTTCTGGATGAAAATCTGGGCGTCTTTCAGGTGGCCAGCAATGTTCTCACACAGGCGCTTCCTCTCCTCTTCATTCAGCACCTTCTCGTAGAATATCCGCACCTGCTCAGGGAAACAGAGTGAAGAGAATCAAATGACCAGTTCTTCACAAACAAAACTCACCTACTATGCCACTTATGAAATGAATGATCAAAAACCTTTTAGAATTTAACAATAATTTTAAATTACAACTAAAACTGTCATTTGTGTTGAGTTCTGCACTTTAAGCAAAACAGGAAGAATTCATTTGTTGATAATAGCCCTTAACTGCTTTTTAATAATGTCCTTATAGTCTCTTATAAATAGATCTATCATTAAAAACCCGACTACATCCTTAATAATGACAACTCCAGAATGTGCAAGCCGTCTTTAAATGCAAACTTGGCACAATACAATCTCTGTTCAATTCACCCAGAACCATGGAGGAAAAGAACCTAATTCATTTATATACACACACATCTATAGCTATTTGGAAGCCAAGATTTCTTGGGCAAGACAGATATTAATAGTGATACTTTGTTTAGATGATTGAGTTTACCTCTAAAATGAATGCCAATAGTTGAAAATAAAAAATAGGAGTTTAGTACCAGATATGTGAATCCTAGTAGCCTCTGCTCAATTCTGAAATTAAAAGGTTGTAGCTATGATTTTATTCTAACATTTCATTCATTCATTCAACAAATATTTATTGAGTATCTATAATGAACCCGACTGTTCTATGCACTGTTCTATTGTTTGTAAAGTCCAATATTCAATTATCCAAAGTATCAAATTCATAAAATATTAAGATGTCATTTTTCTAAGCTATCAATTAAAAACAATATTTTAAAAACATTTAATCAAGCACGTCTATGTGTGAGTAGAAGCCCTCCTCTGTCACCTCAATCTACCATCTTGAACCTCAATCTACACCTCAATCTACAATCTTGAACATCTTAAACTTGCAATTCTTGAATTACAAGAATTTGTTCCTGCAACTCCAGGGGAGTGTCGCAGCCAGCTTGCTCATGAGAGAAGAAAATTGCCA
>NW_012148619.1:2767691-2777348 GCF_000956105.1 Propithecus coquereli
AAGCTATCCTCGTAGTAAATTAATTCACGTATTTAAGTATATTTTACTTGGAACTCACATGCACAAACAGGAACTAGAAATAGGTTCTACTCACACTTCAATACTAAGTTTAAAACCAACTGCCCAAACAGAGCTCTAGAACAATTATACTTTTAACTTTATGCCATTATTGTGTGTGGCATAAGTTGCAGTAGACACATTAATGAGGTGGCTGCCCACCTATAGCCCCTGAAAGAGCCTTTAGGGCAGCCATAGTTGACTAGAAAGAGAAAAACTTGACGAGGGCAGATAACTATACAGGCTGATCAATGGCCAGTGGTGCGACCTGGGGTGAAAAGATTAGCCAAGTCAACCTGACTCCCTACTTCTAGAATCCCATACAGAAGTATTGAGAGAAGAAGTAAAAAGGTGGTCCAAAAAAAAGAATACATGAAGAAGCCATAAAGGAGAGTTAGGTCATGGTCATGGCAAAGGCCCAACAATGATAAAACAGAAGCTCTGAGGCAAAGGGGAGAAAAATAGGAAGACATGGTAAAAATAATTAGTATTGGAAAGCAGAAGCAGACAGAGAGTAGCTAAGTCATGTGAATGGTGCGGACTGTGGCAGAAACGCCCACACTCTTGCCACCAAGGCTCCTAGAGCCATTTTGGATCTCTAGTTCCGGTCCACTGAACTGGGCCCTCTGCCCAGATCCTTAGATTTGGCTGTACTTAAGCTGTACTTGCTCATTTCTTAGACTGCCATGAGATTGCTGTTTCCTCAATCCTTGCCCCCACCCCCTGTACCCCTTCCATAAACTTTCGGGGAACTAAGACGAGTTCCATATCTTGAACCAAAAGAGCATAGTAACACAACTCTTCAACTCCACCCAATAAGGGGCCCGATTTACAATTAGACGTGAGTCTTTCCTGAATTCAATTTAAGACAAATTAGACACTTGGAGAGTGACAGAATGTGCAGACATTGACAAAGACAATTAGCAAGCAGCTCCCATAGCAAAGAAGCCATTACCTGAGAGACGTTGTCGTCGTCGGCACTGTTGAAGCGCCGCACGTCTGCAGAAAATCTGGTGTTGTGCTCCAGGACAGAGGACTGTTGCTCTGGAGCACTGAAGCTGTTGGGGTAGTAATTCGGAGCACCACCTTTAAGGAAAAACCACACAGATTCACTCAGGAATATGGAAAATGAAGTAAGTCTGCAAATAGTCAATGTCATAAGAAATAAACTTAGGTGGTAATCGAATGAGCATATACAGACATAAACACAACACACACATTTTAACTTCCTGTATTTAATTACTAAGGTAGTACCGATTCTTAGTGAAAACTGCCATCTTCTAAATGCTCTCATGGGCTGTCTTACTCGGAGTCTTTTTTTTTCTTTCACCCCCTCACCCTGCCCCCAAATCTCACTCAGTCTGAATGAAGAGATCTCAAAGTCCATTTCAATTCTTCAAATGATCTAATCTATCATGTCATCTGATGCTTACCAGCACACGCATAAATTTATGCACGTTTGATTTAGAGCAGAACCAGAACCTCTGCCTCATCGCTTCTGTTTTTCATTGTTGGGCCTTTGCCATGTCCATGACCTGACTCTTCTTTATGGCTTCTTTCTTCAAGTATTCCTTTTCTGGGGCCACCTTTTACTTCTTCTCTCAATACCTCTGTATCGGACCCTAGATGTATGGAGTCAGATTGACTTGGCTAATCTTTGCACCCCAGGTTGTGCCACTGGCCATTGGTCAGCCTATGTAGAAGTGAGACCCGAAGACACCTTTCAAATTTGAGGGTTTCATTTTGGACTTGGGCTTGGTTCAAACACCAAATCACAGAATTCTTGGGAGCGACCTTAAAGTTCTGGCTCTGCTCCTTGAATTTACAAACACAGATGTGGTGCTCTGCGTTGCTAACTGACTGCTACAAGGCCACACAGTAAGTAGTTAGGGGTAGATGTGGGATTAGAACTCTGGGTTTTTTGTCTCTTCCAGCCCAGCATGTACTGTACTTCCATTATAGAACTCTACTTCGCTATTCCTTAAATGTTTTTAACATTCCCAGGGTATCTCTCCTTTACCAACGATGATGACTTTATTCAATTCTAGCTTCACTTTCATGTCGCTCCACAGATAAATAAAAAAGGGATTTTTTAAAAATTTGATATGTGTAAGTATGTCAGCACTCACTTATCTGGACTTATAGAAAGAAACAGCAAAAAATACAATCAAAACATTTTATATGACTTCCCAAATAAATTATGAGGCTTTTTTTTTTTCCATTTTATTTTCCTAACTATATTCTGCTTTGGTCAACATTAGCAGAATTTTGAATTGTCTGAGCACACACTGCCTTGAACAGGAGCGGCCCAGAAACACATTAAATGGTCTGAGCAAACCAGTCTGGCATTGGAATTTTACCCGACTCCCTGCCAGAATAGATTATCTACAGTGGATAATCAAGAGATGCCTGTCCATCACATTGGTCAAGGCACCAGTGTGGGGGGTGGGGGTGGGGAAGGAAGGACACTATATACTTACGGAGCTCAACTATTAGCTCAAGAAATTCATCCTAGTTCGGCCACATGTGTATGAAGACTAAAATGCTCCAACAACCAGCTGTCACAGTGCTTTCTGGATTAAGACTTAACTCTTTGAAACGTGCCTATTTCAGTACTTAAAAGAGCATAGCCCAAATGCTCTACTTTTAAAATTAGGCAAAGGATAAGTAAAAATAGATCCTTAAGTAGTTTTTTCACAAGTATGCCACTATAATGGTAAATAAGAATGGTAAACATGAAGCAATTACTCATTAATGAAGTTCAAAATATACATGAACTTCTCTGCTATAGACCGTTTCGGTAAAGAAAGGAAAACCAAGGAATATGAATTAAAAAAAAAAAGAGAAAAATAAAAATGCAGAAGACAGATACAGGAAGTATCAATTACTTTGGGCAGTAACACACCTCATGGCTCTAGAAACCTCAGAGATCAGAAATATTTCAGCCAACTAACATAATTATTAATAATAAACATGTAAACTTGTTAAATATATGAAAAAGGCTTAGTGATAATGATAACAAGAGCAGGGCACAAATTTACATATGCAAAATAATCTTAAGTGTATGAAAAATATTCACAGAAAAGAATAGCAAGAAATATAGCAAAATGTAATAGCTGTGACCTTTGGAAGTTGAAAAGATAAGTTAGTTTTTCTTCTTTCTTCTCTTCCTTCCCCTATATTTTCCAAATTTCCGTTAGGGCTCATGTTATATTATTTTTATTATAGAAAAATAAACTTTGAGTGGCGCCATCTATGGCTATAAATGTGCATCATCAGTAAAATTTCTGAAGGTATTGGTGTAAGCAGACTATTTCCAAAACACGTGTCCTAAATAGGAAAATAAAATAACTAAGATCTATATTAATATAAACTGTGGAATACTAAAAGGAAAAACATTAATCAAGCATTCTGTTTGATTAATTAGGATACATAATTAGAACTAGAGGCTGGTTTGTACATGGCACCAAAAAAAGCAGTTAAAAGAAAAAAATCATAAATTTGATAAATAAGCTCCAAAAAACGAAACTGTAGTGGAGTCTCATCTTACCAGTTGATTTACGTAACTTCAACTACATTCACTTAGGAAAAAAACATGGGGGAAGAATCCCTTGATTTGCTCAATCTCCCCTATCCCCCCTCCCCAGGCTGCTCTATCCCCTCCAGATTCCAGCTAGACTTGCTCCCCCAGGGCCTCGACAGAACTGCAAAGAAAAACAAAAGACATGAACTCAGGTTTTGCACTACCAAGGATCTAAGTCTTGGTGCTCTGAGTTAAGGAATTGTCCATTTTATAAAGTGTCTTTAAAACCTAACTCCTAAGTTGGATGTTACTCTACTATAGCCAACATGAAAGATCTTTCTCTGCCTTTAACTGTCAGAGGACGGCAAGTAACACCTGAGGGAGGAACTCTCAATCAAAAATGTAAAATAGATAAAAACATGGAGAGGCGTCAGACAGTTTAAACTTTCACTGCTGGGCAAAACACCCGGTTGTGGAGAGCACGCACGCAGAACAAGATGTTCTGTGGGGCCAGTTTGAAAGCCACTGTCCTGGTGTCCCACCCCAACTGCTTCACACACCCTCGACCCTTACAGGGAGAGCCAAATGTCCTGAGGCCTACCCTGATTGTCCTGAAAGCACATGGGCCCGTCACGCTGGTAGTTGGCCACTCGAGCACGGAAGGGACAGTTCACGGGTAACTGAAGATAATTGGGTCCCAGGCGGTGGCGGTGAGTGTCAGGATAGGCAAAAAGGCGGCCCTACAGTGATAAATGCAACAGATATTGAGGGGGGGCAGCAAGATATAAAATAAAATTGGGCTATAAATTCCATTCTACAATTTGAAGTACAAAGACTTTGTACATGGTTACCACAAAACCCTGCCTGGGCCAAGTCTCTTCTTGTGAAATGAGCTCTCCCTAACCGGACAGTCCTTCATTTCCCACGCCATATGGCCAACCATAAATGTTCACATCTGTTTTAGATAATAACACCTCTTTTATACCCCAAATAACAAGTTAGTGCCCTGCCTTATACTTTATTACTTTCCATTCCCAAGGAAGTATTACATTGTAAAATAAATTTGCTAGAATCTGGAATCCTGAATTAATTCCACTCCTCCCCATTCTTCCACTCCAGGGAAAGAATCAATCATTTGCTCTTAACAAAAAGCAACAAATGTCTACAAAACCAACTGTACAGGAAATTCTTCAAAGAAACACCTCGCATGTTGCCTTCTGAGTTATCTGAGATATGCTCTGAGCTCTGAGACTTTCTAGATATAAACAAAGTGCTACAAAAAGAAAGCTATGGTTCAAAATGATGGCCCTACAATGCCAAATGCCAAAGGTAATGAATCCAAGGTTAAATGATGTTACGTATTAAGCAAGGCAGGATGGTACGCATTTTGAAATTTCTTTCAGTAAATGCTGAAGCAAAAAAACTTTATGATGAATTCTACGTTAATTTTAATGTCCAATTACTTAAGTACTCTTGTTATTCAAAGTTCTACTCTATGAGGAATTTTTCTTTCACTGACTTTATCATTGGCCTTGGACCTTAAACTGTACTCTTATATCCCTAATTCTATAAAGCAAAATAAAAACCAAATTGAATATGGCAACTTAAGCAATTATTTTGTACCCATTCACTCACACCGATATGCTTACTCCAGTCCCACTCTTCTGTCAATGATTTGCTCTTGGCTGTAAGACTCCACCTCCCATAATCATTGCAAGTTGTCTAAGGCCATATTGAGACGACCGGCCATGTGGCCATGACTAACACTCACCCACAGTTTGCAAGCTCGTTGCCTCCTTTGGCTCAAAAAGTCGTGCTCTTAACTCTATCAACAGAATAGAAGATACAATCGAGGATGTAGCCTCGATAATTCCGATTCTGTGCCACTTTATGTTTATCAGGCAACCCTACCCCACCCATAGGTGGAGACCAGGAAAGGCTGGGCAATGGGCACAGCAGGGCCATACCCTGACACCAGGTGAATTTAGGGCTCACCTAAGCCCTGAGTCTGAAATCCCTTCTGGACCCGGGTGAGAAAGCAGAACAACCCTTTCCCACTCTGGCCGTCAGCCCAACTGCTGCAACTCCTGGCACAGTGCAGAGTATGAGAGTAAAGAAAGGGCATCTGCATCATCAGAAACTCAGGGCACAGTCTGGGACCTGTACTGTACTACTTTGTCCATTTCGTCGTGGTCTGGCTCACCGCTTTGGATAAAGTCACAAAATTTATTAACATGACCTTGTTAAAAGGTAACTGAGAACACCGTCCATTAATATACCAACTGCCACCACCCAAGCAACAGGGCTCATTAGCTCTCATCATAATTTCAAAGCCCTCCTACCTGGCTCTCCACGTCCAGGCCCTAGTCCAATAATACAACCTACATGTTCCTGCCTAAAGAATCTTCCTCAGGCCCCACTCAGATTGTATTATTTACCTGCTCAAAAAACCTTAAATGATTCCTCACTGGGTCACCAAATGGCTAAATGAGTACAACAGGCCTTCCCAGTTCTATGGTCCCTAAAATGCTCCACAGTACTACGATTGATACCTAAATGACCTAAGAAGTTACGGGAAAAGCTAAGGTAGGAACAATAACTTAGGAAAACTTACAAAAGCTCTTTCAAACACTTTTCAAAAATTCCTTAAAAAAAAAAAACTATACAGAGAACACACTGAAATTAAAATATAGTTGCCAAGCTGAAATTAATGCTAATAGAAACTTTATATCTATACATCTATATCTATATATACACATATATTTTTTTTTTCTTTTTTTTCCAGACAGGATCTTACTCTGTTACCTGGGCTAGAGTACAGTGATGTCATCATAGCTCACAGCAACCTCAAATTCCTGGGCTCAAGTGATACTCCTGCCTCCGCCTCCTGAGTAGCTGGGACTACAATCATGCACCAGGCCCAGCCACTTTTTCTATTTTTTTTTTGTAGAGGGGGTCTCACTCTGGTGCTCAGGCTGGTCTTAAACTCCAGGCTCCAAGCAATCCTCCTGCTTTGGCCTCTTAAAGTGCTAGGATTACAGGTGTGAGCCACCACGCCCAGCCAGAAATTATATTAATTTCCACATGTCACCCTTTTCAGGACTCTCTTCCCCAATGGTTTCAACAGATGCCTTAGAGAGGGGTGGGGAACCTGCATCCTTGGGGCCACATGTGGCTTTCTGGATCTTTGAGTGCAGCCTTTTGATTAAATCCAAACTTTACAGAACAAATCCTTTTAAAGGGATTTGCTCTCTGAGGTTTGGATTCAGTAGAGGGGCTGCACTTGGGGATCTGGAGGGCCACATGTGTCCTCGAGGCCGCAAGTTCCCCACCCCCAGCCCAGGGTCACTGTCTCGGCTTCCTCTGCTCCCCAGTTACAATGCAACTTCTGCTTATCCTCTGAATCACCTTGACTTTCTTTTTCTATTCCCAATCCCCAGGTGCTTGTTTTTTCTATTTATTATCAAAAGAAGTGATTCTACTTGAGATAGATAGATAGATAGATATGTCTGGGGTATGTGTGCGTGTGTGTGTGTGTGTGTGTGTGTGTGTGTGTGTGTATACATTTCTCAAAACTGAAGAAAACTTTTCTTTTCCTAGAAAAGAAATGCTTCTATTCAAGCATTTAAGGTCCCCTCTGACATATACCCAATGAACCTGTCCAAACTCACTCTTCTCATTGAGGAGAGAGTGACTATTTACAGCTTGTCCTTTTTCACTCATGTCCTTCTCCTGCACCATTTTACCTGTTGAAAATCGAAATCCCATCCATTCTTCAAAACCCATGTCAAATACTACCTGTTCATGAAACTTTGTGGTCAACCTCCTGTCAGACAAAATTTCGCTTTCTGATTGACCATGGCACTCTGCCCTCCGTTATCGTTATAGAACCTGGCACAATCTATCACACACAATAGACTTAATTTGTATTAGTTAAACTGAACTACAAACTAATGAAGAACTTACTTTCTCTATAGGCTTCAGATGTTCCTAATGTCATAGCAAAACTGTTATTAAAGAAAAACAAAACAAAACAAAACATGGTCATCTTAACTTGTCCTCTGAGGAGGCTGAAACCTAAAACTGGAATCAGATACTTACATAAGAAGCACCCTCAGTCACTGTGGTCTGATCGAGGGTATAATCTTTAACCTTTGTTTCATGGTCCGAGTCCAAAAACACGAAAGATTGACTTATATGATAATTATTAAGCCAATTACTTTCCTATTGATTCTGGTCCAAAGTACAATTTTTCACTCTTTACACTCTTGGAAGAACATATTGGAAAGTGATGTAAAACATACTGATTGCCTAGCAACACTACCAAGGCAAATTATTAAATTAATCTGCTGCCTTTATTCCTGGCAGCATAAATTTAGTTCATAAAGACCATCCTCAGATCTCTTTTTACCGATTAAAAAATTCGAGCATCACCACGAAATAATAAATGAATAAAGTTATGCTGAGCAAGGTATTATAATCAATTAACTACATTCCCTCCCATTATAGTTACAGACTGAACAGACCATGCTTTACTCTACAAATACCTAAAGCATTTCTATTACGTGTTTTATTTTTTTTTTTTTTGAGACAGAGTCTCGCTTTGTGGCCCGGGCTAGAGTGAGTGCCATGGCATCAGCCTAGCTCACAGCAACCTCAAACTCCTGGGCTCAAGCGATCTTTCTGCCTCAGCCTCCCAAGTAGCTGGGACTACAGGCACAAGCCTCCAAGCCCAGCTAGGATTTTTTTGTTTCTTATTTTTAGTTGACTGGCTAATTTTTTTTTTTTTCCATTTTTAGTAGAGACAGGGTCTCACTCTTGCTCAGGTTGGTCTCAAACTTCTGACCTCAGGTGATACTCCTGCCTCGGCCTCCCAGAGTGCTAGGATTACAGGCATGAGTCACCACGCCCAGCCTATTACATCTTTTTTTAAAAATTAAGAGACTAAGTATTCATGTCCTCACATATGACATTTTACTATGCAATTTAGCTTCTACTTGGTTTATGCAAGGAATGCCCACCTAAGGGTGTTTCACCTCAGTGAGTACCATGAGGAACTAAGCACCCAGATTAAAGTTTAAGTAATGTTCTAGTTAATTCCTCACATAAATATCATGCCAAACTGCACGCTGTGTGTGTGTGTGTGTGTGTGTGTGTGTGCACATGGACACCTGCCTTGGAACATCTCAATCCACCAGGCTTACCTGAAGCATTTTGTCAGGGCTGGGCTCAATGCCAGGTGGCATGTTGCTTGGGTCAAAAGCCATCTGTTCAACCTCAGCAAAGTAATTAACAGGATTCCGGTTTAAGACCAGTTTACCAACTGGAATAAGAGGGTAGTCCCGGTGAGACCAAACCTGAAAATAAAGTCATATTCACAATGACCAGACAACCAACTGAAGGAAATTAAAGCTACCCATAAAAATACCAGCTTTCAAATATAATCAAGCCAGTGAAAATAATATTTTTTAATCTAATAAAACATGGTAAGAACTTCAGATGAGTGTTATTAGTTTAATCTTTCACAATAGTAAATGGTAAATATTGACACTTTCCCCAGGCGAAAGTACATCATCAGCTTTTCAAAATTTGTTCTCTGCTAATAACAACATATGAAGCCACTTATATGTATTCAATGAACTTACAAACAGGAACACAGAAGGGAGATGCCGGCAAGCGCTCACTCACAGGCCAGGAAGCTCTGAAGTGGTACCACTGCACTGTGTATATGACTTCCCCACCATTGTGAATGCTTGACTGGAAATGTTTTCAAATCAGGTAAGAAGAAACTTAAAAAAGAAAACAATATAGTTGTTATGGGCTCACCTTGGTGACATCAAATGGATTAAATGGACAAGCTTCTGCCTGATTAAACGTCATGACCTGGATGTACAAAGTCCAGGAGGGGAAGTTTCCTGTGGCGATGGCATTGAAAAGATCCCGGATGCCATAATCAGGATCTTCCTGGGAAAGTCTTGCTGCATCGTCAACGGAAAGGTTTTTGATGCCCTGGTCAGTCTACAAAATGAAGGAAAGCTCAAACTGAAACTTAACTGGCAAAGTTATCAAAATTTAAT
>NW_012148619.1:2778168-2787395 GCF_000956105.1 Propithecus coquereli
TCATGTTATTTTTGGAATCAGAAAAAAATCAAAACATTTTAAAAATAAGCAAAAGATTAATAAAATTAAAAGACTTCCCTGTTTTATAAAGTAATTTTTTAATTCCCATTTTATAATAGCTCAAATCAATTACTGAGATTGTGCTCAGCTAGAAATCCTCCACAATCACCTCTTCCATTTTTTTTAAGAAATCACAGAATCATAGTTCACAGAGCTTAAAGAACTTCAGTACAGCTATTCTGAACCAGTTCTCTATCAATAAGCAGGTAAAATTAGCGTTCTAACTTTCTGAACAAGCCATTAAAACCCAAAGAAGTTATGTCACTTTCACAAGTGCTCGTATTACCACACCACACTGCTCTTCAGTAGATGTCTACCCTATTGTGAATGACCCCCAATAAGCCGAGTGCCATGGAAAGATCTCCTTAGCAAAAATCAATTCTGAAGGCCTGTCTATTTCTACCACAGAAATCCCAACTCTCTCTAGTCAGTGGCAAGGTTTGAACTCTTCTTACCATTGGACCAGAAGTGAAGCCATCTTCAGGATAAAAAAATGAAGGTCACTGTCTGCGGATCACCCAAAGAGCTATTACATTAAATTGTGCAATAATATTGAAATACCTTTCTAAGTTTAACTGAAGCCATTTAGGTTTAGAAAACAATAATCGTAGGTCAGAATAAGATAGACTGATGATTCCCTGCAGATCTCAGGCTACTTTAGGGCCCTCTGCTGAACAGACCCATAAGCAATCCAATCCTTCTGGAACTGTGAGCAGCTTGTAGTAGTATCTCAACATTACAGTGAAAAGAACATTTATACTATGTCCACGGCCACAGCTATATAGGAGAGTGAAGATTTAAGTTTAGGTTGGCCTAACTCCAAAGCTACCAGCTAGGCTGGCTGCCCCAGATACAATCATTTAGTCTTGCTCTAAGTAACAACACACTGCTCCTTTTGCCAATTACAAGCCAATGGGTCAACTGTTTCTTAAAACTGTTCCCTGTCAAAGATTATAGATCCAAGTCATAAATATAAAGAGAGGGGACAGTTTTCCTGTTTGACATATCCACATTAGTTGTTCAAATAAAGATTAAGACAGGATAGAAGAAAGCAGGGATTTGGGATGTCTTCAGCAGGAGACTGTGTTTGCCATGAGCCCACCTTTCTCTGCTTATTTTAGCAGTACTACTTAGAAACAGAAGTTCTCAGGCTTCTGTTGCTAATTAACCCTCCGGAGTTCTCTGGGAATATCCCTAACACCCTGGCGATCACTGGTAATATTGCTTATAATAAACGTGCCAAAATCATACCAAGAGGGCCCTTTAAAACATTTAAGTTGACTAAAAGGTTCTAAAAAGCTTCCCCAAAGGAAACTGATTTGATCTAACTGTATGAATGCAACGAAAAAAACCAGTATGTTTTCTGACATTTATAATTAATTTTACCTATTTGCCTTGTTCAACCTCAATAAATGCTAAGTAAATAGATGAATGACTTAAAAAGTTAGGAGAGACGTTTCTGGAAAAATAGCATCAGATCTTGGAAGTGATGGTGAGACTGGTATATGCTCTAATCTGCCTTAGTCCCCTTCCGGACCCCAAAAGAAATCTATGCTCAGGATAATGACTCAGGACTAAGAAAGGCAAAGCATCATAACACTTGACTGTTTTCTAGGGTTGACCCCAAACTCCAGCAGAGAACCCTAGAAAAGATAGGCCAAAGAGGATGGAAATTTCCTGTAGCCTTCAGGCTGTGTTATCTTTTTACCTTTGAGCCCAAACCAAAACCTTTCTCCAGGGAGAAAGGTGCAATCTCAATGTGAACCTGCCAGCACCAGAAACATTAAACCAGAGAGCCAGCACAAAAGGAGTATTTTTTTTCTAAATATTTATGGTGATGCCCACAGGGTCCAAAAAGAAAAGAAAGCTTAAACTGTTGAATTGTTGACAACAAACATGTGCTCTTACCTCTGGCCACATGTAAACATGTAAAGAGACCAAAGAGAGACTATACACGTTCTTTTTTTGTTTGTTTGTTTGTTTTTTTGTTTGTTTTTTTTTGAGACAGAGTCTCACTGTGTTGCCCGGGCTAGAGTGCCGTGGCATCATCCTAGCTCACAGCAACCTCACACTCCTCGGCTCAAGCAATCCTTCTGCCTCAGCCTCCCAAGTAGCTGGGACTACAAGCATGCGCCACCATGCCCGGCTAATTTTTTCTATGTATTTTTAGTTGTCCAATTAATTTCTTTCTATTTTTAGTAGAGACGGGTCTCGCTCTTGCTCAGGCTGGTTTCAAACTCCTGAGCTCAAACAATCCACCCACCTCAGACTCCCAGAGAGCTAGGATTACAGGCGTGAGCCACCGCGCCCGGCCTGTTTGTTTGTTTTGGAGACAGGGTCTTGCTTTGTTGGGGGGGGCAATAACATGTTCATAGCTTACTGCAACCTCAAACTCCTGGGCAAGTGATCCTCCTGCCTCAACCTCCCGTGACACAGTTATTTTTATCAGGCAGTATGAATTTATCCACTCGGGTGGTGGCCAAAAGAAACACTCATGGTGCTGATCAACTAGATCAATACCTCCCACCCTTGGGGGTGGAGGTGAAGGAAAGGTAGGAGAAGCCTTAATCTTTGCTCAATCCTTCAGGAGAAATAAGGAGAGGTGTTTGGTAGGGGCCTTATGCCCTCTGTCACAAAGGCAACACATACCTTATAATGGAATTTGCAATAGACTGCCTCTTTATTTGCATTAACCAGCTTAAAAGTATGCGATCCATATCCATTCATGTGGCGATGTCCATCTGGAATCCCTCGATCACTGAACAAGAAAGAAACCTAAGGGACAGAAACATAAAGCCTACAATTTTTCAGTTTAAATCAAAACATCCTAGATTTTTAAGACATTCCTAAGTTTCCAGAAAACCCCTTAATGACATGAAACATACTAGCCAATTTCCCATGGGAAGAGTTACCATTATTTCATTTAGAGATAATAATAAACAGAAAAATTTTAAAGCACAATGATATATAAATCATTAACAGCATGACTCAAAATTCTACAAAGCAAAGCTAAAAAAAAAAATGAAAACTAGCCTAACTTGTTATTTAAAATTTATTTTAATAGCAAATTTGGTACTACTGTCCCTTCATTTCCTAATATAGAGCTTTACCTCACACTAGAGAAATTCATCCTTGATATTGCTAAATATTAACTGATAATGCTTCTAGCTATCTATCATCATCACTTAAGGCCTATGAAGGGGGAACAATTAACAAAATCAGTCATTATAAAATTCTTCATGATCAAGAAATCGGAGGAAGCCTCCAAAAATGAAAGTCAGAAGCCAATTCCAATAAAATACCCCAAACTGGAGAAACACCACATGAGGCAAAATTAACAGTTCTGCCCCGGGTGATGTATTGTAATACAGTGAAAAAAAGTGCTCCCACCTGGTGCAGAGACTCCGGACGTAAGCTCCAGAAGTCCCAGACCATGTCCGGATCCTTCAGGTGGGTCTGAGGATTTCTCTTTTGGCTGTGGATAAAGGACGGGAACTAAATGGAAAAAGAGAGAAAAAATATCTAAAAACTAAGTTTACAGGAATTTGGGTGTTTTACATTATACATGGCCTATTCCTAGGCTTGTGGATTATAATTCTAAACACAACCCTAGAATTTTAAACTGCCAAACCATAAAATGAAATTTACCCGACATATATAATTAGTAGCTAAGATATCCTAAAGTATTTCAAATATACTCAAAGCTATAGTATCTCTTTAAGGAAAAAACTGTACCACCCCTCACACAAGCACACACCTCCTGCTGACCCAGAGCATGTAGAGACACCCTTTACTTGTTTTAGGGCAAAGTCCCTCTTTTTACTAATCTTCAACACTCTGCAAGGAAAACTGGACTTTATTCCCATTAAGTCAATGAATCTTGAAATCTAAGACCAGTGGTAACTGTTGTTACTTGATCTTACTAAATACAGAAAAACAATCTTAAAAGGCAATCCAGACAACCCACATTCTCTTCTTTTCTGCCTTTTAAGGGCTTCTTCTCAAATGCCCATCTATCTGAAATCAATTTAAATCAACAACCATTTGTAGAGTGCAAAATACTCTATCACCTACCAATATGGCATCCCTGATGAAGAAAATGGGGGTATTATTTCCAACAAGATCCCAGTTACCATCCTCTGTGTAAAATTTCACTGCGAACCCACGAGGGTCACGAACTGTGTCAGCTGAGCCCGATTCTCCAGCTATAATATTCAAATGGGAAAATGAAGCATAAACCAAAGTACTTTGCATCCAATAAGCCTAAAGTCATAAAGGCACATCGGGATCTACCCTTTCCAATCCACTTCCTAGAAGCAAATAGGTATTTAAGTGCCTGTGTTATTATTATCCTTCTACTACCCACCAGCTCATTTGTTCTATAAATCAAATGAAAGAATTAATTGAGAGCAATAAGAAAGTATACGTAATAACAGCTGAGAGATTATCTATTTAACATAGTAAGATAACTTTGTTCAAACAGGTAATTAAAATTTTAATTAAAATAAGGAAGAGAATAATTCTGAAGATTAAGATAGTAAACAAAAAGAATGTGAACTGTCAAAATTATGAGGTTAACATTAAGAAAATGAGTTAATTCTTATCCTTAACTTATTTTTGCATTTCAGAGCATTTTAAAAGTAAACAGAGACTGACATAGAAACAAAATTAATCATGCCTTGTGGTGTGTTGGGATGTAGTAAGATAGAATTCACACTAGCTATGCAACATGTGAAAAATCACTTAACCTCTCTGCAATGGAAATAATCCCACCCTGCGAAGGGGATCTACAGATTAGAGGTAATATTTATAAAGCACCAAACTGTGGTTGGCGTAGAGTTAACCCTCAGTAAAGGGCAGCTGTTGTCGTGGTTATTGAATAAGATCCCCACTCCATACTTCCGTTAGCGGCAACCACTTATAAGAAATTTCTTTCCAAATATCACAGAATTGCAGCTCTGCCTAAGTGTGATTTCCTAAGACTTCAACAAACAGAAATGTAAGTAACTTCCCATGTCTCCAAATATTTTTCTCGACTATAAAGCCTTGCTGTAATTTGGAGAAGTACTTGTTTCCTATTTTCTAATAAGTTTTTCTTGAAATGAAGTTATAAATGTCCCAGATAAGGTGCAGGTTGAGTTAAGTATTACCAGTCATGCCAATAGACTGACTTACCGACAGTGGAGAATCGAACTGCAATGGGAGTTCTCTTTCCAATACTCTCAAACACCTTTGCCTTGGAATATTTGGTAATGTCATGCGTGACCTCAAAGTAGCCAAAGGCTCCTAATGAGAAAGACACAGAAATCCTCACCATGAGACCACTGCTCAGACCATCAGGCCCTTAACAGGCATCTGGGGGACAAGAAAAATCAATGGTTTAGCACCAGCCTCCTGGGAGCTTCCAACAGGATGGGGGAAGGGGACATGCCCAAACACAAAATTACGAGGGTGAAATGCAAAACCCTGTTATATGTCATTCAGGGCTCAACTAAGTGCCACATAGCTGAAGCCAAGAGGAAGAGATGAGTGGGGCTGAAAGTACTCAAGGTTGACCCAAAGACACAGGGCCTCGGAGGGCCCTGAAGTACAGGTGGGACCTAGAGAGAAAGAGAACAGGAAGAAAAGAAAATACAGAGAAGGAAAGAATAGTTTCAACACTTAACAAGGAAACAAGGATGCCACAGAGCCAAGCAAACTGAACAGCACATCAAGTCGTGATGGAAAAGACAAAAAAAGCTGGAGGAGCTGGGAAGAAATCTTACCCAAGCAGAAATTAAGAAATTCGGAAATCCTAACTGGAAGTCCAAATAAGCAAGCTAAAAGAAAAACTTTTTCTTCTTTCCTATGGACCTAAAAAATTGAGTTTTTAGCTTTCTTTTAAATATCAGCCCCCATCTTTTGTGTCTGCTACAAAAACAATAGAAAAGTTTCACAGAAGTTTTGGACAAAACGGAAGGAAAAATCCCCACAAACCCACCACTCTAATACAACTATCCTCAATTTTGTACTTCACTCCAGTATTTATCCAGTAAGTGCACCATTTCAACTTAGGTGCAATTACAGTGCACATGTCTATGTCTGTTTCTGTATAGCAGCAAGTCCTTGAATAACGTTGTTTTGTTCAACATCGCTTCTTATAATGTTGATGAGAACAAAAACTTGGTTCCTGGCTGGAGCCAGTCTGTGTGCAGTTTGCATGTTCTTTCCATGTCTGCATGGGTTTTTCTCCCAGTACTCCAGTTTCCTCCCACAACCCAAAGATGTGTATGTTAGGTTAACTGGCCTGTCTAAATGGTCTCAGTCTGAGTGAGGGACTGTGTGTGTGTGTGTGTACGCGTGTGTATGTGTGAGTCCACCCTTGGATGGAAAGGAGTCCTGGCCAGGGTTGGTTCCTGCCTTGCACCCTGAGCTGCTGGGAAAGGCTCTGGTCACCCATGACCCTGAACTTATTAGAATAAGTGGGTAAATAATTACCTTATTTGTTTTTTATTATTCTTTCGTAAATGAATGTACAGCTCACATTTATCTCAATGTTTAACATAAGAAGTAGTTTGGTCTTTATTTAGAAGTTTGATGTTTTTGTGACCAGAAATGTGCTTCAGAAATTTAACTCTTGTTTATATAATTAGCCTATGATAAAATTGGTTTTTTTATATGTCATTTTGCTTATAGTTTCTAAGAACCTATCAACATCATTAGGTATGGATTTACTCTATTTTTATTCCTTCAATCAACTAACTGCATGATAGAAGAAATGGAAGATTATCATTTTTAAAATAAACTATTTTATATTTAATGTTCAATCCAAGGAAATAACCATCATTTAATTACTAATTCCCCTACTGATGGACATTTTTTCTTTCTCCCAGAATGGAGATTTGGCATTTCTGTTAAAGGTCCTCCAACCCTCTGGGAAGTAATTTTTGACCCAGGTGCTATGACACAAGCCTTTTACAACAAATGAACATAGCTCTCACCTGCTCCTTTAGCATGCACCACTCTCTCGGGAATTCTCTCTCGGTCAAAGTGAGCCATTTCATCAGTGAAAACCACATCCTGAACGAGAAGGGGCCCACGGGGCCCTGCTGTCATGATGTTCAGTTTGTCTCCTATTGGGTTACCAGCCCCAGTGGTCAGGACATCAGCTTTCTATGTGAAGATAAGGGAAAAACAGCACAGAAGAGTCAGTACCATCAAACCCTTAATTTATAGTCACAGGGTACATCATTTTGCAGTATTTATACCATCTGCCCAAACTCTTCCTAAATTTCCAGTGTCAAAGAAATACTACAATATATGCCATTGCCTGAAATTTACAGTCAGATCTCAGAAATTCTTGAGAAATCTCAACACCAACCTGCTAAGAAACTTGCTCTGCAGAACAGAAAGACAGTTTGTAGCCTGACAATTTGCTCAGCACCTGCTCTAGAGTGAGCCACTGAGCTCCACACAGGAAACCCCCAGACAGAAAACCCCCAAAAAGGGTCATACATGCTTAAGAGTGAATGTCCAAATCGATATGGGGAAGGTGGTTTCCAGAAAAGCTATGCTGGTTAATGCTTTACTCAGAACTTACGAAAGCTCTGTACTGCTGTGGGTGTCCAAGTGAGCCACCCTGTATACTGCATTCACTGCTCTCAAGCGGCATATGCCAGCTAGTCACAACATCTCTTTTCAATAAAAAAACAAATTAGTCAATGGCTTTTATTGTCACTGAAAATAAACTGTTACCGGTAAGACGGATTATAGCATCAATGTTCTAAACATGTCAAATGTTTCTGAAATGGGATACATTATTTTACTATAATAAGGAATTAGTTTTAATACACCCAATTCTCCAATTTCAGTTGCATCAGAAGCCACTCAGCTGTCCTTCGTCTAGCATTCTTTTCTTTTTTTATTTTTTTGAGACAGAGTCTCACTCTCTTGCCTAGGGCGAGTGCCATGGCCTCAGCCTAGCTCACAGCAACCTCAAACTCCTGGGCTCAAGCAATCCTACTGTCTCAGCCTCCCAAGTAGCTGGGACTACAGGCATGCGCCACCATGCCCGGCTAATTTTTTCTGTATATATTTTTAGCTGTCCAATTAATTTCTTTCTATTTTTGGTAGAGACAGGGTCTCGCTCTTGCTCAGGCTGGTCTCGAACTCCTGAGCTCAGAACGATCCGCCCGCCTCGGCCTCCCAGAGTGCTAGGATTACAGGCGTGAGCCACCGCGCCCGGCCATGTCTAGCATTCTTTAAGCCCCACATAATCCTGGGCTGCTCTTAGCTTCATCCAGTTCCACGATCATACAGGATTTTTGGACACAGACAACTGCCTCTGCAGTGTCTTCCTCTGGTCTCTGGGGAATCAGGAGAGACGTGTGGGTGAAGCAAAGCTAAGCCACCTCCACGCTGGGAGAACAACTCAAAATAGGGTCTATTGACGAAAATCAAAAGAGCAACTTCACTCGCCAAGAAAAGCGCTCTGCTTAGCACGTATTTCCACAAACCTGGAGTGCAGTATGTAACATTTACTCCCCATGCCCATCTGTCCTGCATGTTAACATAAAGTTAATAACTGCCTCTTCTCTAGAAGGTGATACGGTAGAAGGTAGGCACTTAAACTTTAAAAGTCCTGTGAGCTGTTTGAGAAAAGACACTGAATAAAAGAGATCTTGAAATTTGCAAAATTAATAAACAAGACTCTCTCACACACTGTAAATGCCCTTGCCCACTAGAATTATATTCTCATCAAAATGGGAAGAGGCCAACATGGCACCAGGGAGGAACTATGCGTGCCAGCACCAGAGCCTGGGTCTGACTTCCACCTCTGCCAATTACCAGCTATGTAGCTACTATGTAGCAAGTTATTTTTGAGTCTCAATTTTTCATCTGCAAAATGGACAGAATAATAACTACTTCCCAGAGTTAATATGTGAATTAAAAGAGCTAAACAGGGGCCGGGCGTAGTGGCTCATGCTTGTAATCCTAGCACTCTGGGAGGCTAGGAGGTGGGAGGCTCATTTGAGCTCAGGAGTTTGAGACCAGCCTGAGCAAGAGCAAGACCCCGTCTCTACTAAAAGATACAAAGAAATTAGCTGGACAAGTAAAAATATATAGAAAAAATTAGCCAGGCATGGTGGCACATGCCTGTAGTCCCAGCTACTCGGGAGACTGAGGCA
>NW_012148619.1:2787830-2793538 GCF_000956105.1 Propithecus coquereli
TAGGCTGACGCCACGGCACTCTAGCCCGGGCAACACAGTGAGACTCTGTCTCAAAAAAAAAAAAAAAAAAAAGATTAAAAGAGCTAAACGTATGCAAAATGCAGGCCACTCACTAGGCACATGTATACTATCACTTCACTGGCTATGAGAACATGACCTGATAGCAGAAGCAGCAAAGCATTTTAGTTTTTATTTTTCTAGTAATCACGAGAGATGCATATGCTTCCGTCCATACTCTCTTGCTCTACCACCTCTATCCCTAAACCCATTTGGCAGAGCCCCTTCCAAACCATCAGAAACTTTAAGGGTCCAATCAACAGTTACCAATCACATCCCTGTTTTGAAGATACACATGTTGCTAATACATGTGACCCTCTGTAGTTTTTTTTTAAAGTAGAAAATGAGTCAGAAAAAGAATGAGCAAAATTGTACAACGTCTCCTTTAGTTTAAGCCTAAACCTTGGTTTCCAACACTGGCTGTACATTGGAATCACCTGGAGAGCTTTTTAAAGCATCCTGATGCCTAGGTCATCCCCTAGAAATTTCTGGTATACGGAGTCTGGGTGAGGCCTGGGATATTTTTTACCTCCCTGAGTGATTCCAAAGTGAAGCCAGGATTGAAAACCACTAGACCTGGAGCTTTTGGATGATCCCAAATTAAAACAGTAAAAGAGTCAGAGCAAACTAGTTCTGTCTACTCTTTAAAGGCTCTTTTCACTATATAAACAAGGTGCTACAGGAAGACAAGACAAGAAAAGAAAAGAAAACAAAACAAAACAAAAGGGACATCCCACAAAGGAGAAGAGTAAGAGAGGGGCTACCAAGAAGCTCAGTAAAAGAAAAGCTGAACAGGTGAGAGTGTCACTGACAAGCTTGCATCCCTAATGCAGGGAAGGAGCTGCCACTGAGAAAGAGATGAGACCACATCACATTCCCTCCTGACGACCACCAGTTCAGAGTGATACAGTCCAGAACAAAAACCACGCCAAAGGAGGCAGGTGCAGAGCAAGCTGGATGAATGAATAAAGTACTGAAGCATGAGACGGTCTTGCCTGACGACGCTCAATCACAGAATCTTCTCGAACTACGCAACCACTGATCCTCCCTCCCGCCCAATGCAGGACGTCAATTCTGTTAAGAAATGAAACCTGGGTTTTGAAGTTACAAATGGAGCATTCAGAATCTCTTCCATTTCCCCACTCTAATAGATCAATTGTCCTAATTTACAACGGCTTTCCTCACACAAGCTCTGTGGTGTACACGATTTTCCTTCAAAATGAGCATGGCAGGAAAAGCTTTAGCAGCAACACAGAAGGGAGGCGGCGGGAACAACTAGAAAGGAAAAGATCTCTGACTTCGGGGGATGTTTAGGGCAACATTACATAAGAGGAACTGACCTCAACTGAAAGCTAACAGAAGGTGAGGAGTGGATGCTGTATATTTGTTAAGATGAAAATAATTAATACAATGAAGATTTACTAAATAAAAAGAGAGGGTGGGGCTGGGGAATGGACCACACAAGTGATCTCACATGAACCTCCCAATAATCCAGTGAGATCAACATAATTAATCCCATTTAATGGGTGATGCTATATGCCCAGAGAACTTAAGTACCTTATCCAGATCTCAGTGTTGTGGCACAGGCTTACCTGTTACATACAACAAGCATGGATGAGCAAAGGGATTTCCTCCAACTTGCAATTATTGTTTGCAAGATCAATGAAAGATCACTTTAGAACCAGAATTTTCTAAAGATAGAAAAACTTTTCTGTGGCTGGACAATTTTAGGAGCTCTCTCTCTCTGGAAAAGCAGCATTTGTAGCTGTTAAACGTTTACATCTTCCTGGCTGTTGGTTATCCATGACACCTGTACATGCCTCTCCTGGAACACGCTCCCTACCCTGCCCACACCACCCCTCAAATAGGGCTAAGGGCATCTTCTTGTGCCACATAAAACAAAATATTAGAATTACCTGTTTATTTCACTGTTGTCATCTCTAGACGGTGTACTTCTTTTACATCTCTATCCCTGATACCCTAACACGATGCTCAATATATAACAAATGTGTGTGGACTCAACATGCGAATAAACTAAACTATGGGCCAATATGAATGGCTAAGAAAGATTCTTTCCAAGCAGGCGGAGGAAGCAGCAACAGCCTACCCCTCTCCCTGCATCTTCCCTCCAAAAAATAACAGGAAAACCTTTTAATTTACAACTTCAAATTCTGAGCAGACACCTTTAGACAAACTTGTTATGAAAACTGCTGCAGAAATTGGCTTGGCTAAAAACTGGCACTATGATTAGAAGTAGGAACTTCAAGTAAAATTTCCTTTGGACTTTGTTATTTTTATAAGCTTCTTCTGGCCAGAACTAACACATAGGTTAAGAAATTTTCCTGGGGCGGGTAAGGTCAGCTTTCTCTGGTGAAATATTTTATCAACATGGTTTCCACTTATTAGTACCCTTTTGAAAACTATAAATTCTGGTTTATAAGCTGAGACTTCATCACTGGGATGCACTTATATATCTTGTAAACAGACTTCATCATGGTTAAGCCAACATGTGCCTCGGTTACAAGTCAATATGAGTCAGATATTCTAAGCTCAACAAGCAAGAATGAGTTTTCATTCTGCTTTATTCATTGCCTAAATTATCCTATACAAGCCACCTAAGGTGCTCAATAAATGAGGTACTAAATAAAATATTAAATAATATATCAGGGAAAAAGGAAAATCCAATAAGGGTAAGAAAAATAATGAAACTATTTTCTTGATAAAGAACACAGATGTGGGAATGCATCGTGTTGTAAATAAACAAACAGATGGCTACTGCTGGTGCTAAACAAAGTACAATGAAAGCCATCTCAGTATGATAACTGCTACCTGATCTGCAATCATTGTGTGGCCTTAGGCTACCAACAATGCACAGAGTGAGGCAGAAGATAATACATCTAATAGGCAAGCAAAGAATTGCCTACCCTTGGTGTTTAACTGCATCAGGGTCTGGCAGAAAATAAAAAAATGCTTCTAAGGACCCCAGGGAATAGAACTAGTGGGTAGTTTTAATTTCAGAAAAAAAATAAAATACAAATTGTCTTTTACAAGGAAGATAATAAATGTCAGACTTCAAGGTCACGTGGCTGGACCTCTAAGCACAGAATGACTGAATACAGCTCCTCCCTTACCTAAATGAGAAATGTTTTTCAGGCAAGGCTATGTCATATTATTTTGTACAAAAGTAAACACGTCACAATAGCTGCTAGTATTTTTTCCTCTCTTCTTGATGAACTGCCAAGTCACTCACTTTGCTACTTAAATGTTTCCAGCCAGAAACGTCAAAACACTACTACTGGCTTTTAATAATTAGCAAGCATTGAGAATAATCCTATTGAAAATAAAACCTTTAAAATACACAGAATAGATATTGCAAAAGAGGTTTTTCTCTGTCTTGAAACTGCCTCAAGTAAGTCTGGTAACACTCAGACTTAACCTAGTCCTTCGACCTTTCAAAAAAGCAAGGAATAAAAGGAAGGGTTTGGAAAGACAGGCTCAAAAAATGAAAGAAAGCTGACCCACAAATGTAAAAGTTTCTTTTACTCTGTATTAGAAACTGCAGTAGTGACAGTACTTAGAAAGAAAACTAAGGACGAAAATGAGAAAAAATAAAAATAAATATTTGCTTATTTTACATTTTGCAATTAGCCTCTCTTTTCTTACTTGGAGAAAAATTATGGAGAGGTGTAGATATTGGCTAAAAAATAGAAGTGAAAGTTTAGGAATTTCTATTCCATCTCTCCTAATGTCTCTCCCACATCAGAGGCGTATTAAACCTAAGTAGCCCAAAGGAAGACCCAGGGCATTCTAAGCTGTGAGCAACAAAGTTCCCATTTAAGTTCCATTCAAAGTGACTGGGAATACCTGCAGAACCACCTCCTTCCTGCCAATGTACTTTAGGAGACAGACATAAGGATTTTTAAGTGAATCCAAGTCATACCTATCACTATCACGTGTGACTGAATGGCCACTTATTAAAGCTTACAAAACTCCGAATTCGCTTGTCAGCAACAACATTTGACCACAAGGAGAGACGCCCAATAAATTGCTTTCACATTGGCTGGCACCCTGGTTCAGAAGGAGGATACACCCAGCTGGCACTCTGCATCTGGTTCTTGAGGGTGGAGACAACAGAGTGCCCTCCTACAGTAGTTCCAAAATGTAAAGCTCTCCCAGTCAAAGATCAAAGATCAAAACTAATTGGGGAGTAGAAGGGAAGATACTAATACAGAGCTGCCTACTTACATAAAAGGATTTACCAAGCAAGAGATACTAAAAAAAGATACATAAAAATACCATCTGTTGCTGTCATAATTTTCTAACAAAGAGAATATTTTAATATCAGAAAGTAAAGAGGACATATTCTTTAAAAACAGATCTTGTCTGCCAATCACCACTTCACAAGAAAATGGCTGGATAGATTTTCACCAAATACGGAATATATGTTTTGGATAATGTAGCAGAGTCAGCTTCCTGGACACAGAGGTAGACCACATTTCCCAGCTTCCTTTACAGTTAGGTGTGGCCTGTAACAGAGTTCCTGGAATGTAAATGGAAGTGACCCTGGCCCCTAAACCTCCCACATATCCCTCCTCTTCATGCTTTTAACCTTTCTGTGGCTGGATGGCGATGCCCAGTGCAACCTTAAAAGCCATGAGATGACCAAGGGGGAACCTCTTTCAGTAACGGTGGGAAGCAGAGTACCTATCCACCCCCTTCAAACTCCAACCAATTTGGGCCATGATGTAAGAGAGACATGATTTAAAATATGTTTACGCCATTATACATGTTGGGATCTATTACAACAGCACTTTGTTCACACATGATTTCACTTAAAATATGGGCTATGAAGCAATAATAAAAAGATAAACAATCCAATTTTTAAAAGGACAAAAGATTTGAAAAGACACTTCAAAGAAACACATCCCAGTAGTCAATAAGCACATGAAAAGATGCTCAGCATCATTAATAATCAGAGTAATGCAAACTAAAACCACAACAGATACCACTTCATACCCACCAGAAGGGCTAAAGTTAAGACTGACAACACACCATAGGATGTGGAGCAACTGGAACTCTTGATGAAGTGTAAAATGGTACAAGAACTTTGGAAAAAGGCTTGGCAGTTTCTTATAAAACATTAACTTATCCTATGACCCAACAAATCCACTCCTAGGTATTTCCTAAGAGAAATGAAAGCATATGTGCGCAAAAAGACTTGTATAAGAATTTTCATAGCAGCTTTATTCATAATAGCAAAAAACTGGAAATAGCTCAGGTGTCCAGCAACAGAATAACCAAATGGTGGTATAATCATATAATGCAATACTACTCGACAACAAAAAGAATAAACTACTGATACATGAAACAACTTGAATGAATCTTAAAAGATTTTTGCTAAATGAAAGAAGCCTTACACAAAAAAAGTACATGGGTCAATGGTTCAAAAAAAATGCAAAACAGTGGCTGCCTGGGGCAAGATTGCAGGGGTTGCAGGGACTGACTAGGAAATAGCATGAAGGTGCTTTCCAGACTGATGATAATCTTCCATATCTTTTGATGAGACTTTAGGACTCACAGGTGTATATATTTATCAAAATTCATGAAATGATACATTTAATGTTTACACATTTCACTGTATATAAATACTA
>NW_012148619.1:2794013-2804306 GCF_000956105.1 Propithecus coquereli
GGAATCAGCGGGGAATAAAAAAATAATGAATTAATAAAAAAAAGAAAAGAAAAGAAAAACATAAACACACTAACCTCTGTTAATTTGCATACTTGGTGTTTAGGGGTAAAATATAAAGATATCTACCACTTATTCTAAACTGTGCTGAAAAAATTAATGGATTATTGGACGTATGAAGGGATGAACAAATGGAATAACATGTAATAAAAGATACATAGCAAAATGCTAATTGTAGAATCTAGATGGTAGAACTGTGGATATACACTGCACTATTCTTTCAACTTTTCTGAATGTTTGAAATTTTTCATAATAAAGTATTTGAAAACTGCGTAGGCTATGAGGCATATGCACAATTTCTTTCGGAGGGTCCTGGAGTGGTCATCTCAAAGAAGTAAGCAGTTTTCACTGAGAGGAGAGTGAACTAAAATAAAATTTTAAGGCTCCCCGCCCCCCCACCAGCTGATTGAATGGATCCCCTCGTGGCCAAAGGAATATCCTAAAACTAACTTGTCTGCCAGGAGGAGGAGGGCAGACATGCCTCATCATGTTCCCCACCTTCTTGGAGACATCCTTTGTAACCCACTAACAGGCCTAAGGGTATGCAAGACAAATCTGCAGGTCCTCAATTTATACAACAAATCTATGTCCTGTGGCTTATCTCTGATAAATAGCTCCTTATGTTGAAACATTGCAAGCCTTTAGACAAAGCTTCATGTCTTTAACCAATTACAAGCCAAAGAATCTTCAAACCCACCTATTACCTGTTAAGCCCCCACTTCAAGATAGCCCACCTTTTCGGGCCGAACCAATGTATGCCTCTCACGTATTGATTTATGACTTTACCTGTAACCCCTGTCTCCCTGAAATGTATAAGACCAAACTGTAACCCAGCCACACCTAGTCCACTTGCTCAAGCCCTCTTGGGCGTGGCTCCAGGTCCTAGTCCTCAAATTTGGCTCAGAGTAAATCTCTCTAAAATTATTTTACAGAGTTTGGCTTTTTTTCCATTGACAGGAGGAAAAATTGAGGAACAAGACATCAACATGACTGCCAAAAAGGACAATGTACACGGTGCACTAAGATGCCATGGGCAAAAGGAGATAGCAGTATTCCAATTATAAGTCCTCCAATGTGCTTTGTGAGTGAGCTGTTTCTCACATGGGCAACTATGTTCAGTAAATCAACAGCAGGGACTTAATGAATCAACAGTTCATGATTCTCCCAAACAAGAAAAAAGCAAGCTAGTTTCACAATCAAGGGAGGTCCTTTAAAAATCAATATATTTTGTTTTATGAAAATCTCACTACATTGTCTATTTTTCTCAATTCACCAAGTATTCATGAAAACTCCAGTGTGAACAAGGATTTAGCAACCACTAGGGTATGGCAACCGTCCTGGCCCCATGAAACTGAGTTCTAATCTTGAGTCTGCCACTAATTGGTTGCATGTCCTTAATTAAGACTCTAAATCTCAGCATGTGGTAGCTCGCGCCTGTAATCCTAGTACACCGGGAGGCTGAGGCAGGCGGATCGTTTGAGCTCAGGAGTTCTAGACCAGCCTGAGCAAGAGCGAGACCCCGTCTCTACTAAAAAAAAGTAGAAAGAAATTAGCTGGACAACTAAAAATATATATATAGAAAAAAGGCCAGGAATGCCTCCCCCACCACCACTAAGCTAAAACTTTAAAGTTCCTATTCAGATGTTAACTGCTTTCCCCAGCCAAACTGGTCACTCCCTTTACACTCTACAGATAACCTACTAGAGCCCTCACCAGGCTGGAGGGTAATTACCTGTTTATGCACCTATCTCCCACACTAGACTCTGAGCTTCTAAATGGCGTTGTTCTTGCCTCATTGGAATGTATACACCGTGTCCCAGCACAGTAACACGTGCAGGCACTCAAAAGAATACGTGTGAATAAACGCATTAATTAATCCCTACTGTCACTCCCAGCTCTAAAACGCTAGGCTTGATGTTTTTAAGGGGCAATGAAATAATGGACGTAAAAATTCCTTTATTTAGCCGGTTTAATGCTGTGCGTACTACGTTCCAGACACCGTGTCCGGTGCTGGTGACATCAAGATGATAAAACACGGTCCTGGCCCCCGTGGCACCCCACAAAAATGAATGCGTGTAGATACTGGTTTACGAAGGTCAAAGCTAGAGCCCGCTGCCACTTCCCCCCTCACTTCCTTTCTTGCAGCTGCAGCTCTCTGCCTCTTTCCCCAAGCTGTGACCTCTGTCCCAGCTGGCAAAAGTGCAAAATTCGGAGCCAACCACCCGCGCCCCGTGGGCGACAAATCCTGCAGGCCGCTGCTCACGCCCCAGACCCCTCGCCCCTCTCCCGCGAATGTGACAATCCATCTGCACCAGCAGCCCCCCCCCCAAGCCCGGGATCAGTGGTACAGCCCCTCGGAGCGCCGCCGCGCGGGGGAGCCAGGGCCGTTACTCTTCGACGCCCCACTTTCGCGCGGACCCTCGGCGGCTCGGAGAGCACAGGGTGTACCTGCCCGTTCCGCTGCTCCTTCCAGTGGCTCATCTGGTTGCTGGCGGGATCCCGGCTGTCCTCCATGACGTCCGAATGGCGTGGCACAGCGTACCAGGCGGCCTCGGCAAGCGCGTCTCCTTCCTCAGCAGACTGAAGCGCCTACTGCCCCTCGCCTGAAGCGGGCAACTTCAGGCTCCGCCAATCAGCACCGCCCCTCGGACCGCCCCCTCGGGAGGTCCTCCTCCTGATTGGCTGCTCAACCATAGGCGGGATGGGATTGGAAGCCCAATGGGGCGAGGAGCGGGGACTCCCCGAGGGAGGCGGGACCCGAGGACACGAAGAGTCTGGCGAGTGGTGTGGAAAGGAGGGGAGCCTCGGCGACGCGCGGGTGGCGAGTCCCTTCCCTCGGGCCCCAAAAGCCCAGGTTACCGAACCCAAGGCGGGCCTCTGGTTATCAGCATCCCTCAGACTGCCCTGGCACTGGGCGATGGCCTGCCAGTTTTGCCAAGGGATGCCTAGAGTCGACCCTGCTGGATGGGGCTTTGAACTTTGTAACTGTGCTCAGTTCTTAAAAACTCCGAAATGCTGGGTTGAATTGCTCTGTGCAAAATTCAGTTTTGTCATATCCTAATATAAGTATTATTTGCAACTGAAGGAGGGATACTTTTCTTCTTCTCTTAACTCTTCTTAACTTATTCATGGATTATCACTTACTACTCTAGTATACTAATTATTTAATATAAAAACACTCTGAAACTTTATCTCAGTGCAGATGGGTGTTGATTTCCTCCTTCACCAGAGAAAAACAACTTAACTTAGAGGGATAGCTTGTGATTGGAAAAATGTATTCGACTCTGGTCCACCGTGCCAAATCGGCTTCTTTAAAAACTGCAGTAATATGCTTCCCTATATTTTACTCCCAGACAAGAATTTTGAAAAGCTCTATGTCTCTAAAAAGCTATACTGAAGAGTAAAATACTTAGTAATATTTGTAAAATTGAGCAAAATATTTGGTAATTTACTGACTAGTTTTGATTGTAAGCAAACAGATCGAATGATTTCCCCCCTTCAAGGACTAGGATTTATCTTTAAACACCTGGAGATATAGATACATAGATATATAAATATTATATACCATCATCTTCAAATTAAAAGTTCTCAGCTTTTAAGTTTGCTTTTTTTTCCAGCATAACTACATATAATGAGTAGATATATGATAGTGAAAATTTCAGGTGTTGTTCTTGATTTTACAAAAGTGTGATAACAAGAATCTTGGGCATAAAAGTTTAATTCTTGCAGTTCATTGGAAAAGCAGCTGACAAATTGATCTTTAGCACCCTATTCCTTTCCTATATTACACGTAACACAATTGTAAAGATGCTGTTAGCTGTGTGATTTTTTTGATGTCTTTCGCTACTCACCCCATCTATGCTGCCACTAGACTCTAAACCCCATGAGGGTAGGGACCCCACATCTAGAATTTATTGAACATTTCATATGTGCCAGGGATTATTCTAAGCTTCTGTGCATATTTTCTTTGGGAGTTAACCATCCCAACAACCCTATGAATTAGACACTAATGTTATTCCCATTTTATAGATTAGGGAAACTGAGGCATAAGGAGGTTAAATAAATAATTTGCCCAAAGTTACGCAATTATTAAGGGATAGAGTCAGGATTCTATTCATCTGTTCATCTTCAGAGCCCACGGTTTGTTGAATAAATGAATGTTGATAGAATTAAACAAATCATTTTCTTCATTAACTAAAATAAGTATGAACAAAACAAATTTTTAAAAGACCTAGAGTCTTTAACCTTTGTTCTTTATGTCAACATTGTCTTGTGTGTTTTTTTTTCTTTCTTTCTTTTTTCTCTCTTTGTGTTACTGTTGGTTTGGATTCCTAAGCAATTATTTCCAGAGAAAGAGAAATGGAGAAACAAGACTGCTTTCTGATCTTGTCATATCTTGTATTTTAAAATAAGGTGTGTGCTTACAGATAATGACAATGAATTTATATTGCTACATAGTTAGAAATTTTATTCATTGGCTTTATGACTATAATTTAATTACAGTTTAAATGAAAACACTTCTAAAACTCAGCCCTCATTTTAAAATACTTGAAACCAAATCTGACTCCTAAAGGTAATTCTAAGTGATTTGTTCAGTAAACAAATTCTGTCCCAGGTTTTAATATTTTAGTCATATAAACTCATGAGTATTTTTGTTGGTATTGAATAAAATTGTTATGTAGAAAATGTTGTCTCTGTTCAGAACCCAAAGAAATAAAATGTAGTGGCATGTGTCATAATGTTATTAATCCTGCTATCACCAAACCTAAAACCAAGCTTACAAAGTAGGCCATAGAATAAATGTTCAAGAGAAAAGGTTGGGCAGTCAACTAGGGATCTTTAAAGACAAATTTTCTTTCATTAGTATTGCAAGAAAAGAATGGAGAGGATGAACTACAGGTCTTGTGGAGTGACAGGTGTATAACGCAGCAGGAGGAGTAACAAAAAAACCAATGCAATTATTATGTTCTGTTTCCACTCTCTGAGAGGCTGAGAATGTTCTACATATTTCAATTTAATTCTCTTCACAGTGCCCTTGTGAGGTAAATTCGGAGGTAAGCAGAGGGGAGAAAGAAGGGACACAGTAAGAGAAAAGAGCAGTTATAATTCAGAATCAGCCGTTGGCTTTGAGGGAAGACGGTGAACACCACCACAGCTCTGTGATTCCAGCCACTGTGGACCAGCTTCGAGCAGACAAGAGAAGAAGGTGGAATCTGCAAAATGTTTTTTCCATAGCTGCACCATTTGCAAAGGACCGTTGCTTTATTTACACATTCCTTTACTGGAATTTACATTTACATTTAAAATTTTTCCTACAACTGCAGTATAGTGACAGCCTTCCTCTATATTTGTATTTATTTTGGTAGGATCCATTTTCAGAAGTAATTTTTGGTTCAAATCATTTGAACGTGTAAGGCTCTTGTGACATATTGTCAACTGTTTTCTGCAACATTTGAGACAATTTACACTCTCACTGGCTCTGAGAGTGCGGATTGGAAATAAAATGTTGAAGAAAAGTGAGTAGCTGAATTCTAGATGTTTATAAACTACATATTGCATTATTAATAGATTCTTCACAATGGAGAAGACCTCTCATGTTATGTTCAGCCATCACCACTACACCGCAGGATCCATCCCATCTAGTGAATGTCTGCTGTGTCCCAGGTCCTCTGCCTGCTAGGCTCTGACAGTACAGCAGGCATGGAGGTAGATATGGGCAAATAACGAGGCACATACGAGGACACTGAGGTACAGAGAGGTTAAGTAGCCTCCCAAAGTCACACTAGCTAGATCGTGATGGGGCCGGGATTCATGCCAGGCAGTGTGGCTCCATAGATGACCTCTCCACTCCTATATTGTTCTGCCTGCAACCAACTGGGCAGGAATACAGGAAGATCTGGGGTGAGTGTTCCACATTCTTAGAATATAACCAAAGCATTGTACCACCTCCTGCCCACCTGAAGACCTGGCGTTATGGGACCCATACCGATTGATGTAAACCAATGGTGAAATCTATGTTTTGCACCCATATAATTGAGACTGCAGAAAAATGACATTCCATGCTGTCTTTGAAAGAAAGAAAGGGAAGTGGTTATGGATTTGTGATGCAAGAGCATTGCAAGCTAGAGAGGCACGGGACTGAGGCACAGCCAAAGGGAGGGAGAAGAGGCCTGGGGCAGGGGCAACGTGCAGAGCAGCGAGGATGAAGAGGGAGGAGGAAGATCCATAGCTACTTCCTTTCCCTGACAGCAAAGGGCAGGAAGAGCCTCAGACTTCTAAGATAGTGGGAGGGATATACCCTGGGAAAACATGTCCATGCAAAGACTCAGTTTCCACCAGGCAAGAGGATCCATTGACCTGTATTATCACTTACATGCAGCTCCTGCCAAGGGCATGTGGACATAAACAGATTCGATTCTGAGGCATTGTGACACGAAGCAAAATTCTCCCCATTGTGCCAAGTGTTAAAAGCAATTGCCCCATACAATCTGAAGACAAAGGTCTATTTACTTTCTTAAAGTATAAAATCTTAAGAATACAACATAAAACATATACATTACATTATCATCTCGCTTACTTTCTGCCACTGTTCAAAATTTGCCCAAATTATCCCTCTTAGCCTTCCGGGGGTTTTTTTGTTTTGTTTTGTTTTATTTTGTTTTTTTGTCCCTTGCCCCATCTTTCTCTCATTATGTTACTTAGCAAGCACTCTCTTAATTCTCTGAAACTTTGTACTGGGATTACATCCTTCCTAATCCCATCCCCCTCCAGTATTCTAAAGATCAGTGAATAACAATCTCTGTTACTTTCTCCTGCCTGGCTGGCCCCGGACATACAAAACAACTTACCTGATGGATAAACTATGGAAGATACAATATGAGAAATTGTAAAGAGCCTTTTAAACTCTGCCTCCTCAAAGGAAAGCAGAAGCCACATGGCTCCGCCTGTGGGCCTGTGGTTTACCATGTTACCTTCTCAGGAAGAACTTCCTTAACTACCTCATTTAACCTCATGGTCTCCTCTGGCATTTCCTGCCATGCCTTCCCTGCTTTGTATTTTCTCCATGACACTTCTCACCTTCTAACATACTATCTAACCAACTTCATTGGTTTATTGTGTATTTCCCTCTGCTAGAATAAAAGCTCCATAAGGATTGGTGGTTTTTTTCTGCTTCTCCTCAGCACCTGGAAGGAAGAGTTTCCTGGCATTCAGTAGGTGTTCAACCAACACTTGTAATGAATTAATGGATTCACTAACACCAGGATAAATCATATTACAAATAAGCAGAGTAGGTGACAATTTGCTTTAAGGGATTCCAGAGAGAATTTGATCAGATCCCTTGCTCATATACAAGATATCCTCCCTTCATTTCATTTTTAAATATATTTTCCTGCCCAGGCACAGTGGCTCAGGCCTATAATCCTAGCACTCTGGGAGACTGAGGTGGGACGATCGCTTGAGGTCAAGAGTTCAAGACCAGCCTGAGCAAGAGCGAGACCCTGTCTCTACCAAAAATAGAAAAAATGAGCATTAGCCGGGTGCGGTGGCGTGCACCTGTAGTCCCAGCTACTCAGGAGGCTGAGGCAGGAGGATCCCTTGAGCCCGGGAGTTTGAGGTTGCAGTGAGCTCTGATGAAGCCACTGCACTCTAGCCTGGGCAATAGTTCCTTTAGGACTTGAATGCTTTCCCATATTCTTTCCAAGAGTCTTCTTTTAACACATAAATATATCACCCACATCATGAGCCTCGTAACTGTGGTATACCAAGCAGGACATAACATCACTTCTGTGGCATTCCTACCAGAAATGCATAACCTGAATCTAATCATACGGAAACATTAGGCCAACTCGATGTAGAAACATTCTACAAAACAACTGGCCTTTTCACAATGTCAAGATCATGGAAGAAAAGGATTAAAGAACTATTCCAGTTTAAATAAGACTAACAAGACATGCCAACTAAATGTAAATAATGTTCCTAGATTGGGTCCTGGGATGGGGGAAAAGGTTTAAAGAATATCATTGAGACAATTTATGAAATTTAATATGGGCTATAAACTTAATATGAATAATAATATTGTATCGGTGTTAAATTTCCCGGTTTTGATCATTGAACTGTGGTTATGTAATCTCTTACATAAGAAATTTGTTTTGTTCTTAGAAAATACACATTTAAGTATTTAGTGGTAAAGAGGCATGATGTCTGCAACTTATTCTCAAATGGGTCAGAAAAAATGCATATATGAACATATAAAATAAAAGAGAGTAAGCAAATGATAAGATAAATAGGGCAAAATCTGGGTAAACAGTACACTGGAGTTATTTGTACTATTTTTGTAACTTCTTGAAATTTTAGTATCATATACCAAAAATGTAAATATACTTCTAGGAAGGGTCATACCTAAGCATTTTCTCAGGTAATACCTTAAGTATAAGTTATTCAGTAGCTGGGAGCCAGAATGAGGCCCAGGGCAGACCTTACATGGGGGTGAAGAAGTAGCAAGAGCAAGGAAAGGAAGATAAGGAGGATGTGGAAACATTGAATTCAAACTTCACCTATGTCATAGTTTTGCCTCGGACCCAATGACTTTTAGGAGGAACATGTTAAGACACAGAGAAGTTAAAAAGATAGATAAAAAGATAGAATTTAAAAAGCTATAAACACAGTTAGCCAGGATCCACAGAGAAATGGTAATATGATTTTCTTAATTCTTATATTAATATATATTATGAGATCTAATGTGTTAATATTTATAAAATCCTGAGATCATTTCATGAAAAAGTACTTACTCTAAGCTTACCTTATATTATTATCCTGAGGTAAGGAATTGCTTGACCATGAACTTTTATCTCTAATTTTTTCATTACTGTATAATTAATTATTAGTTCAGTAAATATCAACTATTATCTTCAAAATAAGCCCTGATCTTATGGCTGCCTTTGGTGGTGTTTGGAATGTGACGTATCTTTCTGTAGGGTCCCACTGCTAGGCTTAGAGATTATTCTGTATGTTGTTCTGTTGGCAGGAACCCTGACAACCCCTGACAATGTAAGTCTTAGCATCTGAAGTGAAGTAAGTACAGGAAAAGTACCCCACCTTGTAACAACACACATTCTTTAAACAATCTGAGCTTTTGTTAGCCAAATGTCAACAGAAATAATCGTGAAGTTAACCTTGAGCAAAGGGAAGTGTGATGTTGGAAAGGGTCTTTAGCAATTGAAGCCCACAACAAACAAAAGGTGCCAAAAATATCAAGACTCCTCCTGTGCCTGTGCCGTAAAGAACCTCCCAGGGAGCATTGAGCTGGGAGAATGATTCAGCAATGCCCAACCACAGGCTGCACAGACGGGGAATTCAACATAAGCTTATGGTCAAAAGTACCGCACTGGGCTGGGGGCAGAACAAGTGCATGGTTTATACCAGAAAAGGCACATGCCCTCCTTACACCATATTCCCCCATGTTATTCTTCTCTGCCCCCTCAAACATTCCAACACAAAAGTCTTATGATCTAAAGATGAAAAAAAATTATTTGTAACTGTCCAAAATATTATGTAATATGAAACACAAAGGTCTGTGAAATCAGCCACATAAATTGTGAAACCAAAGTCAAAGTTCTATTTGTTCTGTGTCAGCGTAGGGAAAAGGGGGGGGGGTTACATGTTTAAAGATAGAAACTAAAAAAAAAAGAAAAGATTGTGAGTACAGACGTGTGGGAAGTTCTATCCACACCATGTCAGACGCTCCAGACACTTCACTCCCAACCATGTAGCCATCCTTTGCGTCTGTTTATGGCTACATCTAGAAAATGAAAAGCAGATGGCAACATTGTCACTGCAGCCAATATTTGTAGCAAACATTCCACCCCTCCAAAGCATTAGAAATTTGTGAATGTGGAGCCAGAAAGACTGAATCATAATGAGACGCAGATGTGCTATTATTTTATACTATTGTGGATTTAAAAGAAACAGTGACCTAGGCACAAAGCCAGTGTCTCTTTGAAAGAGCCCCAAATTGCAGTTGGAGCAAGGACAGATTTCACCATGGGGACCTGTCTGGAAGGAAAGTAAAGAGATAAGAGTGAGTTGATGAGATTAGAGAGTTAGCCCTTATCAGTTTGGAAAAAAAAAAAAGAAGAAGAAGAAACACAGCCGGGCTTGGTGGTTCACACCTGTAATCCTAGCACTCTGGGAGGCCCAGGTGGGAGGATCACTCAAGGTCAGGAGTTCAAGACCAGC
>NW_012148619.1:2805906-2806962 GCF_000956105.1 Propithecus coquereli
AGTAGAGACGGGGTCTCACTCTTGCTCAAGCTGGTCTCGAACTCCTGAGCTCAAACGATCCGCCCGCCTCGGCCTCCCAGAGTGTGCTAGGATTACAGGCGTGAGCTTGCTTTCTGCCACCAACTTTCTTTATAAGTTGCTTAGAAAGCAGAGGAGATCAGACAGTCTTTGAGACAACAGTCTGCCATCTCCTCAGGCTGCTGGCACTTGAATAAAGCACCTTTCCTTTACCACCACTCACCCCTCGTGTTGGGCAACAGGAGCTGTGTGGTCTCTGTGAATGTGATTCCACTGCTGGCCCCGCACCTCCATCCCAATGCCTTGGATTTCCTGGCTACAACAGCAGTGGAAAAACTGGAAAGCCCTTTTTGCTAGAGCTGTCGGCTGGGCTCTTCACTTGGAGCCCAGGTCCCTGCCACCAAAGGCACCACCATGTCTGACATCTTTTCTAGTAAACCGCACCATGGTCACTTTGGCAACTGTTGCCTCCTCTCATTTAGTTGCCATGGCCTCCACCAGCTTTTGCTGCCGCACCCAGGTACCTCTCCTGGTCACCTCTGATGTGCCCACCATAGAGTGAGACTAACCATCCTGGTTTGCCTGGGACAGAGGGGTTTCTTGGGACATGGGACTTTCAGTGCCAAAATAGGGAAACTCCCAGGTAAGTCAAGCTAGTTAGTCACCCTACCGTCATAGTGGCCGCAACTCCACCACCACTGACTGTGTCTTAGAATGCAATGTGGGAACAGTGGAGCACACTTCTGTCCTAACAAAAAGTGGTGGGACAGCTTTTTCTTCGACCTTGAGTGCCCCACTGGGCCCCCAGGGGAAACATACGCCGCCATTTTCCTGGATGGAACCATGCCGCCTGAGGAAGCTGCATTGCCTTCCCTCGGGGTATTCTCTGTGACAGCTCTGTGTCCTTCCTGTTGTCCCCAGCAGAGATGTTGCCTCCAGGCCAAGTCTGCCCAACTCACCAGGCCTCTTATCTCTGGGGAGGACCTTCACCACACAACTTGAATCATGTGGGCTGTATTTACAACTCACTGCAATTGT
>NW_012148619.1:2809032-2813527 GCF_000956105.1 Propithecus coquereli
GGGAGTCTGAGGCAGAAGGATTGCTTGAGCCCAGGAGTTTGAGGTTGCTGTGAGCTAGGCTGATGCCACGGCATTCTAGCCCGGGCAACAGAGCGAGACTCTGTCTTAAAAAAAAAAAAAAGACTTATTCAGTAGAAAAAGGAGACACGCTGAAAATGTTTTAATGTATAGTGACATATTCAGAACTGTGTTTTAGGAAGATTAATTTGCCAGCAAGATTAAATGAGATCATAAGATGGCAAGAGTAGAGATCAGAAAACCAATTAGAAGATCTCTTCCAGATCGTTGAAATAAGAGCCGTAGGAGAGATTCTAGACTGATGGTGAAGTAGAGTTGATGAGGACTTAACACTGTATCAGACACATCCCTAAATGCTATTTGCAAATAATGATATACTATGAAACTCTAATATATACTAAACTTCCTGAAATTTAATGCCTAAATATAACTATTTGGGACAGGAAAAACCAAAGTGCTTTTCCTACTTTGATTCTCACTGTCACAACACTTCTGACAGCAGATGTTGTGGGGGAGGTTTCCCCATACATCAAACAATGCTCCAGCAGATACCAGCTGGGTGTCCTACAGTTCAACTCAATTCTGACACTTTCGACCTGGAGACAGCATCAGACCCCACACGATGAGGGCTCAGTCCCACCACACTGCGCCCACTTCAGGTGCCAACTGCAAGCCCCAGCTGGCTGTAAACCACGGTTCCCATGATCTCCTCCTTGGGTTTGGTTATTTTATCGCACAGCTCACAAAGTTCAGGGAAACACATTTATTGGTTTATTATAAAGGATATTACGTAGGATACAGATGCACAGCCAGATAGAAGAGATGCACAGGGCAAGGTATGAGGGAAGAGGTGTGGAGATTCCATGACATCCATGGGCACGCCACCCTCCTGGTACCAGCACGTGTTCAGCAGTCTGGAGGCTCTCCGAACCCAGTCCTTTGGTGTTTTTATGGAAGCTTCATTATGGAGGGATGATTGATGACATCACTGGTCTTTGGTAATCAACTCGAAATTCAGCCCCTCATCCCTCGTCACTCCAAGGGATCATGGGTTAGGGCTGACAGTTCCAACCACACGTTGGTCTTTCTGGTGACCAACCCCTATCCTGAAGCTATATAGGGGCCCGCGCTGCCAATCATCTCATTAGTATAGGAAAGACATATTTTTCACTCCAGAGGTTCCAAGAGATCTAGGATCTGTGTGCGAGGAGCTAGCGACAGAAACCCAATATTAACATATATTTCTCAGTATATCATGATATCACAATAACATTTGACATATTAATCTAGAATGTTGCTATTCGGATCATTGAGGAAATAAAGAAATTCATTCATTCAGTGCCTACAACTTCTCTTACTAAAACCATAGCACAGATCTTTCTTCCACTCCGTGATCCTCCCAGTCATTGGGCACCTGTATTTTTCAGATTGTTTTCATCTTCTCCCCAGTTCCTCAGTCGTTTCCACCCATGGTGCGTGGCCAAGGATGACCAAACTGCAGACAGGCTGTCACTCTTTTCTCCTTTTGTTTCTTGGGTCATATCACTTTTTATGCTTGAGGTTGTCTTTGAAATGTTAATACACTATGAAGATTCTAGCCATATTTGTACAAAAAAAGGGGTTTTATGTGTAGATCTGGAAATCTAACTACTGTTTAGATCATTATTTTCATGAAACCGAGTATTCCAAGTTCAAATATAAGTGGAAGGAGGTAGCTAGGCTACAAGACATTTTTGCCAAGTCACCAGACCTGTTAGAGAACCCTAGAGAAGAAACCAAAATGTAAGAAAAAAAAAAAAACAGGTACATAGAGAAGCCTCAGGTACCCAGTAACGGACGTGGGTTCCGCAGTGGCCCCGTGTCTGTCCCCATGCCCTGTACCACCGCTGCGTGTCTCCCATGTCGGAGCCCCGCTCTCCCCAGGCCCTGCAGTTCCGTAAGAGGACCTTGATCCTCTTAGTTGCCATGTGAGTTGGATCAGTTGCATGCCATCGCTTGGCTTGTTCATTTGACAGCTACGCATTTTCTGCTCGCTCCTCCAGATTCAATTTCTATCCTTCTCTATCCTAATCTGTACTCCAGGAGTCTTTTGGGGGGGTGTTTTGACAAAAAAGTCATATATATTTATTGTGTAAGACATGAAGTTCTGAAATACGTATACATTGTGGGATGGCTAAATCGAGCTAATTCACTAACGCATTACCTCTCATACTTACTGTTTTGTGGTGAGAACGTTTAAAATCTACTTTCTCAGCAGTTTTCAAGACTATATTATTAACTATAGTCATCATGTTGTACAACAGATCTGTTTAATCTATGCCTCTGTTTAACTGAAATGTTGTGCCCCTTGGCCAACATCTCCCCTTCCATCCTCTAGCAACCACCATTCTAGTCTCTACTGCCATGAATTCAACTTTTTTGGATTGCACATACAAGTGAGATCATGTAGTATTTGTCTTTCTGTGCCTAGCTTATTTCACTTAACATAATGTCTTCCAGCTTCATCCACATTGTTGAGAATAACAGGATTTTTTTCTTCTTTATGTATATATATAAATCATACATGAGGATGCTTATGTGTGGTTATATACACCACGTTTTCTTTATACATTTATCTGCTGATGGACACTTAAGTTGATTCTGTATCTTGACTATTGTGAATAGTGCTGCAATTAACATGGGAATTCAGATATCTCTTTTACATACTGATTTTATTTCATTTGGATATCTGCCCAGTAGTGGGGTTGCTGGATAATACGGTAGCTCTATTTTTGATTTTTTGAAGAATCTCCATACTGTTTTCAGTAATGGCTGTACTGATTTACATTCCCACCAGGAGTGTACAAGAGTTCTCTTTCCTCCATATCCTCCCCAGCACTTATCTTTCATCTTTTTGATAACAGCCATTCTAAAAGGTGCGAGGTGATATCTCATTGTAGTTTTAATTTGCATTTCCCTGCTGATTACTGATGTTGAACATTTTTGTTTCATCTACCTGTTGACTATTCATATGTCTTCCTTTGAGAAATGTCTATTCAGGTCCTTTGCCCATTTTTTAATTGGGTTATTGGTTTTCTTGCTATTGAGTTCTTTGAGTTCCTCATATATTTTAGATATTAACCCCTTATCAGACATACGGTTTGCAAATATATTCTCCCATTGTGTAAGTCGTCTTGTCACTCTGGTGTTTCCTTTACTGTGCAGAAGCTTTTTAGTTTGATGTAATCCCATTTGCCTTTTTTCACTTTTGTTGCTTGTGCTTTTGGAGTCATATCCAAAAAGTCATTGCCCAGACCAATGTCATGGAGCTTTTCTTCAGAAGTCCTGACTTTCCCATGCACTTGGCTCCATGGTACCCTGGCTTCTTGTTGGGTTCAGCCAATGGGAGGCTGGTGTGATACGGAAGGCAGGAGGAGAGAGAGGCCAAGGTATTCATTATCTCAGCTCCAAAGATGGATTTACCATGAAGCTAATGAAGCTGAAATTTCGGAGTTCTTCACCTGCCTATGTTCCTTCCAAACCTCTTGGAGGATTAAACAAGGTGTTTAGTCTGTAAAAAAAAAAAGAAAGAAAAAAAGAAACAAACCTTTTAGAGGAGTCTTCACGACGTGTTTACATGTAACGTGTTTTCATGACATTTTAGAAGTAAGATATTTTAACCACAGTTCAGTATGATCACTGTCTCTTTCCACTCTAATTCTCCTCCATCACACTGCCTCTCTTATCAGGTGTCACTGGAGCAGCTGTAGGTATTTTTGGCATCTGGCTAAGGAGACACTGAGTGGGAGATCCATTTAGTGAGGTTTAAATTCCATTAGTGGAATTTAATTATGTGATTTGCAGTCTCTTCCATGTATGGTTAAGTTATTGTTTGTGAGGTTTCAGAGGCTAGAAAGCAGCAGAACTTTGTCTGACTCTAATGCTAAAGCTCTATGTTGCTTTTCCTGTATGTCTGGTGATCATCAGTGAGGCTTAGGCTACCTAAAGGCACTTGCCAACCTTGACACTCTTCCCACCTCTGTATCAGACTCCAGCACACCTCTGTGGCCTCATCACTCAGGTCTCATCCTCCACCACTGTATTCCTCACTCTACGCACCAGGAATTCTTGCCTTTGCGGAACCTTGCTTTGCCTGCACTCCTCCGTTCGCCTGAAATGGTCTTGCCCAATTTCAAGCACTCAGCTTCTTACTAATTTCTTACTGGTTTAACACAAAATACAAACATTGATGAAAATAGCATAAAACTCACAATGTAGTACTACAGCAAGAATGGTTGATACGTGTCATCGATTCAAAGAGTGTCGTTTACATTTTTGCGAATCTTTTTGTTGTCTGACATAACAAAAGACAATTAGATTCTCATATCTGCCCTTGCATTCCATCTGTTGCAATATCACATGTCATGTAACTTTGGAAAACTCTACTATACACCCATAAGAGAATGAGAGTGAGAAAGCAAATAACATCTTAATATTA
>NW_012148619.1:2816257-2817421 GCF_000956105.1 Propithecus coquereli
CCACTCCTATATCAGGGATGAAGAAACAAAGTTCTAATTTCTCACTCCTTCAAGGTCACATGACCAGAAATGCAAAGCCTGATCTGATTTATATTTTCCTGATTATAAACTTCATGTGCTTTCCACTACCCAGGCATTGCTACTCTATCAGTTGTGCCGGGCACGGTGTATCCAACAGTGTGTTTCATTCCCACAACAACCCCAGGAAATGAACCCTAGTCCCAATTTCAAAGTTGAGAATCTGCCTCAGAGAGGTTAGGTTATTTTGCATAAGGTCCCACAGTCAAAGAGAGAGCATCTAGGAAGGGAGTGATTGCAAAGCTCTGGCCTTTCTATTATTTCAGTGTTTCTCAAACAGACGTCGGGGCTTATAGACCTATTCTGAGAACGCTGAACTTTTAAATTTTGTATTTTTATTTTAAAGAGAGTACTTAAAAATTAATAGAAGCCTATTTTTGGATAGCCAAATAATGCAAGGAAGTTTCAGTGCAGGCATTTGTATTTATGTTTAGACTTATAGTAAGACTGTCGAACCTTTAATATGTTGGCAAGCGTGTTTGGTTGCCTGGGTTGGTATGTCCTCATGTCAAAATGACAAGAGCCTGCCGCATTTGTCCCCAATGCCTGTTAGATTCATACCAGCAAAGGACCAACTGATGTCTACGTGCAGTGGACAAGGGAAGTTCCACCATAATTTAAACAGAGAAAAGTGCTGGAGTATCATGTGGCGTATAGTAGTCAGGCGAGCTGAATTCAAGCTAATTTATTGCCCAGGTAGGCCATTGAACTAAAAATTAGATAATATAATTGCTCAATAGACAGAAGTCTCAGCGGCCAGAAAAATGCAAAGACAATTGAAAGCAACATTTAAAAAAAGCATAAAATTACAAATTTCATAAAGCTTGTTTGCTTCATTCTCTCATGTGATTACTAAATTTTGTAAATCAGTGGGCAGGGACCAAAAATGGCTTTTATTGTATTTTGGAATATATTTTACATCTCACAGAAGAGTATCACAGCAGACATTTGCTATTTTTGCCCAGGCATCCGTTTTATCTACTGGTAGAAATATGCTGGTTTTTATTTAGGTATCTATCCCTTCTCTGCAGCCCTTGTTGCTAGCAGCTACTGTACCAGACAGAGCAGATTAGAACATTTCCATCA
>NW_012148619.1:2817471-2819321 GCF_000956105.1 Propithecus coquereli
CCTCATTGACCTCCTGAAAGAGTCTGGAGACTGACAGTGTTTTCTTGACCACACTTTGGGGATCACATTTTGGGTATAGGGAAATAGGCACTGATTCAGGAGTTAAGATCTTTGGGTTTTAGTCTTACCTCTGCTGCCTCCTAACGATGTGGCCAGGAGGACATTATTTAACTTTTTTAAAACACAGTTGCCATATCTGCTAAGTGAAAGGTCCAAAAGGAAGAACAAAAAATATTGCTAATAGTAAAATTCTTAAATTCTTTAATTTGTAACCTAGTGTTTACTAAAAGAGATAATAGCTGCCTTCAAGTCACTCAGGAAATTAAGGAAATGTCAGTATGATCCATCTGAATATTAATGCAATATTAATATTCCCTGGTGTTGAACGTCACTTCCGAAGGCAGGTATCGGTAAAATAAAGGAAAAAAATTGTAATGCATCTAATTATGACTTATGTTGTTGAGAAATTAATATGCATATTGAAACTCTTAGTCTCAACATTGCCAGACATCATGCAAAGATAGGATATTGTTATGATGAGGCATATTAAAGCTTCCTAGGAACATTACAACAATGACTCCCAACTTTCCATTAGCTAGGAATTGAAAGAGTTGCAAATATGTGGCCAGCCTCAAAGATACTTGGTATGAATGTTTTAAGCTCTAAACAAGAAAAGTAATTGTGAACAAAACAATATTACTAAATGCTGAGAGAAGTTCACATATTTTAAGAACCAAGTTTAGAAAAAACAATCCAATCACCTCTGCTGATTACCAGTTCAGCTGAACTAAGGCAGGAATGGTTTTTGTAACTCTCCCCACCCTTCCTGGGATGTATCCAGCCCATTGGGCAACACTGTTCTGGAACATCCAGTTAAACTGGATCTCTGGGGGTAGAGCTAAAGTTGCAACTCATCAATCTGAGATGTGTGTGCCAATAACATAATCCCTGCTTTTCCTCAACTTTTTCTTATATCTGGACTCACTGGCACATGGGAGTGGTGATGTTGGTAAATGCCTAGGGTAACAGGGAAGAAAGAGTGTCAGGATCCACTGGAGAAGTTGGTTATTGTTAGGTCGGGCAACTATCAACACAACAGACATCTGTTCCACTGAGAAAAGACCTTTGTTGAATTTACGGAGCTGTCAGCATAAGTCACGCTCTTTGGGTATGTTATGTAATGATCTAACCTGTAGAGAGTAGGCTGGAGTATCAGAATCCTCACCCCTGCAATCAATGGAAGCTGTCATTGCAGAACTCAGTTCTCTTTGTGGTTTCCCCAAATGTGCACTGATTATTAACTTTTCCATTTATAGCTTAAGGGCTATAGGTAGAGCTAGCCAGTATATTGCCAAATCAAATTCTGCTGGTTAGCCAGTCCTCAGTTGTTCCACATTCAACAGATTTCTACTGGTGATTTACATGTGTAGGCAACAGGGGTTCAACAGTTAATAAGACAGTTATGATCTTTGCACTCTGGACCTTACGGTATAGTTGTCCTCTAGTTAGCAATATTACGGTTCCAAGAATTAGTCAATCACCTGTTCCCAAAGGACAATTGACTGAGCTGGAAGGCAAGATCCAATTTCCTCAATTTATCAATTTAAAACTAACTGAAAAGATTATATCTGTGTATCTGGGGTTCAAAACTACTTGGAAAGACAGAACAAGAACCAAGCTCAACTGTCACCCTCTTTGGTGACACTCTGCTCCCCTGCCTGCTTCCTCCCCCGAAAGCCTAATTTCACATTTAGAGTCCTCACACAAGTAAAGGCCTGCTGACCTATGCAGGAATCAATGATTATTGATTGATTACTCTGGCAAAAGCAATATGTTCTTTGTGTAGTATA
>NW_012148619.1:2821601-2827437 GCF_000956105.1 Propithecus coquereli
ATTACTGCTTAATCTCTTTCCCTCTTGCAGACTTGTTTAAAATAAAGTACCTTTCCCCCAGAGTATTGTGTAATTTTTTGGCTCTAGTCACTTTGAGTCTTTCCTGATGGCTCAATTTAAATATAGGAAACTGTAAAGATAATTAAGCAGTGAACATGGGCATGGCTCTAATCAGAGCTTTGCTCTCAGGAATTAAATCGGCTTGAATTTGGACTGCCACAGATTAGGAATAGTATAGATTTTAACTGTTAAAGTCACAGTTTTCTATCAGAGCTTTTGATTTCAGAGATCTAACAACACAAGTTTCCCTTGTTATCTAAACTTACTCTCCAAACTCTATCTGAACCCAGAAACTGAATTCACTTAGAAGGCAAAAGATAATTGTGTAAAGAATAAAGCATGTCCCCAAAGCTTTGTCCTTAGAAGTCTCTACCACGGAGCCAAAAAAACAATACCGGTCAGTGACGTTCATTCCACAAGAAAACAGATTTCAGCATTTCTTCCATAGGTTCTTTTATACCTTTTTTTGGTTTTGTTTTTGTTTTGGGGTTTTTTTTTGCATCAGGTAACTTACAAAGGATCTTTTATACCTTTTAAGCACACATTGAAGACTGAGGATCATTTGGTTCTGATGTTGCAAAGAAGTCATTTATACCAATGGCATTTTAAGATAATTTGTCTATACGACACTATACAATATATACATGTAACAGAATTCAACTTATGCCCTCTAAACCTATTTTTTAAAGTCAAAAAAACTAATTTAAAAAAAATTTTAAATAGCAATAAATTCAACCTAGAAGGAAACAATAAATAAATAGATACTATGTCTAGAAATGCAATTAAAAATGGAACTACAAGAGGAAAACAAACAGGCATACCTTGCAGATATTGTGGGTTTGATTCTAGACCATTGCAACAAAACGAGTATCGCAATAAAGCAAGTCGCTCGAGTTTTTTGGTTTCCCAGTGCATATAAAAGTTATGTTTACACTGTACTGTAGTCTATTAAGTATGCAATAGCATCATGTCTAAAAACAATGTACATACCTTAATTTTAAAATATTTTACTGCCTAAAAAATCTTAACTATCGTCTGAGCCTTCAGTGAGTCATGATGTTGGTATCTGCTGACTGATCAGGGTGGTAGTTGCTAAAGGTTGGGGTGGCTGTGGCAATTTCTTAAAATAAGACAACAATGAAGTTTGCCTCGTCAACTGAGTCTTCCTTTCGCAAAACATTTCTTGGTATGTGATGTTGTTTGATAGCATTTTATCCAGAGTAGAACTTCTTTCAGAATTGGAGTCACTCCTCTCAAACGCTGCCACTGCATTATCAACTAAATTCATGTGATACTCTAAATCCTGTCATTTCAACAATGTTCACAGCATCTTCACTGGGACTAGATTATGTGTTAAGAAATCACTTTATTTGCTCATTTATTAGGAGTAACTCCTCATCTATTCAAGTCTGATCATGAGATGGCAGCAATTCAGTCACATCTTCAGGCTCTACTTCTAATTCTGGTTGTCTTGCTGTTTCCGCCACATCTGCAATGATTTCCTCCGCGGAATCTTGAAGCCCTCAAAATTATCCATGAGGGCTAGAATCAACTTTTCCCAAACACCTGTTAACATTGATATTTTGACCTCCTCCCATGGATCATGAATGTTTCTTTTGGCATCTAGAATGGTGAATCTTTTCCAGAAGGTTTTCAATTTACTTTGCCCAGATCCATCAGAGAAATCACTATCTATGGCAGCTGTAGCTTTACAAAGAATATTTCTTAAATAAAAAGAGTTGAAAATTAAAATTACTCCTTGATCCATGGGCCATAGAATGGGTGTTGTGTTAGCAGGCATGAAAATGACATCAATCTCCTTGGACATCTCCATCAGAACTCTTGGGTGACTGGATGCATCGTTAATGAGCTGTAATATTTTGAAAGGAATCCTTCTTTCTGAGCAGTAGGTCTCAATAGAGAGCTTAAAATATCCAGTAAACCATGCTGTGAATAGATTTGCTGTCCTCTAAGCTTTATTGTTCCATTTATAGGGCATAGGAAGAGTAGATTTACCATAATTTTTAAGAGCCCTAGGATTTTTAGAACTGTAAATGGACATTGGCTTTAACTTAAAGTCACCAGCTGCATTAGCCCCTAACAAGAGAGTCAGTGTGTCCTTTGAAGCTTTGAAGTCAGGCGTTGACTTCTGTCTAGCTATGAAAGTCCTAGATGGCATCTTCTTCCAATAGAAGGTTGTTTCATCTACACTGAATATGTGTTGTTTAGTGTAGCCACTGTTATCAATGACCTTAGCTAGATCTTCTGGAAAACTTACTGTGGCTTCTACATCAGCACTTGTTGCTTCACCTTGCACTTTTATGGTATGGAGACAGCCTATTTCCTTAAACTTCATGAACTAACCTCAGCTAACTTCAAACTTTCCTTCTGCAGCTTTCTTATCTCTTTCAGGCTTCATAAGATTGAAAAGAGTTAGGGGCCTTGCTCTGCATTAGGCTTTGGCTTAAGGGAAAGTTGTGGCTGGTTTGATCTTCTATCCAGACCATTAAAACTTTCTCCATATCAGCAATAAGTGAGCTTCGCTTTCTTAACATTCGTGTGTTCACTGGAGTAGCACTTTTAACTTCCTTCAAGAACTTTTCCTTTGCATTCACAACTTGGCTAACTGTTTGGTATAAGAGGCCTAGGTTTTAGCCTGTTTCAGCTTTCAACACACCTTCCTCATGAAGCTCAATCATTTCTAACTTCTGATTTAAAGTGAGAGATGTCCAACTCTTCCTTTCACTTGAACACTTAGAGGCCACTGTAGGGTTTCTAATTGGCCTAATTTCAATATTGTTTTGTCTCAGGGAAGAGGGAGGCCTAAAGAGAGGGAGACAGGGGAACAGCTGGTCAGTGGAGCAGTCAGAACACACAACATTTATTGATTAAGGTGGTCGTCTTTTACGGGCACAGTACGTGGCATTCCAAAGCAATTACAATAATAACACCCAAGATCACTGATCACCATAAAAATAATAATGAAAAAATCTGAAATAATGTGAGAATGACCAAAATGTGACACAGAAACGTGAAGTGAGCACCTGCTGTTAGAAAAATGGTGCCAATAAACCTATTCAATGCAGGATTGCCAAAAACCTTCAATTTGTAAAAAACAAATTATTTGCAAAGCACAATGAAGTGAAGAGCAATAAAACGCGGTATGCTTTTACATGTTTGAGATTCAAAAGTGGCTATAGCCACTGCAGAGATTTTAGCAATTAGTTGCATTTTCAGTGATGAATGATTGTAAGAAGAAAAACCTCAAATATTCGGTTTTAATAAAAATAAAAATAAAAAACGAAGGAAAAACTCTTGCAAGCTGTGAAGACATTATTAATCTGAAGTCTCTACTCAGGTTTGCCTAGTGGAGAGGAAAGCAATTGTTTAAAATCTTAACTAACTGTCCTCTCTTTTGTCTCCTAAGAGAGTTGGAGAATGTGTAATCTATGTCAAGGAATTATAACATGAATGATTATGCAGCCTTCCCTTGCAGTGAGTGATGGGGAGAGACAGAGAGCGAGCATGGCCTAGGGTCCAGCAGTGACGTCAGTGGTGGGGAGGAGGCTTGGAGCTGAGTCTGGGGGCAGTGGAGAGAGCTGCATAGTAAAGACCCAGTGGTGTGAGGGAGAGGGAGAAACCCAGAAATGACAAAGGGAACTTTGAAGAACACAAGCACCTGATTCAGTTTCCTTATGTGCTGGATAGGACTGCAGCATAATCACCACTACCCTTTTCTCCAAATTTTCAGTAAATGTGATTCTGCAAATGACTTGTTCTTTCTTGTGGGGGTCATAGACATCAAGAGAATGTGACTGAGTTGCATGTGCCTTGAATGTGTGCTGGGGGTGGGGGATGCGGCCAGCCCCGGGCTCCAAGCTCCAGTCTGAAACAGCAGCAGCCACACTGCAGTGTGAATGGGACCCCCTGGGGTGCTGGGGTGGTTAAAAGGCAGACTCTGATTCAATGGGTCATGGTGGGGCCTGAGATTCTGCAGTTCCAACAAGCTTCTAGGTGATGCTGCTGCTGCTGGTCAGAGAACCTATCCTCCTCCTGTGAACCATGTTCCAGGCGTCCTGCCCAAACGGCCCCAGCCCACGTGCAGGACTGCGCAAGCTTTGTCCCTGGGTCCGTCGTCCCAATTGTAGGCCACAGTGCTGTTATGAATACCACTAGCACTAAGGTTTGCTCGAGGAGTGGCTATTTGAGGGCAAGTGGACATAGCTTAGACATGCCCAGATGTGCATGAGTGCATGTAAGTCCCCTCATGGTGTGGACAATGGGGAAGGGGGCAAGGACAGAAAACAGAGGGTGTACTAGGGGTGGAGATGAGGGTGGGCAAGGGCCAGCTCTCCGCACACTGCCGAATTCCAGGGAAGAACCAGGAGAAGTCCAAGAATTCTAAGTTTCAACTTGGCCTTCTAGGTTGTGATGAAGGCATATTTGTCAAGGTAGGAGGAGAGTACATAGTTTATTTAGTAGTTTCTTATATATTTAGACAATGAGTACATGAGCCTTCCTTCTTATTCCTGCCCTAGCCTGGCCCCGCAAATGTTAGGGGCAGGTCTGTGCAAAGAAGACAGGCCTCCAGCCAGACCAAGAGTCCTGCCAGAGCTGGAACCAGCCAGAAAGAAGTCTCACCAGGAATGTGCAGAAATCCTGGCAAGGGTGTGCAATGGGAGGCCCGAACTGACATCTGGGTTACATTTAAATATTTGGAAGCTATCAAAATATTAATATGATAAGGCAAAATATGATAAAACTGTACTCAATAAAAAAATGGGCTCATCCCCAGAAAACTTACAATCAAATTAGAGAACATGTGAAAATAAAAATCAAACACGACATTAGCAACAGTTTATTTTGTACTTTAAAGCACAAGAGGGACTATTGATACTGAAGTAAATTAAATAACACCTAAACCGTTGAGAGTATTGCAGCTTAGTTTAGTTTTTCAGCTAATAGGGCAATGGCAAAAACTAGAGAGAATTACCAAATATTATTTCAGTGGTCTGTACTTGAACTTTCAACCTGAAGGGTTAAGATAAGATTACAAAACCAGTCACACCCCTATGTACACAGAACACCACGGTGCCAAATGATTTTTTCATGAGGCCACAGCGCGAGTCCTGACCAGTCAGATTGGGAACATACTTGCTTTGAATACTCATCAGATTTTCTTTCTTTTTGGCTAAATGCAGTGGCTATTAGAGACCAAGTTCGGCTGGGTTGATTAGAGGCAGCCTAAAGTGTACGGAGCATTGGTCCAGGAGCCAGACCCCTGGATCTTAGTCTCAACTCTGCACTTTAACAAGCTGTGGGACCTTGGGAAGCCATTAAACCTCTCTGCGGCTCATCTTTAACGTGACTACAATGCCTTCAGCACATTCTACGGTGTATACGAATATATTATTATTTTCTCTCTTCAAGTACTGCTGCTGTTAATTTCTGTCACCAGAAGAACTCACATATATATCACAGAGAAGAATAGGACACATAAACCAAATCTCGTTTTTACTGGTGAGAATACCGAGGCTACAGTTCAGAAGGAGTTGTATCAGTCAAGACTTACTCACATACAAAGGTGAAATCTATTGACTTGGAATTAGAAAGTCCGTGAATAGGCAAGGTTTTTAGGTTCACATCTTTCTAGGTTTAAGTTCAATGACAAGGTGAGCTTGTCATTTCTTTGGTCACCTTCTCAGTTCCTTGTTCTGAAGCCTAGGATCTTGTTTTAATTTCCCAAGAACCCCCATGAGGTATTAATAGATATTGC
>NW_012148619.1:2831225-2832185 GCF_000956105.1 Propithecus coquereli
GATAATTATATGACTACATTGAGGTATATTAAAGAAGACATGATTAAATGGGAAGATATACCATATTCACTGACTGAGAGAGTCAACAAGGTTTGGGGTTTGGTTTGGTTTTGTTTTAGAACTTGACAAGTTGATTTCAAAACATATGTAGTAATGTAAAGGGCCAAAAATATTCAAGACAATTTTTAACAATGAGAAAATTGTTAGAGGAGTTGCTCTAAAAGATATCAAGATATATAGATATCAAAGTTACAGTAATTAAAACAGTGTGGAATTGATACAATGATAGACAAAGAAACCAAGAGGTAACACAATAGAGAACTAGAAACAGACCCACACGTATGTAGACCTTGATTTAGACAGAAGCAGCAATATAGGGCATGGGGAAAGGATAGTATTTTAATAATGATACTGAAATACTTGATTATATATGTGGGAAGAAATGAAATTGGACTTAAAAAGGTGCTGACCTCATCACCAAGCAGGAAAATGCAATTTAAAAATCATAAGATACCACTACACATTGGTCAGAATTGCTAAAATTGAAAACCAACTGAAATACCAAATGTTGGTGAGAGTGTGAAGCAACAAATATTTTCATGTACTGTTGATGGGAGCTTAAATTGGTTCAGTCCCTTTGGAAAACAGACTGCATGGTCTATTAAAGGGGAATAAAAGCATAACCTATAAGTAGCAATTCAATCTAGCTTCAGGTACATAACATACAGGAATGTATGCATGTGTGCACAAGAATAAGCATATACATGGTTCGTAATAACCAAAAGCTGGAAATAATCCAAACATCCAACAGGGAAAAGGAATTTTTGTACTATATTCATACAATGGAATACTATATAGCAATGAAAATGGACAACCAGCAGCTACACACAACAAGTGGATGTTAAAAGCAGTCAAGAGACCAGGTAGCTCACGCCTGTAATCCTAGCACTCTGGGAGGCC
>NW_012148619.1:2832235-2834602 GCF_000956105.1 Propithecus coquereli
TTACATATAAAATAAGGTGTTGGATTTGATGAGTGATCGCAAATGTTAATATGCATTAAAGTCACCTGGGTTACTCATTACAAACTGCCTAAGGCTCCATGCTAAGGCTCCAGTTCTAAGGCTCCACACTAGGCAGTTTATATTTTTTAATAAGCTCTACAGATGACTCTGACATAAGTGGTTTTCAGACCACTCACAGAGAAGGACTGGACAAGATCAGGGTTACTCAAAGTGAAGCCCAGGAACGTGTACCAATTTGTGAACCACTTGTCACTGCTCTGCGGTGAGATAAGGAGCGTGCTCCAGAACACAAATCAGCTGTGACACTAAGTCAGCTGAGTTTTCAGAGGCAAGACTTAACTGATGAAAGAAGTTGTGCACTGATAATTGGATGGCAGTAGAATTTTTCCTCCAGTTATAATAGTTATCTGGGGGGATCATTTCTACCAGATGCTGGTAACCAGAGACTAGAGAAGGCAGGTCACAGTGGGACTTACAGGGATCCAACCCATGGGGGTCCAGAAGGCTCTAAATGCTGCAAAATGTAGCACTTCAAGCAGCAGCATTGAGGGAGTTAAGGCACGAGTATTTTACATGGCTCCAGGGGCCTTTTATTCTTACTGTGCCACTGCTGCCAACCAAATAATGCGCCAACTTCCTTAATGTGAAGCTCTGGGATTAGGTAGCTATTTATAGGAAAGCTAAATTCAGAAATGGCCCCATGCCACTGATGAAGGCTGGGCAACAGGGCAAATTGGTACCAATCCTTGTTTTATTTAGCTTTCTTGATGATGCACATTCCATGTGACAGGTTGTATACCCTTCCATTTGTATGTTCCTCTGGGGTACGTTAAATTACAAACCACTATTTTGTAAGAATGGTTTCGAAAGGGATAATGTTTCAAAAGTTCTGTTGGGGTGAGATAAAGGGACTTAAATTTAGGAAATGAGATTTACCAATTTCAGTGTCCTTGTATTTTAGAGTTAGACAATTAGAGAAGCAGTATTGGATAATTTAAAAAACCCAGACCCTGGCAATAAATAGATTTGGGCTCCAATCCCAGTTCTTTCCCTTCAATTGCATCACTTGGGCCTTATTTTATAAATGTGGGTAGTATTTGTACCTACTTCTTAGGGTTTTTGTGAGAACTATGGGAGTAATCATCTAAAGCACTTAGCATTTAATACACCAAATTAAATTAAATAAACCAAATTAACCAAATTAAATCGGCAAATTAAGATTGGCCTGTAATAGCTACAGCAGAAGTACCGGTAGTACTGGTATGGAAACCATGCTCCAGTTTTTCTCTGAAGAACCGCCTGTTCCTCCCCCACTCTCCCATCCATGTGCTTCAGGATGAGTTGATACCACCCCAAGTTCCAGTCGTGGACACACGACGAAAGCCTGGCCACTCAGGCCATTGTATTCCACTGGCGTAGTGATGGCTCTGGGGTGGAGAATATGACCCAACAAGAGCCAAAGGGAGACATGACAGTTGTGCTGGGAAAGCCAAGACAAAAAAGCCCAACCTTATTCTGTTGAACTTGAAGCTTGGAGACGATGCCCTGTGGCTTTTGGAAATTATCTTGATTCACATGAGAAAAGACAAAAAAAAGCCAACACAGGGAAAAGCAGAGCACAATGAAGAGAAATAGTCCTGGTGACATAATTTGATGGTTAAATTCACCTGTGCTGAAGTTATGGTCAAATGAGACAATAAGTTCCCTTTTGGCTTATACTATTTTTGCACTCAAAAAAGCCTGAATTTGACTTACCCAGATGCATGTTTTAAAAATATTTGTGTTAGGAAATTGCCCTGGAAACTCCCCAGCTCATTTTCTGAGGCTAACACATATAAGTAGATTAGGACATACTCAGTTGAAAATAACAGAAAATCCAAATTAATCGGCTTCAATAATAAAGGCAAAAGATCAATCGCATAACAGAAAGGTCCAGAACTAGCATCTAATTCAAGGTTGGATTGATTCCACAGCTCAATGACATCATCATGGCCTAACTGTCCTATCTGCCTTCCCCTGTGGATTTCATCTGACACCCGGCTTCCCTCATGGATGCAAAATGGCTGCAACTGTTCCAGCTTTGAAACCATCCCAGGGCACTCAAAAAGAGACAGAGCGTTTGAATGTCAGCATTCCAAGTGAGAATTCTGGCATTCACCATGATTGGATTAGTTTGGGTCATGTGTCCACCTCTGAACCAATTACTGTCTCCTGGGGAATTAAATATGCCCTTCGGGGAACATCTTAGAAGTTGACTTGGATAGTTCTCCCTCCAAAGCACACTGGCTGTCAGATGGGGTATATGCTCAAAGAAAAACCTGAGTATAGTTAGAAAGGAGGAAGAAG
>NW_012148619.1:2840492-2844197 GCF_000956105.1 Propithecus coquereli
TTGTCGAGTCAGTAAAACAATAGAATTTTTAATTTTATGTATTGTATTTCTTAAACCCGTGATGAACCTTAAACAAGAGTCTCATCTAATTTTTAACCTTAGTACTTTCTTTTTAAAGTCACCAGAAATTAAATAAAAACACATAACGAGCTCAGAAATGCCACAAATACCACAATGGGATGGGCCTTTGATTTTGTTTGTCTTCCTATAGCGTGGGAACTGCACCTCAACATTCTGGGTAAAACTAGAGCCATGAAAATGAACTATGTTTTGTATTTTAAAATGTGTGCATCAGTCAAGAATGCTTTGGCTAAAAGTGAGAGACAATCTGGCTAACAGTAGTTCAACACACAGGGATTATTTTCACCTATTAACAAAAAATCTGGATGTGGGCAGCTGTTAGTGTTGACTCAGTGGCCCCATAATTTCAGGGCTGGCATCTCTGCAATTCTTCTGGCCTCTTCCTCCCCATCACAAATAACCAAGACAGCTCCAGGTGTCAAGTTGAAGCCACCTGGAGAGGGGTGGCAGGAGGTATTACAGGGCATACGTGTCAATATTTTGCCTTTAGCAGGAAGGCAAAAGCTTTCTTCCCAAACCCCCGACAGACTGCCATCTACATCTCATAATCTAGAACTGTGTCACCCCTAGCTGCAAGAGGCTGGGAAATGAATATTTAGCTTTGTCAGCCTTGATAGGGAAGTTGCCAAGGGATAAGAGGATTGGATATAGCTATTAGCTAAGCCAGCTGAGTTTTCGTATTTTTGTTGTTTTTGTTTTGTAGAGACAGGGTCTCCCTCTGTCTCCACAGGCTGGAGTGCAGTGGTATGATCATAGCTCACTGCAACCTCAAACTCCTGGCCTCAAGCAACCTTCCTGCCTCAACCTCCCAAATGTCTAGGACTACAGGGGTGCACTGCCATATCCATCTAATTTTTTAATTTTTTGTAGAGATAGGTTCTCGCTATGTTGCCCAGGCTGGTCTTTAACTCCTGGCCTCAATTGATCCTCCCACCTCAGCCTACCAAAGTGCTGGGATTACAGGTGTGAGCCACCAAGCCCACCCAGCCCAGATGAACTTTAGTGCCTAAAATATTTCCCTTGCAATGTCCACAATATCTACCATGAGAATGAATTCTTTGGCTTTAGGAATAATTTCTAGGAAGCCTCTATTTACATGTATAATATATGTTGCCTAGAAGGATGACATAACAACATACTTGTCCCCTTTATCATTTTAGCATTAATTTGTTTCTGAAGATTTGCTAGCAGGTGCCTACTACAAGATCAAGTGTTAGAAGGATAGGATAATGAGGTTTCGACATAGGAGAAATATGTCAGGAAGATTCCAGACACCAAGAGTGGACATTTAGTTTTAATAAGCAGGTGAACGCACTATTTAGCAAGTGGACAGGCAGGCCAGTAGGCACTGAAATAAATTTCACCCATTTGCATTATGCCTAAGATCAATGTCAAAGCCAGCTGCTACAAGGCGTGGCAGATTGTCTTTAGCATGTGTCATTAAAACTGACCTACTACTCCCTTCAACCTGCACAGAATCAAGGAGGTACAAAAAATGGACATCATGGAGATGTGACGGCAGGAAGACACAGACCTAGATTTCTCCCCTAATAGAGTGGTTGTTAAGAACACAGACTCTAGAGCAAGGCAGATTCCTGGGGTCCGAATCCTGGCTCTATTAGCTCTATGACTTTAGCAAGTTCCTGAACCTCATTGTGCTTCAGTTTTCTCATCAGTGGAAGAGACCATAGGGTTGTGAGGAGGATCAAACAAGTTAACAAATATAAAGAAACAAATTATGCGTGGTGTGTAGTAAGTGCTGTGGAAGAGCTGGCTTCAAAAAAATAAAGGCTGTCTCTTGGGATCCTATTGGAATTATGCTTTTATATGTGTATGTTTTTGGCAAAATCTTCCTTTTCTGTTTCTTTTTTTTTTCTTATTATATGAGCAACACAGGTTCACTACAAAGAATTAAGAAAAAACAGAAAAGCAAAGGGAACTTTTTTTAACAATCCATAATCTCTTTCCTCCTCCAGAGAAAATCACTAACATTTATTTGACCCATCTATATATTTCCATTTACAAAAATGAGATCTACTCTGTTTGGTGCTCTGTAACATGTTTTTTTTAATTTAACAACATATTATGAACATCTCTACATATCTAGGAATATATTTCTACAGCATATTTTTAGTTGCCACTAAGTATTCTGTTAAATGAGTATTCCATAATTTACCTTGCTAGTTCTCTGCTGTTGGACGTTGGTATTGTCTCTGGTTTTGTTTTGTTGTTTTGTTTGTTTTTGTTACTATAGATGGTACTGTGATGAACAGCCTAAGAACTAATTTCTTGTGCATATTCATAGTAATTTCTTTAGGATAAATTCTCAGAAGTGAAATTGCTAGATCAAAAATCATACATACTTTTAAGGCTTTGATGATTATATTTCCATCGATCTCCAGAAAAAAAAAAAAAACGCATTCAGTATTCACTCATTTCTTTACTTCTCTTGAAAGCACTGAGTATCATTGTTTGTCTTATTTACAGTTTTCCTGCAGTACTTTCTTTTCTTTTCTTTTCTTTTTTTTTTTTTTTTTTGAGACAGAGTCTCACTGTGTTGCCCCAGGTAGAGTGCAGTGGCCGTCATCCTAGCTCACAGCAACCTCAAACTCCTGGGCTTAAGAGATCCTCCTGCCTCAGCCTTCCAAGTAGCTGGGACTACAGCCTCAGGCCACCATGCCCGGCTAATTTTTTCTATTTTTAGTAGAGACAAGGTCTCACTCTTGCTCAGGCTGGTCTCAAACTCCTGAGCTCAAGCAATCCTCCTGCCTCAGTCTCCCAGAGTGCTAAGATTATAGGCGTGAGCCACTATACCTGGTCTAATGGTAATTTTATTTCTCTCTTCAACACTTGGAAAAGGCAGATGACAGCAAACACAGAGTTGCATCATTAGCATTATTTTATCAATTGCAACTCAAGCATTTCAGAAAGTAGGCTCTGACTTAAGATTCATGAAGGAGTCAAATGGTATTTACTCTTGTCATTAAGATGCCAGAATGATTGCTGAGACAGCCAGAGCCTCAGTCATTGCTTTACGTAATAGTACATTCATAATAAGCAGGAATAAAGAACTTCGATTCTATTTCTTCCACTCCCTGGAAAATACAACCTTTATAGTGAGATTGTAAGATTGTGGGAGCCCTACTTCATTAAGTTATTTTTCAATTGCGAACTAAATGTTTAAAGTTACTTTCCCTCACTTCAACCTGGCATCTTTCTAATCTACCTGATCTTGACTCTGTTTTGAAGAGAGAAAGTCTTCTAAATCAGTGGTCCCCGGCCTTTTTGGCACCAAGGACTGTTTTCATGGAAGACAATTTTAGCACGGACCAGGGAGGTGGGGGATGGTTTGGGGATGATTCAAGCGCATTACATTTATTGTGCACTTTATTTCTATTATTATTACATTGTAATATATAATGAAATAAGTATACAACTCACTATAGGTTGGGGACCCCTGTTCTAAATGTTCTAAATCACAGTCTTTTGTAAGTTTTGTTTTTTTTTTTTTTTTTGAGACAGAGTCTCACTTTTGTTGCCCGGGCTATAGTGAGTGCCGTGGCGGCAGCCTAGCTCACAGCAACCTCAAACTCCTGGGCTCAAGCAATCCTCCTGCCTCAGCCT
>NW_012148619.1:2844527-2847224 GCF_000956105.1 Propithecus coquereli
GAGTGCCAATTCTAGGTTTAAACTGTACTAGGCTCTAGAGGGAAAAGAGTATGGAGGAGGAAATATAAACCAGGGTATCTGTCTTCAAGAAACATGGGACAGTGGGAAAGAAAGACATACATTCATGAAACGATTAAATGATTGGCTATACATGATAAATGTCATTCATGTATTCATTCGACAAAATATTAAATGCTTTCCATGGATCAAGGCCTGCGCCAGGTAGGAACTGGAGATACATAATTAAATGAAATAAAATCTCTGCCTTCAAGGTACACACAGTCAAATGGAAAAAAAATCAGACAAGTAAACAATAGTTACACTGGACTACGATGAGGAAGGATTAGAGCGGAAGTGGGACCAAGGAGTGCGGGGAGGGGTCTGGGAGGGTAGTGGAAAGCTTCCGAGAGGAGGTGACTCCTGGGAGCCCCACCAAAATGAACCAGGGCTCCCTGGAGAAATGGCAGATCTGGATCTGAGATGGGAAAAGTACAAGGCGGGGGTGAGGGCATAAAGTCTGTTCATTACACATCTCTAACAAAGAACACTGTTTTTAAAACAGTCACGTATGAAACGAGCGCAATAAGTGGTTTAAGGAAGTTATGGATTAAAATGGGCTAGATTACCGGAGAAGCAACCTGGAGAGCAGAAACACTGTTGACTCTTGAAAGATACCTAAGATTTGAGGAGGCAGCATATAAACTGGTATAACATTTAGGGGGAAATTTTGATGGCAATATCTTTTTAAAAGTTTAAGTCCACACACTGTGACCCATAATCCCACTTCTAGGAATTAATCCTATAGAAATAATTGCCTGGGTGGAAAAGATTCATATGCAAGAAAGTTTATCACAGTATTGTTGGTATAGCAAAGAAAAACGGAAATTTAGACAGAGGGAAAGATAAAAAGAAAGAAAGGGGGGAGAAAGAAAAAGAGGGAGGCAGGGAATGAGGGAGGGCGGGAGGAAGGAAGGAAAGAAGGAAGGGAGGGAGGGGGCAAACCCTTCAATAAAGCACTAGCTGGAGAAATTATGATGCATCATGCAATGGAATACTATTCTGTCATTTAAAGACTGCAGTAAGATATATTACTAACTTAAAAGGATTACCATGATATCTTGTAGAAAATAAGTATAGCATAAACCCATCTTTGTGGAAAGAAAAAAGTGTGTGTGTGTGTGTGTGTGTGTGTGCAGAAAGAGATATGTGTCTTTTAAGATTAAAGAAAAATTCTGGAAGACCGAACTGTTAAGGAGCATGAGCCTGAAGGAATGAACAAAGGATTTTCACTTCCTACTTTGTATACTTTAAGAGGTGGGTTTATGGTTGTTTCTTATTTTTATTTTATTTTTCCAAATACAAATGTTAAACACAGAAAAAAATGGAAATCTGCTCCCTAATATAAACCTTTAGAGCATGTCTTTTCTAACTTTGTGTGGGGATGGTGATGATTTAAAATCAAAAAACAAAAACATACACAGAAAAAATACTCATTAGAGAGTCATTCCCTTCAATGTTCTATAAACAGCCCCTTGATAAAAGTTTGGGTTCTATTGGCTTCAGTTCGAAACTTAAGGAAGCACACTAAATTATTCCATACTGCTAACATTGTTATTTTCACGTAGCAGGGAAACCAATACCTAGTTGGGTATACCCTGAGCCCCATGATCTAAGGCAGAGCGCACATTCGCTATGTCTTCTTGGTATCTGGGGCTGTATTTTGTGACCCAGGGACATGTTTTCTAAATGTGAAACCAGAAGGATTCAAATCAACAGTGGTGTTGTTAGGACTACCCCAAACTACTGGGTCAGAGAGCAAAGCACGCAAAGATTTAGATGGGCATTATTCCATGTTATGATGTCTGAAATTTTTTTAAAAAATACTGGATACGGGGAAGTTGGTGAAAATATAAACTAATTTGGTCATAAATTGATAATTATTGGAACTGGGTAATGGGTATTTGAGGGTTGATTGCAAAATTCTATTTTTGTGTGTGTTTAAAATTATCAGTAATAAAAAGTATTTTTTTAAAAAGTGTACAACTTAAGATTATTCAATTAGAAGTCAAATCTCAGTTATAAATCTGGCGTTTGATCTTGGTTTGCTGACCAAATTGAGTTAAGAAAACTTCGTCTTCTAGTGTTCATCTATGAAATAGGACCATCCTTAAAAGCCCACTAACCTCTTCAATAACAATTTGATTTTTTACTTTGATTTGGAGTGTTTAGAGAAAAGGACTATGCTGGGCATGGTGGCTCATGCCTGTAATCCCAGCAATTTGGGAGGCTGTGGTGGGAAGATCACTTGAGCCCCAGGAGTTCGAGGCTGCAGTGAGCTGTGATCATGCAGCTGCACTCCAGCCTGGGCAACAGAGTGAGACCCTGTCTCTAAAAAATAATAATAATGCTAAAATTTTAAAAAAACAAAAGGACTAAATTAGGGTTCAATTTTTACCCTTTGCTGCTTAAATAAGACATATCTCCAGTAGATTCGTAGCCTTAATTGTTTTCAAACTAATTCTGCATTGAAAAGTCTAAAGAGGCTGCTATTTGAACTCTGAAGATCCTTTCCTCCCGCCCCATTTGCAATTCAGCCAGCCCTGTGCTGGGGCTGTCTGCAATCATTCCTAATATTAAAGCATCCTTGCTTAAGGGCAGAAAGAGACTTCTTCAGATTTTGGACAGAATTCATAAGGA
>NW_012148619.1:2847789-2895441 GCF_000956105.1 Propithecus coquereli
GAATCATCTGGGAATGCTCATTTAAAATACTTTTATTTGGATCACATTCCAGGCTTACTGAACCCAGATCTCCAAGAAAGGGGCTTGGAACTTTAGATCTGTATTAAAAAGTGCCAGGTAAATATTAAAAGATGAAGGTTTGGTAAATATTGCAGAGTTGAATGTCATTTTTAACTCCAGAGACTCTCTATACCAGGGTAGAAGAGCACAGTTGTTCTTTTTTTAAAAGCTGATAATTGATAACTGGTATATGGGACATCTAGATGTGGGGATTTGGCAACATTATCACAACGAGGTCGTCCCTGGGTTTTCTGTTCTGTAATTCACCTGCGTGGTTTTAGGTTTCAGCCCAGCCCCTAAAATTCTTGCCCTTAAACCTCAGTCTCCCAATAGCTTCATTTCTGATACCAGCTAACAAATTTGTGATGCCAACTGCCTGATGGGCACAACTTCCCCGTGGAGAGACCCCTGTCTTCTTTGCTTTGCGAACCTTCCTACCTGTGCCACGCACACACACACCTCCACCCTCCTTTTCCCCTGGGACTCATGTCCTAGTTTCGAAACTACCTTTGGATTCACATTGTGTCCCACAGATAACCAAACATCAGCTTTGTGCAGTGGTGAGATGGTGAACTTGACCTGCCCTAAGATCTATCTGGATTTAGGCCAAAGATCCCGCCCTATCGCAAGTGCCTGAGCAGACACACAAAAGATGGCCGTTGTCTTCTCTTCTTCAAGTTAAATTCAAAACTCCCAATTACTTTAGAGTAGCCCTGTGGGATTAAAAAAGTTCTCTGCCCAGTTAAGCCTGGGATAGAGTGGGTTAAAAGAAATACAAATAGAGCCTTAAGTAACTATGGGGCATCATGAATATAGTAGAGGGAGAAACAGCATGCAAAACTTAACCACCAAATCCTTTTTTCATAGACCATCTCATCAGACCAACCATCCTGCAGAACATGCTTTGGGGAAGGATTTTTTTTTTCCTTCTCCATAACCATCCTGAGGGCTCTTTGTTTCAAATTATCTATGTTTCTCTTTAGCCGTGAGGTCCAGAACAAACACCTCTGTCAGGAATGGGCTAATCTGGGTTGCATGGAATTGAAGGATACCTCACAGCTTCCATATCATTGGTTCCTTTTTCAACAACTTAGTGATCTGCTTGGTTGTTTGACTATAAAGCAGCTCTGCTAACTATAGCACACTTGTTTACCTACCACCTTGGTCAGCTCTCCTTGCATCGTGCAGTATTTCCTTCCTTATGTTCGTACCATTTCTCCCCAAATGCACCAGCCTGTGTGAGTCAAAGAACTGGATATGGCCATTGGTCAGTGGTTTTCTGCCACGTTCCTGGAAGGCTGCCTGAAAAGTCATGTGTTGGCTCTAGACCCCTCCACCCGCACGCCCAAATCAAGCTCTCTGCTTTTATGGATTTCTTATCAGGGTCTGTGTAAGACTAAAAAAGAATTTCTCAACTAAGCAATTTGAAAACTGTTCATTTAAATTACCATCCATTCTCACGCATATAGTGTCAAGTGTCCCAAGAACAAGCAGTTGTATAATACCCCGATGTGGCAAGCAGATCTTTCGTAATCGTCTTGTGGGTTCCCTGCTCAGTGACTCTCTAACGTTTGCAGCTGGAGCTATCCAAGCCCCACCTCATCCCCGATTTTGAGACAAGCCTGGCATATGTCAGGGCATAGTGAAGGATTCCCAGATGGGCGAGGAGTACCTCAGAGATTCAAGATTGGATTACATGACCTGTGACTCCTGACCTGGCTCAGATAACCTGGTGCCCAAACTCCTGCCTCGGACCCCACAGTCCCAACAACTGGGCCCCTGTCTTGACTCTCTGCATCATCCGGTTCCTAAAGGCTCAGTCCTTCCTTGCCCCGTCTCCCAGGGTTTTGGGAACTGCAGTCTTATACCCGTCACCCTGGTAGGGACCCGCTCTCCAAATGCTACTTACCATCTGTGCTTTTGCCAGTTGCCAGGGGTGGGCACTGCCAAGCCCCTAAAGGCCTGTTTGATTTCTGGATCCAAGCCATTCTTGGCTTGATCTGCTCTCATCTAAGCAGCTTATTGTTTCTGCCAAACCCAGGCTTAGATTGCCTTTAAAATTCAAGGGAGACAGAGAGCGAGAGCGAGAGAGAGAACAATAGATAGATGAGTCTCCTGCTCCCTGAGGCCTGAACTTCTCTCAAAATGTTGCTTGAACAGACAGTGGACCCTGGACCTTGTATACACAGGAGCTAGTTCTCTATGTCCCCAGGACTTGTTCTGTCTTTAGCCACCCATGGAGGACAAATCTCTCTCTTCCCTACATACTTTCTCACCAATTCAACATGGACTTAGACGACTTGGCAATGGAAGTTTGTCTGACTCCTTACACTTGGGGCTAAGCTCACATTCCATTTAAGACCTTGTATATGGCTTTTCCAAATGGTTTTCATTGCCCAAGGCCCTGAAATCTGTCTCCTTTCCTGACAAAGCTGCCACTGAATTCCGCCGACTGTTTGGAGAGGCCTAACAACAGCGTCCATAGTCAGGGAGTTTTTTACCTCTTTGGATCACAGACCTCTTTGAGATTTTCATAAAGGCTACAGACCTAAGCTGTCCAATATGGCAGCGCTAGCCACTTGTAGCAATTCAAGTTTAAAATTAAATTAATTAAAATTAAATAAAATTTAAAGTTCAGTTCCTTGGTCACACTAGCATGACTTCAAGTGTTCGACAGCCACATGTGATTGGTGGCTACTGTATTAGATAGCACAGATATGGAACATTTTCTTTATCACAGAAAGTTCTATCAGACAGTGCTGCATAGACCCAGTCCCCAGAATAATGCAAATCTGTACTTGCATAAAAACTGTTGCCTGCAATTTCAGATGATTCACAGATGATTCCTTAGCCCACCTCCCCAAGGTATTAGGAACCCCTCTCACATACAGATGGGGAGCACATGGTCATTCTGGGGTACATGCAGGAGGCAAGTAGAAGGCAAATCTCAGTTCAGGTGTCAGTAATGCTTTTCCCTTAAGGAAATTCTTAAGCACATGTGGGTGCCTTGAGGGTTTGAGCAGAAACCTGGCCTTTCATTAAATTGTCCCATTCATCATGTTAGTTTCATTCATTCACTTATCCAATATTTACTTAGCTCCTACTTTATTCTCACACTGACCTAGCCAAGGGGATACAAGAGTGAATAAAATAAAGAAGATCCCTGCCCTCAGGGAGCTTATATTCTTGTAGGAGAGAAAGACATTAAACAAATAAGCAGCTAATGCTCCCTGCTCTATAAGCTTCATTTTCTTCAATACATTTCAGATCTATTTCTGTAAGCCTGAACATGTCATTCCTCTGCTTAAAGCTCTTCAGTGACATTCCTTCCTGACTAGTAGGGCTGATTAAAATCACCTATGGGAGTTTAAAAATACATATAGACATAGATACAGACACAGATATAGATATAGATATGGCAAATGCACCACAGGTGATCCATAAACTAAATTAAACTGGGCCATTCTCCAAAGTCAAGGCCATAATCTACCTTTCTCCTAAGAGAGTTCTGTCTGTACTTAAACAGTTGGGGTTACAAAACCCTCACTTTCAAGATAAATTTCAGGGTATTTTGTCCTCTAATCTCCAGATTGTTTTCGATTTCGTAAGAAATTATATAACCAAACAGGAGACCTCACCCCAGGTAAAGTTTTCAAAGTTTATTTCAAGCTACCTCCCTTCTATGATTTTTGCATGGGCAATCCCAGATCTGCTTTTTAATTGCTTACTCCACTGGGAATTTCTCCAATGTTTGCCATGTTTTTTTCATGTTCTTTTCAACTTGTCCAGCCACATGACAAATGTTTTTCTTCAAAGATTATGTTTGGGCAAGACCTGAGTTTGGATATTTTCTCTTCTCCTAATGTAATTTTCATTCTTAAAGTCAAACACACTGCCACCAGATTGGCTTAATTAAACACACACATATGTATAAGAAGACTTTTCCTTTCTTTCCTTGATTCAAAGTTTTATATTTCACCACACTTGCCAACTTCCCAAAAGATTAACTGGAGTCCATCAGTTGGTTCATTTCTAAGATGGCTGGATGTATGATTTGTTCCATCTCTATTTCTCTTCCTCCTTTTCTTTCTCTCACATCACACAAAACATAAAACACAGACACTCTGGGTTTACTTGGTACTTCTAGTCCTCAAGTTGACTAGAAGACCGGGGAAAATTTGAAAGACAAAAGATCTACAGTTTTTCATAACTTTGCAGCCCCTTTACCAGCTTTTCCCATAGGGATTTTTTCCCTTTTTGCCCAGAGGAAATCAAGTCCTGAGAGTTACAAAACACTTATTTCAGTATGTGTCTCTAAAAGATAAGAACATTTAATAAACATAACCACACTATCATCACCACATCAAAGAAGTAATGATTTTCTAAGAGCAAATATTGAGGCAGTGTTCCTATTTCCAGTGGTTTCATAATGTCAAATATTTGTTGAATTTTTTTTAAAAAAAGAACCAAAACACAAATAAATTCCACACCTTGGAATTGGTTGATAATGTCTTTTAAGTCTCTTTTAATCTATAGACCTCCTCTCTTTCTTTCCTTGCAACTTGCTTATTAAAGAAATTCAGTTGTTAGTTCGGTAGCATTTCACACAGCTGAAATTTGCTGAATATATACTCGTGGTGCATTCATGGGATTCTGAGATTTGGCTGGAGGCATGTTTGATTATTTTTACACTTTAAGTCATCAAGTAATTTGAATATATTAATACAAATTCCATATACTCTTTTTTACAAAGAAATACTCCAGATAATTCCCCAAATAGCCTTTCCATGCAGTAAGTTCCCCGTTGCAAATTTTCAGTTGAGTAATTTTCTTTACTTTTGAAGGGTGCGTACAACCAAGAAAACAAAAATTTTTTACTTCCTCTAGATAGCCAATAGAGGGCAACATTTCCTTTAATATTATTTATATTCCCCAAATAAGTTTTCAATTGCGTTAAATCTGTTTTCGTATTTTTGACAAGTTGAACCTCATTACCTACTTTGACTTCTAATCTCACGTCTGTACGATGTGATGTGAGAATTCTCTCTGTTGATTTGATCTCTGCCTATTCGTGTTTTCACATTACATTCTTGACTCCCTTCCCAATTCTAACCATCAGGCGGCGATATTGCATAAATAAAGACCCGTGGAAAGCGCAAAAAAAAAAAAAAAACAGCTAAACAGCCAAATAAAAAGCAGTTTCACGGGGGAAAGCGTCATTAATTTAAGAAGGAAAGAGACAAACCAGACATTTCTAGTTCGTATCCAACTCACGACCCAAGGTCAGAACTGTGTAAAATACAACACAAAGGAGCCATTCAGGAGTGAGGGGCTGACGGTGGCGGGGGGGCGTGTGCACAATCCCCTCCTTGAGTTTGCGGTTTCTCTGGCGGGGCGCGTGGACATTGGCGCACGTGCGTGTCACAGCTACGGGGCCGCAGCGGGGCGTGCGCGGCCCGGGCGTGGATCTGCTGAAGCAGCAGCGCTTGGGCGGACGGCTTCCGGACGCACGGCCCGGACAGGTTCGGTCGGCACTTCCAGGAGGTCAGCCACTCATCCTAGCCTGAGGGAAACTGAGTCCTGAGGGGCACGGGGCTCGCACACCCGCACACCATGGAAGGCTGAACACCTGCATTTAGCGAGGTGGTCTGAGCGCAGCCTCTTATAATCACAGCCCCACCCCCATCCACCTGGGACAAAAAGGATCCACCTGACAGCAAGTGGTAGTATTATACAGAGGTAACAGGGAAAGTCACGAGTCCTTTTGAGAATCTGACAAAAGTTAGGACCCTCTCCCCAAGCAATACTCGGAAAACTGCGTGTGACACTGCCAACGGGGTGGAGGGAGGCCTCCCGGAGCGCGGCCACTTAGCAGATCCCAGGTGGAGAAGCAACTCCGTCCTCGTTGGAGCCCAGATAGCAGCGTAAAGAAAACCAGACGGATTTGGGAAGAGAGGCAAGGACGCCCTTCTTCCCTCCAAACGCAACTGGCGTTTCATCTCAGGAAACGGAAGGAGCTTGGCAGAAAGTGGAGGAGAGAGGTGGCGTGCCCGCCCAGGCCCCGCTCCCCGACCCGGGCCCCCGCCACCCCCATCCCCCTGGACGCTTGGCAGCAGAAGGCTTGAAAGCGAGCCGCAAAAGCCCAAAGCCTGGATGGCGGGAAAGGAACAGTGGCTTTTCCTTAACATTTTTGTTTAAACCTTCCTCTCCGGAGCCTAAGGCTCCGACCGCTCCTTTCCCGGGCTGTGCTCCCGGCTCCCCGCTCACTCGCTCTTCCCCTCCTCCACCCCCACCCCTGCCGCTTCTCCCGACCCTGGGCCTCCAGCCCCGCCTCCGCCGCCGCGGGGTTTCACCCGCGGCGGAGTGAAATCTGCATAGTGACCGCCCCCTCGGAGATCATAGGTGCAACGCAGGCTCGTCGCGGCCGGTGATTGGTGGGCCACCCGGAGTTATTTGCATGCCGGCCGCAGACGGGTACCCAGCTGTGCCGCCGGCCGGCGCAGCACAGAAGTTTGCTGAGCGCTTCCCAACCCTGCTGGTCCCGGACTCGCGCTGTGCCCCGCGCCTCCTCCTGCCGCCGCCGCCCTGTTCTCCCGGGATTCCTTCTCTGTGCAGGACGGACGCTCTGCTGCGAGAAGTAGGGGTAGATCGGGGAGAGTGCCGAGGAGGAGCGGCGGGGGGCGTTCCGGTGACAGCTTCGCGTCCGGACGCGGGGCGCGTGGGGCTTCCCGCGGCCGCTGGGCGGGCGATGCGGCTGCCGAGTCTCGCGGCGCAGAGAGGAAGGAGGGCGTCCCGGAGAGCCTAGAGCTTGCTTCTGCCCGCCTGGGGAAGGGGGCATGGAGTTGTGAGCGCCCCTCATTCGACGAGGCCGCCCCCGGCAGGCTCCCCATGGCCGGGACGTACAGCTCCACTCTGAAGACGCTGGAGGACTTGACCTTGGACTCCGGGTATGGGGCCGGGGACTCGTGCCGCTCGCTCAGCCTCTCGTCCTCCAAGTCCAACTCGCAGGCGCTCAACTCTTCAGCGCAGCAGCACCGCGGGGCGGCCTGGTGGTGCTACTCAGGCTCCATGAACAGCCGCCACAACAGCTGGGACACGGTGAACACAGTGCTGCCCGAGGACCCCGAAGTGGCCGACCTCTTCTCGCGCTGCCCGCGGCTCCCCGAGCTGGAGGAGTTCCCCTGGACCGAGGGAGACGTGGCCCGGGTGCTCCGCAAAGGCGCCGGCGGCCGGCGGCTGCCCCAGTTCTCCGCCGAGGCGGTGAGGCGCCTGGCTGGGCTGCTGCGCAGGGCGCTCATCCGCGTGGCCCGCGAGGCGCAGCGCCTGAGCGTGCTGCACGCCAAGTGCACCCGCTTCGAGGTGCAGAGCGCCGTGCGCCTGGTGCACAGCTGGGCGCTGGCCGAGAGCTGCGCGCTGGCCGCGGTCAAGGCGCTGTCCCTGTACAGCATGAGCGCCGGCGACGGGCTGCGCCGGGGCAAGTCGGCGCGCTGCGGCCTCACCTTCTCGGTGGGCCGCTTCTTCCGCTGGATGGTGGACACCCGCATCTCCGTGCGCATCCACGAGTATGCGGCCATCTCGCTCACCGCCTGCATGGAGAACCTGGTGGAGGAGATCCGGGCCAGAGTGCTGGCCAGCCAGAGCCCTGACGGCGGAGGTGCCGGGGGCGGGGAGGTGTCCGCCGAGGCCCTGGAGATGGTCATCAACAATGACGCCGAGCTCTGGGGCGTCCTGCAGCCCTATGAGCATCTCATCTGCGGCAAAAACGCCAATGGTAAGCGCGCGGGACCCGGGCGGACCCAGGGAGTGAATTTCCTAGACAAGGCTGGTGGGTGTGCCAGTACTTTGAGAGAAAGCGTTTGTTCTGAGGCTGGAGGAGTTCATAAAATGGCTCATGCCAGAGATTGTGCTGAGGTTGACTGGCTTTTGGAGAGTGAAGTCGTGGTTGATGTTCTCCATCCTGTTCTGCGTGGCACTGTGACTATCTGGGGGCTGTTCACTGATTGGGTGAGACCGAGCCTCTTGACCGAGCTATTCTTGAACCTCTCTTGAAGTACAACTTACTGCTCTTCTGCCCTTTGCCTTTCTTGACTGGGTCTCTAGTTGCTGTCTTTCTCCAGCAGCTGGGCAGATTGGCTGAGGTTCTGCCCCCTGGTTTTCTCAGCCAGAGGATCCGAACTCCAAGACCTGAACCTTGGATAAGTGAAATGGGCAGACGCGAGCAGGAAGCCCAAGACCTTGTGCTGCGCCTAGACCTTCGCTAGGCTGAAGGATGCCCACTCTTGGGAGAGGGAGGTGTAGTGGTAGGTTCTTAACCATGTGTGCCCAGGGCTGATGGAACCTGGTGACTCCTGAATCCCCTTCCCAGAAAGGGAACCACATGTTGGTTCCCAGGGCCTTTTTTACAAGCCGTCAGTAACCAAGTGAGACATTGGTTAAAACTCTGTGTTGTATTTGAATGCACAACCTAATGGGCTTTCTCAAAAGGAATGATGACCCACCCAGTTAACCACATTATGGGGAAGAGGTGTGGAGGGATGGGCAACTGCACGGTGTCAGGCCTGGGGAAAGGAACCCTTGGCTGTTTGCACTTCTCTGAAGAATGGCATGGCTTTAGTGCAAAGGGTGGAAGTGAAGCCCTTGACTTTCTCCCTGGTGATGTTAGAGTGTGACATGCGTTCAACAGCAAATTGCCTATAACGCTTCAATGTCAGGAGTCGGCACTATAAATTATTTAGAATGGTACTATGGTTAGACATTCTTACAATCTGATTGGAAGGCCGTTTTGGGGGCAGCTTTCAGTGGGAAGCAAGCAGGCAGTGGAAGAGGCCAGAGATACTGGAAAGAGATAAAGGAAGCCAAATTCCAGTGTGGTTTAACATCATAATAGCTGAAATTTAACATAACAATGTGTCAGTCACTGCCCTTAGCATTTTATGTATTAACCGAAGTAATCTTAGCGATCCTTTTAGGCAGGTGCTTACTGTATGGTATCATCCCCACTTTAATGATAGGGATAGGGTAAACCACCATACCTAGCAGTTAAATTATCTGCCCACCATTACTCAGATATCAAGTGACAAAACTGGAATTTGAATCCAGGCAGTCTCCAGAGTTTAAGTTTTTAGCCACTGGAGGAGAGGTGACAGCCTTTCTTTTTATGAGTCCAGTTCCCAAGCAGAGCAGTTGACATGTGAAGCCCCATTTTGCAAGATTCTCAGCATGACTTACTTTGACATTCTTTGATTTTGTTTTTAAATTCTGGCACTGCCAAAGCAGATACCTGGAATGGAAGAGCATTTGCCTGTTAATTTTCTTCCTCTTAGGTCAGAGTTGAGGTCAGTCCAGAGTCTCAGTTGATGATGTCACTGCTGCTAATTGTGCTTCACCCTCCAGGTTTATGGCATCAACTCCGGGAACACCACCTCCAGGCCAGGAAGTGGAGGGCAGGGGGATTTCCACCTGTCCTCACAGCTGAGGGGAAGAGTTCTGTACTTTTGGCTGAGGGGAGGCCCAGACTGAACTCAAAGAAGTAAAGGCTCCTAAGAGAAAAGACTGAAGCCCTAACCCTATAAACCAAACAAGAATGGAGGTGGAAGGATAGGGGCAAAACAAAACGAAACATGGCTTTCATGCAGAATGGGTGCCCAGCACATTGAGAAACTGCTCCCCAGTTTTTCTAATTGCAAACCAAGGCTAGGAAGAGCAGCTGCCTGTCCGGGATACCCTGAAAATTGCTAGAAAACAGGTGTCTTCCTCCAAAGGACTTCCAGCAAAGAACCGTTTCGTATCTAGGGTCAACATTCCTGGGGATTTCCTTTATAAGATGGGTTTTTGACCCCATGATTTGACCTCTTCCCTATCCCCACCCTAAACAATCCTCCTTAAGCCATGATAGTCAAGATTCAAGACTCTCTGTGTGACAGACAACAAAGCTCCCTGGATGCTCAGAGCCAAAGTGTCTCCCTCTGTACATTCCCTGGTCTCCAGGGAACTCTCTTGCAGGCAAGGTAACCATTCACTTCCACTTAGTAATGTGGATGCTCATTTTTTATACATGAAAACCAGGGGGTGGCCACACGAAACAATAACTAGGCTGATTTATTAAGTCTCTTTAGACAAAGTGAAATGAATGTTTAGTAGAGGAGCAATGAATTACTTATGCCTGAAAGCTGGCTTCAGAAGGAAGCATAAACTGCTTAGGGAAAAAAATGGAGAGATCCGAACCTTTGTTACATTGAAATTACCCCAAGGGCAGCAAGGTTACAGTTTACACAGCTGAAAACCAACTGGGGGAATGGCTACACATGGAAGCAGAGTGCTGTTAGTATTCTTGTCCGGCTGGTCTTCCCTTTAAATTATATATTTATTGTCGTTAAGCCTGCTAATTATACAGCATGGCACATGCATGTGACTCAGCTATATAGGGCTTTTAAAGTTTTAATGTCTTCCAACCAGGAATTTAAGGGCCCTGATCCATCTATTCCTGTCCATTACTCAGAATGCTGGACAAGTACGGTTTTGCTCAGCCTAAGACAGATAATAAAAGTTCTGTAGCATTTATAAAACATCATCCCAGCTTCATAGAATAGCAGGAGTTATATATCGTTGCTCATTTGGTACTGACGTCACAAGTCCCAGGCAGTGGGACTGATGATATCTGATGATATCTTCATGACTTCCTCCTTATGGGAGGTAGAAAAACCACTTCAGTAGAGTAGTATTTATGAACAGGGAGCTTGCAGAAAATAGAAACTTATCGCATCCACTCCCTTCTCCCTCTCCTTCCTTGACTTCCCATATGTGAGTTTGATGCTGAGCATCACTTGTGAGTTTCTCCTTGGCCATTTTTCCTACTAAGCTTTCATGAGCATCCATGGCATTTGAGAAAATATTCTTTGATTTCTGCATTCTTCATTAAATGGTAGGATATTGGATATTCTTACTCCAAAGCAGTATCCAGAATGTACACAAGTGTTGCTCTATCATAGTGGTGAAGAACACAGGCTTTGGAGTCACCGTGAGGGTTTGAAGTCCACCTCTGCTTTTTATATGAGTGGCCTGGCACAAATTTCTTAACCATTCTAAGCTTCAGTTTTGTCCTCTGTAAAATGGGGCATGATCATAGCACCTAGCTCCTAAGGTTGGTATGAGGATTAAGTGAAAGCGTAGATTTAGAGATCTTAGCACATAGTAAATCCTCAGTCAATAGCATCAGTTCATTCAACAAATATTGTTTGAGCACTGCCCCTGTGCCCACCACTGGTAAAAGTGCTGTGGATGAAAACGGGGAAGGTCCTCCTCTCTTGAAGTTTATAAACCAGTGGAGGAGACAAGAAAAAGTAAACAAATGAGGATTTACTCTTAGTAGTAAGTATTGCTTACCAAAAAAAGGGACAGTAAAGGGGTAGCGTGACTGGGGCTAATTTAAATGACAGTCAAGGAGGGCTTCCCTCTGGAGTTTCATTAGTAATAGCCAGTAATATCAATACTGCTGTCTAAGGACCTTTAGGCCAAAAATAGCGACTGTGGACTTTTCTGAATTATTCAGTTATTTCCCAGCCGAGGCACGTCTCAACATCTCATTCACAGCTGAGAAACAGGAGGGCTGCATCTAGATCGGGTATGAAACCCCTTTTCCTGGTTGTACGATTCACTTAGCGAGGAGATTGCAGGGTGGATTTCCACTGAGAATCAACGAAAGGAGCAAGGATTAATTGAGCTCGCTAGGTGCTGTTTAATCAGTTTCCACACCTTGGCAGTCTGAGGGAGGCAGGCAGCTTCCCTTCTCTTTGACCATTTTATTGAAGCCAAGGGAGCTGGTAAAACTGAAACAAAGCAAGCTTTGGAAATGAAAACTTATTTTTTTTTCTTGCATTCCTGAGAAATGCAACCTCAGCCTTAAGTAGTTAGAGGAACAAGGTGGAGTTGTTCCGCTTCCTCCTCCAGAAAGCTTTTACCTGCCTCCCCCAACCCCGACTAGAAGAGCCGCCTCTCCTTGATAGTTTCCACAGCACCCAGGGCATGTTCTTGAATCATTTCCTGCTTGTGTCTGTCTCCCATCAAACTGTGAGCTCACAGGCTTGGTTGTCTCCCCATGCCTCGCACAGTGTCTGCACATAATAGGTGCTCCCATAGATGTTGGGCAAATGATAGATCCCACTATACATGTTTAATTCCAAAATTTGCATTTGAATCCCTTTGATACCTTGGAAGAAAACTTCTCCTATTTCTGAGGCAGAGAATTTCAAGTTCTTGATGAATAGAGGCAGCATTGTGCTGGGGTACCCACACCATAAGGACATCATTCAACCTTTTGATACCCTAATTGCTAGCAGAGTTCCCGAGGCCAGCTGTGATGAATAACATGTGAGTTGGGTGGGTTTTCGGTGGGTTTTCAGTTAGGAGGATGCCTTCAGTGTAGGGTACCCAAAGCGGAAGGGTTTCACAGCAGAAGTCTAATCCGCTAGGCAGCAGATAAATTAACAGGAGGATTGAGTTGAAAGTTTCCTTAGGAATAGCAATACCAATCTTCCCCTTGCCGGCAGAACTGCCCCAGAGGACAATTTATGTTGATGACTTATTGCTCAAAAGAAGTTGCAGCTGTGTCCCACCCCACCTGCCCCCAGTCTGAGACCTGAACCTAGGTAATCAACTGCTGCGATCACCTGGGATGCATAAACGACACCTGAAGTTCTGAAACAAGCCACAGACACTTTGCTGCGAATCCTCAGATCTGTCCTTATTCCTCCTCACCGTCAATATTTCCCCTTTGGCCTCTATTCCCACACTTCTGCAGCTATAGTAATAGGTCTGACTTTTCCTGCAGCACCTTAATTAAGACTTTTCCCATCTGTGATCTTGCTAGGTCCCCATAAAAATCCTGAGAATGGGATGTCCTTTCACAGAATGGTCTCCAGGAGCCCAGAATTCACAGCTTGGTAATGGACGGGCCAGGACTAAGTCCCATTTTGCTCAAGCCCCAAGCCTGTGCTTTTCCTGTAAAGAATCACAAAATCTAAGGTAGCAAATACAGGTTAGTATTTGGCCCCCGTTAGATGGCAGCTAGGGTCAAACTCATAGCAACAGCAGTACCTATTATAGATCTTGTTTGTTAATGGCCTGCTGTGTCCAGGCACTTTAAATCCGGTTAGGCCAGTGAATCTTCACAACCACAGTGAAAGACCAGGCACTTGACGCCTGGGTGTGTATCTTTCTCTGAAGGATGCTGCTACTCTGTTTAAATGCTTCTTGCATGCCCTGGAGGTGCCATTGATTTTAAGGAGCCATTATTGCTGCTCTTGAGTGGGCAGGGAGCTCTGCTGCCCAGGGAGGGCCTTACAAGTGTCAGCTGCTGGTGATCAATAAGCTCAGCTGAATAGAAAAGCTACAGAATCCACTTCCAAAGGAGGGCGAGTCAGCTCAGGGAAGGTGGACGCACAAAGGATGGACAGCACCAAAAGGGATCCTGAGTCTAGGCCACTGGTCTTGGGGATCTGAGCTCATGGGCCCTGGAGTCGGCAGAAGAGCCTTCATGAAGGGGGCTTTGGTTTCCTCTGAGTCCACCGTGGTGTCCAGCTGCTGAGTAAATCTCAGAGTTTGGAGCACAGGGAGAGAATGAATCAGCGGCTTAGCAAAGCACTGAAGTGCCCTGGCTTTGGAGTCTGAGTAGGTGCCAAATTGCTTTTGCCTCTTACTGTCCCGTACCCTCGAGCAAGTCACTCCAGGTCTCTGTTTCCTCTACTGTGAGTTGAGGGGCCAGTGCTTATCCACAGGGCAGCTGTGCCTGGTGCATACTAAGTGCTCTGGGGATGGTAGGGATGCTCTCGAGCTTGGTGGTTAGAACACAGCACAGGGTGGGGCTGCCTGGGTGTAATTCCTGGTAACCTCACTTGTGCGCTCTGTGACCCTGGGCAAGTTGTTTCACTTCTCTGCCTTAGTTTCTTCCTCTATAACTGGGTTTCTCAACCTTAGCAGTATTGACATTTGGGACTGGATAGTTTTTTGTCATGGGGCTGTCCTGTGCATTGTAGGATGTTTCATAGCACCCCCCCACACACACCAATAGTGACAATCAAAAATGCCCCCGGGCTTTTCCAGATGTCCCCTCAGGAGCAAGTTCACTCATGGTTGAGAAATACCACTCTACAAGACAGGACAGAAAATAGTAGTACCCAACTCATTGGTTGGTTGGAAGAATTTAATAAGAGCCTCTCTAAGGGATTTTGCATTATGCCTGGCACATAAAATATTCTCATTATCATTATTTTTTTACAAACTCGTGTTGAATGCATTGATCGTGTTCATTTTGCCAAAGTGGGAGTCTCTAGTGCAGGGGAGGATCATGACCCAAGATCCAAGGGGGACGAGTATTACTCGCAAGGCCTTCCTTGGTGACCAACAGTTTGTTTGTGGAGGTAGGAGGAAGTTATAGAATCTGGCAAAATCACCCTTGCACCCTGCTCTGTTGTGCTCGGTTGCCCCCAAGACAAAGTGGTTTGGTAGCGGACGATGAGATCAGATCTCTCCCTCTGAGCTCATGTGTGCCCCTGCCAGGATGACAGCGACCATGCAGATTCAAAGCTCCAGGCCGCCAGGGAGCACTTCTGCTGTGGATATCGGACTCTGCTTGTTTTAGCCACCAAGTCCTGAGCCACAGAAATGGCAGGTGTTTTATGTTTTGCTGGCCTGTCATGTAAACACACTTTGTGGTCTTCTTGCTTGTTTTAAAAAAGGCCTAAACGGTTTTGCAGCTTTGGCTGTGTGTCTAGAGCTGCATGTTGTGTTGGGAGGAGACGCTTAAGGAACACGGCCCAAGTAAGCCTGAGAAATGCCACGCTGGCGTCATTAATCAAATACTTGCCAAGCGCCAGCTACATCCAAGGCAACGGGGATAGATTGGAGGAGGACAGGAATCGATCTTGCCTGTCATGGAGTTTAGAATCCAGTAGGGAAAGCACATACATGGATAGTTAGGAGTTTGGAATCGCTGCCTTCCAACAGTGAGGAAGAAGGCACTGATAGTCTCCACTTACTCCATGCTGGTGCCTAGTCCTGAGTGCTTTTCAGGAGCTGCTTTGTTTACTCCTCCCCGCCCCTCTGTAAGGTAGCTATGTATCATTTCCATCCCATAGATGGGGACCTTGAAGCTTTTGGTGATTAGAGAGCTCAAAGGGACGAGGGGACTCCTGGCTGGCGGGGCAGCTGTGCGAAGCACGTGGCATGTGTGCCGGTGATTGAGCAGGCAGAGCTGCGGCTGCCACAGGGGGAGGTGGTGCAGAGCTCACAGAGGCTTCCAGACAGAGGAACAGTGTGAGCAAAGACCTGGAAGCCGAAATGTGTGTGTTGGAGAATAACAAGTGACCCCGTTTGGCTGGAAGGTGCAGATACATGACAAGGAGGAACGTGGGAGATAACGCAGTGCGAAGGAAAACTTTCCCACATCTTTCATCCAGATGTTCAGGAGCCTGCCAGAGTGCAGGACAAGAGTTTTCCAAAACTTATTTGTGTAATTCAGAAATCAAGTGTGTCTGCTCCCCAGCTCATCTCAACCACAGCCCCAGACCTTGCATTGCCTGTCTCGGTGATGGAAAGCTTGACCTCAGAAATGCACCCTTCTGCTGTCCTAGCAGCGAAAGTGGTAGAAGACCTTAACCGAGCAAGCTCCGGTTGAGCAGGGTGAAGAACAAGGCTCCAACCGGGCCTGCTTCTCCTGTTGAATTTGGATTCTGACTCTTCCGTTTCCTCCATGGCCCCGAACGTAGCCTTTGAGGCCAAAGCAATCCCAGCAAAGAATGAAGGTCTAGACTGGCAAACTTGTTAAGTGAGGCCATTGGATTGACTTTAGCCAAAGCAGGATTCTCAGTTGTGGACGTGGAAAGCAGCATAAAACAGGGTCAGATAAGAGGATCCCAAAACTTTTTTGTTTGTTTGTTTTAAGTCTGACTTGATAGCATTCAACTTCCCATTTAGAGTTTATCATATTGGAAAATAAGAGCTCATTTCTCAGAGAGGTTCACTCACGTACTAATTCTTGGTTAAGCTGTTTCCAGAGCACGGATAATAAAGATTTCAAGCATGTTAAATATTTGATATTGTGGAACCACCTTAGCTCAGTGTCATCTGAATGGGAGTCCCCAAGGCCCAGCTGAATCCTGCTGACAACAATAAAATGCGGTACATCATCAGTGGATGTGCTAATAACTCAGGTGTTAGTCCTGTTCCTGACCCTGGCATTACAAAGGAATTTTCTTGTCACTTGAAAAAGACGAACTCCATGAACATATTGCAAAAATACACAGTCATTTGTAGTTAGTGATTTGAGGCCCACTATTTGCTTTCTAAAAGTAAGCTGAGGAGAGTTGAGCCCATGAAGGAAAAATTAAACAGGAAAACTAAACTTGGAAGTGCTGGAGATACAAGGTTAGGGTTGAGGAGAGATTAAATTGGACCTCAGCGAGTATGAAGCAGGCCTTTCACTACATGAAAACCATCCCTACAATTGAGGCCAAGCTTTTATTGAAACCTTTACAACTTTTTTTAGTCTGTACCTTTGAAAATATGAAAATCAGTATTTGCTGTGACGAGAGTTATTAATAAACACAAGCCCGAGGCGCACACACCAAGTGAGTGTTATGTGCACCAGCATCTAGAACATTCCAGTGCAGAGAGCTTGAGGATTTGGATCCAGAAAATTCTGGGGTGGAGCTTGGCCTCTCTGTGACCTATAGTGAGTGAATCATTCCATCTTCTTGGATGTCTGTTTCTCTCTCTGTGGTGTGGAGAGGTCGAACTAAATTCTCCAAGGGCCTTTCTGTCTCTGATAATGTTTCTAGACCCCACATGGACACTGTGAAATCATCTTCCTAAGGTCAAGCCCTGTAATTAGTATCCTTGGGAAAGAAACAGCCCAGGATGGAGCTGGACATGCTCTCCGAAGATCTGGCTTGCTAGTAGGACTAAACACCAGCTTTTTTATATTAGGATTAACTGTGATTACTATACTTAGGGTTTTCCTTCCCCCTTTCCCCAGAAAGATGAGTTCTGTGTGCGCCGGACAGCTGTGTCCAGGCCCTGGCAGGCCAGCACTGTGGCGAGATCCAGCCCCGAGGTGACTTCATGCAGCCAGTGTTTGAAGCCCGCCTACCCAGACTCGGGTATTTATAGCAGAGGAGAAGCTAGGGGAAAAAAAAAATTAAATATGCTACACCCTTCTTTATACTGTGTGGGACAGAGACAGGCATTGTGAGGAATTTAGAAGGCAGAGCTGTATAATCCAGCAGGATATTTTTAAATGCTGTTTGTTGCAGTTGGCAGGACCAGCGTTTCAAAGAGGAGGGAAAATGAGAGTAACCGAGAGTGACAGGCTGCCAGGAACTCCGAAGGCCGAGACGTGGAGCTCGGCGCTCTGAGGTGTGTGGGCCCTAACTCCCAATGTATTCACAGTCACGCAGCTTGAGCAGGGTCGGGCAAGTCGGGATGAGAGGCTAGAGAAATGGCGTGGCTCCTCTGTCCATCTTCCCCACCGGCCCATGTACCCGTCACATCCCAAGTTGAAAATCGATGGAATATTCTGGACAAGGCAGAACATTCAACTCATCTCAGCAGCCGGGTAAATCAAGTTGTTCATGGGGACGCAATTTGGAAGCGAGTTGCTTGCAGCTGTTCTTCTGGACTTAATCCTCCCAGGACAAGCTGGGACCCAATTCAGTAGCAGGTGAGAAGGCTCTGGGGGCAGAGCTTCCTCTGAAAAGGCATCACGATGACCCCACCTGTCCTGCGGATGCTTGTCAAGTATCCTAGGTAGTTGGTCTTTGAGGAGACAGATGGTGGTTAGAGCAGGGGGAGGCCAGGAGTTTGGTCTGGGATACGTTCATTTGTTCATTCAACATATACTTATTGAGGACTCACTGTGTACCGGGCACCGTTGCAGGTGTTGGTGGTAGAACAAATGAATAAAGGAGACCTGAGGAGGAGTGGGCGCAGGCCCTGAGGGTGATGAGGAAGAGCAAGGCATGCCGGGGGCACCCCACGAGGCCAGCGTGGCTGGAGGAGACAGCTCTGGGCAGAGGGAACTGCAGGTGTCCTGGTGGGTTTAAGGAGCTCCAAGGAGACCCATGTGGCTGGGGTGAGTGTAGGAGGAGACGCAGTTGGAGAGGGAATGGGAGGTGGTGAGTCAGGTAGGGCTTTGTGGGCCATCGTGCAATAGTTCCTGGCTTTTAATTCTGAGGAAACTGAGAGCCATTGGAGGGACATAAGCACAGGGTAACACGATCTGATTTGTATTTCAACAAGGCCCCTCTCCACTGTGTTGGAAGTGGACAGTAGCATTGAGTGTGGAAGCGAGGGGACCAGGTAGGAGGCTTTTGCAACAGTCCAGGCAAGAGGGGATGGTGGCTGGGGCCAGGGCGGGCGGCAGTGGAGGAGGCTGTTGGATGCATTTTGAAGTTAGAGCCGAGGGCATCTGCCGGCAGCTTGGATGTGTGAAGTGTGGGCGAGGAATCAAGTGTGACACCAGGGTTTATGGTCTGAGCAACTGTAAGCAGGGAGTGGCCTCTGACCGAAGTGGGGAGAGCTGTGTACGGAACAAGCAGGGTCAGGCCAAAGATCCCAGTGTGGTTTGGGTTGTTTGTCTCCATCTTTAACTTACAGAGACACACACAGGGGGCTGCCTGGGAGGAGGCCACCTTGAACTGCCTCAGTCATGTGATGGGCTGAAACGTCGCCCTCTCTTGCCCTCCCAGAGGGCGGGCACAGCCCAGCAGGGCTGGGAGGGGCTGAGGCGGTAGAGATTTAATTCTCAGCCTTACAGTCTTTGGTCGACGGCCTCATGAGCCTCTGAATTTTGCTCTCTAGTTTCTTTGCAGGCAGCCAGCAGGTTTAATGAAGATCGTCAGCTCCGTTGTTTCCTGTCATTAGCATGGGGCCTGTTTAATCAGGTCCAGTTGTTCTGTGGATCTCTGTGACTGCGTGAATGTCCTTCAGTTCTGGAAAAGCGAGACTCCATTTTCAGGCAGCCTTGGATTCCTGGAGGTCAAGTCTGGGTCAGACATTTAGCCAGAAAGAGAATCCTCTGAGGTGGTGTGAGAAGGCGCAGGGGCCTAGAGTGGTGTCGGAATGGCCTGGCAGCCACGTGCCTGTTAGATGTTTTGACCTCAGCCCCTCAGGAGGGGCAGGGTGCCCACAGCGGCTAAGAGATGGAATCGGAAGGAGTTGCCACTGCCTGACCTCAGGTAGTTACTTGGTGAGGAAAAACCTCAATTTTCCTCTTCTGTTAAATAGAGATACTGGCCCGATGTGGTGGCTCATACCTGTAATCCCAGCACTTGAGGAGGCTGAGGCAGGAGGATCACCGGAGGCCAGGAATTCGAGACAAGCTTGGGCAACATAGTGAGACTTTGTCTCTATAAAAAAATAAGAAAAAGTAGCTGGGTGTGGTGGCGCATGCCCGTAGTCCCAGCTACTCGAGACGGCTGAGGTGGGAGGATCACCTGAGCCCAGGAGCTATGATCAGACCACTGCACGCCAGCCTGGGCAACACAGTGAGACCCTATCTCTAAAAACATAAAAATAAAAAATGGGGATATCATAGTTTCCTATCTCATAGGATTGCCGTTTTAGTGGTTTTTCAATCCTAGATTCTTATTAGAATCACCTGGAGAGCTAGAAAATTAATGTGTGTCTCACTATCTTAAGGCCCCACCTCCAGGTCTGGAGTGGGGCCCAGACCATGTGGGTAGAGCTCTCGGGAGAGTCTGGTACGTAGTGAGCACTCAGACATTAGCTGTTATTAGTGGTTAGAGCATCATTGTTCTGGAGTGATCTCTTTTGCCCCACCCAGGATGGTAACTTTCCTTCACTTCACAGCTGTGCCGCTTTGGCTCACTACTCATCTGGAGGGGCCGCAAAGAACACCCAACAGCAGCTCGAATTGTTAGGTTTACATGGAAAGGGCGAAGTTAGATCTAGAATGGCAGTGGCACCACAAAATGTTATTACCCCACTGGTAAATGAAGTGGGTACTGTTAATTCCACCTTCGAGAGGAGGAAACAGAGACACAGAGAGGTTAAGTAACTTACTGAAGGTCACACAGGTAATAAGTGGTAGACAGTGTAGTCAAACCCAGGCAGCCTTGCTCCACATTCTCTCTCCCTCGACCGTGCATGTTCCCTCCCCAGCCAGAGAATTCTCAACTCTGATCCCCAGCACATACCTCCCATGGGTCAGCCTTTACAGAGTGCCAGGCCCTGTGCTACATGCTTCATGTGTGTCATATGTAGCATGTCATTCTTATCATCATATGTATTTTTACTTCCATTTTGCCGCTGAAGAAACCGAGGCTCAGAGAAGTTCAGGTGGCGTAGCTAGTGAATGACACGGCAGGATTCAAACCAAGGTCTGCTGGGCTCCCAAGTCCTCATTTACCCTACTGCCTCCCTCCTCCTCCTGTCCGGGGGAGGAGCCGGGGTGGGGATGTCGCGTTCACAGCGACTTCCTGAGCAAAGAAATGAATAGGTTGGCTGGAGAGTGAGAGGAGCTGAAGCGAGGCCAAAGCATCCCTCACGACTTCCGAACAACCGAGTCATTTAGGTGCCTTAAAATAGCAGGTCACTCAGCAGGGTGGCCGTTCTGACGGCCTGAGACCTGTGGGGAAGGTGTTTGTTTCTCTGAGTGTTTAGAGACCCGTCCTGTGAAGCACGTTGCTTCTCTTCTGTCATCGTGAATGCAGTTGCCCCTGAAAGATGGTGTCTTGGTTGCTTAAAATAGTTCAAGAGGAAGAACGTTTGGAAGCTGTTAGCTCCCTGGGTCTATTTCCCTGATTTACGACACCTTAGAGAGCCCGGGCCGCTCCTTGTTTACCCTTCTGGCTTTTCCTTTCTACCTTGTTTGAGTCCTTGTGTCATCGGAAGCCAAAAGCATTTGTCACCAGAAAAAGTGGCAACTTTTCTTAAGTAATTTAATTAGGGACCCTTTTACACATTTCATTTTTTTCTTTTAAGAGAGAAAAAATCGAGGAGAGGCCATTTGTTTTGGACTTGGCCATTTCTCTCTTCCAGCTGCAAAGGTTCCAAGAGCACAGCCGTGGCGTTTGCTCTGGAGTGAGAAAAATTTATTTTTCTGTTCACACTGAGGCCTGCCCTGGGGAAGTCATGAGTTTTCTTGCAGTCTTCATCCTGTGGTGCCCAGGAGACCTGACAGGCTGTGAGAGAGAGAAGCCACAGAGCTGCTCTGTGTGATGCGGAGGCCGCTAGCCACATGTGGGTATTTAGATTTAGTAAAATTCAATAAGGTTAAGAAATCACTTCCTCCGTCGCGCAAGTCACATTGCTAGTGCTCAATCATCACGTGTGGCTAGCAGCTACCATATTGGACAATCCAGCTGTAGAACATCTCCGTAGCCGACAGTTCTATGGGACAACATGGCCACTAGAGTCCGTCAGTGGTTGGTCACTTTGGGCCGGCTTTCTGGGTTTTCACAGGTCTAAAATTTTAAACCATTCCCTAGCTTCTCAGAAACCCTCTGTTTGCGGAAACAGGAAGATTCATGGACGTGGAGATTAAGGTCATTGATTCTTGTGGCTCTAACCTCTTGACCTTTGACACGAGGTCAGGTTTTATGATCTCCAGGCTGTGTGGCCTAGGGCAAGTCACTCAGCCTCTCTGAAGTTGTTACCTTGTCAGTGAAATGGTGACTTTAAAAATGACTCCTAGGGATTTTGTGACGATTAAACAAAATTGCAAAATGTGTGGAAAACAATTAGCATAGTGAGAACTTAGATGTATTATCAAGTTTTACATGCATTTTGTCATTTGAGCCACACAATGTCCTTCAGAGGTGGAGACTTACTGATCTCAAGATGGCCAGCGAGGCTTTAGGGAGTGCGCTGCTAACTGCTGTGCCTACTGCTCACATCCTCGGGCTGGGTTCTGCCTCTTTGCTCCTGAGCTTATCCGTTGACCCCTGGCCATAAGTCAGAGGATGTCTGAACTAGGAACCCTTCTGCACTCACTTTCATTCAGGAACTGTCTGTTCCTTCCACCGTTTGAGGTGAGCCCTTTTCAAAGGCATTTTGCCTAAAGCCGACCTGTCGGTGTCCACTTGGGGAGCTGCAACCAGAATCTGGGGCTTCTTGGAACTTGAAGTTTACCCAAGAGGTTGAGGTTCTCAGTGCCTCCCACGCCTTGTGGTCCTTGGGCATCCTTCACTTCGAGGACTGAGCCTCATAGAGCCCTCAGTGGGATCTTAGCAGAGGGTGTCTTTGGGAGGAGTATCTTTGAGAAGAGCAGGGCCAAGAGAGGCCTCTCTTGAGCTGCAGAAAGGATCCTTCTCGAACTCCTGACCACAAGTGATCCTCCCACCTCTGCCTCCCAGAATACTACTATTACAGGCATGAGCCACCACACTTGGCCCAAGAAAGGATCCTTCTGAAAGGATATTTGGTCACACCTGGGGCCTGGGTTCAAACCTTGTCTCCACCATTCACTTGCCTAAAACATGTAGCTAATTATTTAACTTTTCTATGCCTCACCTTTCCCATCTGTAAAGTGGAGATAATACTAGAAGCTGCCTGGCAGGCTGGTTGTGAGATTTAAATGAGATGATGCAAAATAAAGCATTTAGCACAGACCAGCACATAGCAGCTACCAGCTGTGAACTGCTATTGCCGTTCCTCCTAATCGTTGCTTCCCAGTGACGGTGCTTGGTGTGCTTTCTCTCTCACGTGTTTGCATTTTCTACTTGAGGATGTATTACCTGTCATAAAAGTGACCCAGAAGGGGTTAGCACATAAAGTGAATGTCTAAGTCAAACATTTCTATCATGGACTCCATGCGGTCTTTTTTTTTTCCTCCTTTCTTCCTTTCGCTCCTTTCAGGAGGATGGTGGGGAGAAACAGCACCACTCTGCAGTTACCATTTCTGCTTTCCTCCTGCTGGTTCGGGCTGTTTAACAAGCACCACCCAGTCAAACAGTGTAATCAGAGCCGGGCTATTTCTATAGGATTAATTTGTGGTGTGAAGCACCCATATATTTATGCAATTGCCACTCATTTGCCGGCATCCAGAATGTGCTAAATCTGCCACTTGTAGTGAAATCCAAATAACTTGGAACTGTATGTAGGGAATCCAGTGATTTTTCATCACAACTGTTACAAGAGATGGGTTTAAATTGGGGGAATCCAAATGCCTTAGAGAAAGGATGATGTCCCTACTTTCCGATGGTTCTACCAAGGGAGGCACCAACTCAGAGAGAAACTTCTAAGAGAAGAAAGGAAGGACACGAGGCCAGGATATTGCATTATTGTGTTGCCATTTGTGTAACTTGGGCCCCACTGTGGGCCCTCCCAGGCTGACCAAATCGCTGTCCTTTGTGTAGCTTCCCTGGCACTGACAAATCACTTGTGGTTAATGGGTAACATTGTCTCTTCTTGTCAAATAGTTGCTTTGTTTGTTATCTGTGCTGTGGTCTCCTCCATTATCAGTACGGCCCCTCAAACCTCAAAAGAACCCAGTGTGTGGTGTGGGGTATGTGTGTTGACCTGTACCATGAACCCACGTATCTCTTCCTCTTCCTCTAAAGTCCATCATTTCTAGGCCTGGCTGGTTGCCGAAACATCTTAAAGCGCTTTAAGAATTCATATTCGGGAATCCACCTGGGTATGTTAAGTAAAAGCCCCCAAAAGTGGGGCTAGAACATCTGTATTTAAAAAACTGCTCCTAAGGTGGTGATTCCAGATAAACAGGCAGATTTGTGAATCTCATCCAATGTTACTGGGAGGTGGGTTTTGCTCTGGGCTCCTCTAAGAGTATCCACTGGGCAAAGGGCCCCCGGGCACAGCTTGGGAAAGGCCAGGCAGAGAGGAGCAGGTCTTTGAGGGTCTCCTCTGTGGGTGGTAACATGAAGATGGTCGGAGTGATTTGAACAGGGGGAGATGGGAAGAGGTATTGCCTTGGAAAAGGTAAAAATGGCCATTGTTTATTGGATGCTGCCTTGTTTAATCCTCTCAACTAAATGTGATGAGGCAGCGGTAAGAATATACATTGGTATTTGTTGAGTGCCTACCATGAGATGAGATAACTAAATGATTTGCGTGCATTATCTCGTGGAATCCTCATTATAGCCTATGAGCTGAAGGTCCTATCATTTATCCCTATTTCACAGATGAGGAAACTGAGGCCTTGAGATGGTTAAAATGACTTGTCCAAAGTTACATAGCAGGTAGCAAAGCAGGCATTCGAGATTAGTGCAGTCAGACTTCAAAGCTCGTGCGTTCCATGTGGCAAATGTGAATCAAAATTCTTAGGCTATTAGGAATGAGTCAAATAAGAATTCTGTGCTATAAGTAGAACGTTAGTCTTTCAAGAAGGATGCTTTATGCCAGCTCTCCTCGGGGCACTGTCCCTTGGCCCTTCCAGCCCTGGCTTTCAGAACTTTGTCATCCCCCTCCTGTCGGCTGTGCCCTTCCTCCTTGAGGCTACCTGTGTTCTGGTCTGCTGTTCCTCCTTCACTGCTCTCAGCTCCTGCGTGCAGCTCTTCTCCCAAGACAGAACCTAAAGTGGGGGCCTTCCTCAATAAATAAGTCAGATTCGGGGAGTGCTACAGTCACCCCCCAGGGTGCAAGCTCAGCAAGTCTGGCGACTCGTGCTCAGGTGGTCGACCTCCTCTGTAGACTGAGAGGCAGTAGAGCTTTGTATTGAGGGTGTGGGTGTGCAGCGGCCCTGCCTGTGTCTGCTTCATCCTGGATAAATTATTGCACATCTCTGTGCCTCAATTTACTTGTCTGTAAGATGGAGATGATACTTCCTTCATATGGTAGTTGCAGGGACTAAGTGAGTTATACCTTCTAAAATGTTTGAAACAGTGCCCGGTACATGAGCATCCAGTATATCAGTCATTATGGTGATGGTGATGATGATGATGACTGTTTGGCCGTGTGTCTTTGGTAACCCTTCCCTTGGCGTGGAGAGGGAGCTCTCCCGTGTGCTAACACACCCTGGAGAGATCTAGTGTTTTGGAGACAAATCTGGGTTTAACCCCAGTGAAGCAGCTTATTAATGTGACCCTGAGCAGGTCCCTCAGCCTGTTTTGGTTTTTAATCTATAAAGTGGGAAGGACAGTAGCACCTGCCTTATGCTGTTGTAAAGGTGAAATGCAAACATGTAAGCAACACATCTCATGAGGTGTGTGGGCTCAGCTGGCCCTGGATGAATAGGAGGAAAAATGAGTTGAACAAACTTTAGTAATATAATAAGTGAGAAAAATCAGCTCAAAAGTTTACATACAGATGATACATGTTAACAGATTTTTTTAACTTTCTGAAGGAGTACATTCCAGATATAATAATACTGTGTAATGAAAGGGAAAGTGGGGGGATGGGAAACACGGATAATGGTTTTCTCGTGGGGAGAGGGGAGGGAGGATCATATGGTTTAGATGTAGGCAGATGATTATCAAGGCTCTGGGTTTTGTTTTGGAGGTTAATTCACATTATTATAACTAATTAAATATGGTCATGAACCAAGGATTATGAAAAATCTAATTTGTGCACCTGAGGTTAAAAATCAGTGGGTTCTCAATAGGTGGTAGTTATTTATTTATTCTGCCACGACCACCTGGACCATGCCACAGGCCACCATTCATACCCTTTGAGTTTGCCTGTCATCTGTGCAAAATGCCCTGAGAACCGCGTTTTTCTTCCTCTGGCCACAGTGGCTTCCACATGGGGAACACAGAACAGTAGGGATATTTAAGTTGCCTTGTTTCTTAAGTTTGGGGCAGGTCTTGGGCATAAGCTCTGAAATAGCTAAACAAAGATGGAGTTGTTTTTGTCCTTGCTGTGCCAGATGTAAAGTCTTTCATTAGAGTCACTTTAGGAGCATTTACCATAGCCAGGAGATTTTCTTTCCAAGGGAAGGAAACGTTTGGGTTGGATCTGATGGTGTTTGCCTTGGTATGATCCTAGACCTTTCTGCCTCCTTTGCTACCACCCAGCATTGTGACCTTTGCCTGTGGCTTTTCTTTACCTGTGGTTTCCTTCCCTTCGTGGAGAGGGGAAGCGTGGAGTTGTCTGACACACCTCAGTCATATGCTCCTAGCTCCCTGGCATCTGAGTATGAGTGATCCTCACATCCTGCCCCTCCCCTCTGAATTTGACAGGGTAGAGGAGACAAGAGCATAGGTTTTGGAGTTAGGAAGATGTTGGTTCAATATGGGGCTCTTCACTGTGTGATTTGAAGTAGAGGCATTATTTGTTTTTCTTGTGTTTTAAATTGAGGCATATAAAGTCTAGAACTTAAGCGCATGGTTTGATGAGTTTTTACCCAGGCACACACCTGCGTGACCTACCCAGCTCAAGGTCAAGATCTAAAACACTCCTGCCCAGGAGATGCCATATGGCGATTGCCTGTTAGCATCTACCCCACGGAACCATTATTCCTGCCTTTTGTCACCACTGATTAGCTTTGCCTGTTCTTGAACTCCTGAAGGCGGTCACGTTATTAAACCTTTTTGAGCCTCAGTTCCTTTATTTTTAAAAGTGAAAGTGTAGTCCTTGTCCTGTCCAGTTAGGAGAATCCAATGAGACAATGCATGTAAAATCATTAGAGAAATACTTACGAAACAGTTAACACTTAGCAAGATAAAGCTGTTTGTCTGATTGCCGTTGTGGACCTCAGCGTCTTTGCCTGTGTCTCACCCGGAGAGCAGGCGTTTTCTTTCAGTGCCAACTGTGGCTCCCTCCACGCCCTTCCATGGCTGAACACACTTCAGAGACTGTTCCATCAGTGGCTTTGAAGGTTTCTTACTGAAACCAGTTCTTCTTGCTTAATAAGGCAGAGGAAACGGGCAGGAAGGCAGAGTTCTGCTGCTTTTGTCACTTTTGCAAAGAGCGTCTGTTTGCCCTATTAGCAAAATCAACAGAGGCCTTGCTGGATAGCGGGTTAAGCGGGACCAACTCCCCTGGGCTGGGGTCCCTGGACGCCAGGTTTGCTGAAGGGCCACGAGTCGGTCACTGTGTTGTTTCAGATGCAGCAGGAGGAGATATTTTTTCTAGCTCCTCCTTAAAAAAACAAAACAACAAACAATATCTACTCCTGTGATTGGCTAAAATCCTGCAGTTGGAATTTAATTCCTTAGGTCAAGGGTTGCAGAAGCATCATACCCTGAGTGTGTTTGGGGCGGGGAATGCATTTGGGGAGGGTAATACTTTGGATACATGATTCCATTTGTCCGTAGTCAGAATGATTCGTGGCGTATCCTTTCTTGAGGGTAGGCCTTCATGAAGGAGAAGGTAGAACTGTGCATTTATAGGTGGCAGAGACGAGGCAGGAGGCCAAGAGAGGTTTATGAGGGCAAATGCCCTGAATTTACGATGTGGTCTGAGGCCAGGTCTGCTCACAGGCCGTTTCGCACGCATTTGCAGAGGGCCTCCCTCACGTCAAGTGTGTCACAAGAGAGGCGAAAAGGTACAGACCCTGCCCTTCTGGAACTTCCAGCCAGAGAGCAAGAATTGAACAGGCAGTTGTAATGCAACCTGCTGTGTGCTATCCTGGGAGGGCCATGACCCCTAAATCAGATTGGTGGCGTGGGGTTATCCCAGTCCTCCAAGTAGTGTCATTTGTGTCGATCTGAAAGATGAGTAGAAGTTAGCCCTCAGACATCTAAAACATGTGACTCAGACCACTGTATCCATGGGACTCTCACCAGGAAATATATTTCCAAGGATAACTTTTGCTCACCCCATGCATGAGATTTGACTTTTACTGAACTACTTGACTCTCTTGGTAACGGTGAGGCCATTGTTATTTTTGTTGTCTGTCGTTTTTTTTTCTTTCTCAATAATCTTGCAGCCCTTCTGCCCTGTGCAATGTCATTTTGAATATGTGGGTCTTCTGACTCTGCAAAAGGTTTTAATTTCCTTCTGAGGTGGGTAAAATAAGCTGGATGGGAAGATCTGTTTATTAAACTGAAGACTTTATTAGTAAGAGTTTATGAGTAAGAGAGTAACTTGCTGCAGAGCCAAAAGAGAGATACATGTTTGTTACGGGGGAGATACCCACTTGGCGTCCCTCACATGGCTGGTCATGGTGTTTGGGGCCAGCATGCCAAATTTCTCCAGTTACCATGGGACCCAGACTTAGACAGGAAATCATGGTAGGATGGGAAGGAGTCCAAAATACACATGGCTGGTATACAGGCTACAGTTAGAAAAGAGAGTAAGAGAACAGTCTATCTGTTTTCTTGAACGAGTATTGCAACGTCAAATGGGGTTGTTTTTCTAAGACTCCTTACATTTTATGGACCTGGTTTTCAAGCTTTAAATTTTTCCACATTAAGCAATATTTAGGTGAGTTGACGTGACCTTTTACATGTTTGTGGTGAGTACTTCTTAGGCTTGTTATGTATGTTTTTTTTAAAAGCCTCCAAACTAAAAAAGAAGCAAAGTCCCTTCCCTCAGAGGGACTTTTCTCCCCAGCACCTGGAAGGAATATCTTTTTGGTTTTACCATGGCTGTCTCTTTCCTGCGAGCAGCCCATTTGCAACCCAGCGTGGCCTCCTTTTATGGGATGTGCCAGTGGAACATAGGAGGGGGTCTGCTGTAAGGCTGAGTTTCTTGGAAATCTCTGCTGCCAAGTCCAGCAACTGAAATTTCTCATTCATAAAGAAGCACATTTGCATCCTGCCTGTGAAGTTGTTAAAAGAAATTGAAAAATCAGGAAAGGGATCTTGCTTGTACTTTTGCAGATGTAGCTCTGGAAAAGTTCAGAAGGGGCCTGACTGCACATAGCTTGGGAAGAGTTCCAGGTCTCCAGAGGAACATTTAACAGGTCGCTATGGATAGCATTTTCCATGAACTGCCCTGACATATTTCTTGGGGAGTGTGCTAAACTGTTGGTGAAATGACAGCTATTGCATGGGGTTTGCACCCCTGTGCCCCATCGACAACTATCTCTCTCTGCTGAGTTGGGTATAATTTATTGATTGAATTCATTTCATTGAGTTTATTGCCTTTACCCCACACTATGATCTTGTAACCATGGTCATTTTAGGAGTGAGAGGTGATGACGATAATCCCTAATATAGGTACAGTGCCTTATGGTTTTTACAAAGTACTTTCACATTCTTTTTCATTTGATTTCACAGCTCTTATAGCTACCATTTATTGTCTTTACTATATGTTGGACACACTTCATAAACTTTGCCTTATTTAATCCTTGAAACAATATTCAGATTTATTCCCATTTTTACAGATGAGGAAACTATGGCTCAAAGAGATTGGGGTCTCTTACCCGAGATCACATAGCTAGTTGAGGCTAGACTGGATATTTGAACCCAGATCGACCCAACTCAAAGCCCATGTTCCTGATACCATGTAGGACTGCCTCCTCTTCTCCCTGTGTTAGTGGCAGAGGGCTTTGTTATCGTATAGAAGAAAATGCAGTGCAAAAGGGTTTATTTGAGGTCCCGTGGCCAAGAAGTGACCCGGCAGGGACCAGAAGTCAGGTTTCCTGTGGCACCAGTGCTTTGTCATTACCCAGGACCCGTTTATCTGAGTAGTATTCCCCAAGCGAGGTCCCTGGAGCTTCCAAGGTACCGTCCACTTGGTCAGAAATGGCCAGTCCCATGCTTATACGTCGGGGCAGATGGGCAGGAGTTCTGAGAATCCAGCGCATCATTCTCATGTTCAAGTAATTTGAAGCTAAGAAGCCATAAAGTTGCTACTTATAAGCATTCTTCTTTTTAAAATTTCTTCATCAGGACTCTTTGCAGGCTGCAGACACAGTTCAAACCAATTTCAGTAAAGGAAATTTACTGGCTTATTTAAAAGCCCTGAAGTAGGGCTTCAGCTGTGCTTTGATTCAGGGGTTCATGGGTGTCCTTGGGACCCTGTTTTTCTTGCTTACTTGCTCTGGATTCTGCTCCTGGGTTGGTTCCGTTGTCTGGCAGCCTCTCCCCTGTGATTGTAAACTGGTTGCAGCAGAGGCAAGTTGGCTTCGCTGATAGCTCAAACAAAAATTCTGGATTTGAGTCTCATGGGTTCCGATTGGACTGGCTTAGGTCATGTGCCCATGAGTGAACCAATCACTGTACTCCAGGGCCACATGCTTCCCCCCACGCTGGGAGGGAGGGTTGGAGCCCTCATGGTCCGAGAACCATAGGTGGGCTGTGGATAGCAGAGGAAGGATGGATGCTATGGAGAAAAGGTGCTGGGAGATCTTGCGGTGGGAAGTGGACTGGGAGATCTGGAGGGCAAAGTAGAATGGAAAAGCCAGTCTTATAGGGAAACACAACTGCCACATTAGCCAGGGCAAGGGTAATTTCTTTATTTGAAGAGTTTCAACAGACCATTAATGAGAGTATCTTTTTGTCACTGCTGTTAGAGCACATATTATTTATTATATCCACAGAGTTCAGTGTATATTTGTTCTAATGGAACCTTTCCTTTCTGGAAAAAAGGCACTTCTTTAGAGTGCCTCTTAAATATTCAGATTAAAGGTTCGAGGGAGAGAGCCATTTAGGCCCTGAATAGCTTGCAGCCTGGATTTATTTCTGTCTTAATGGTATCTTAAATTATGCCAGATGAATTAAAATGTCCCATCTCTTTCTTCTAGTCTGTCTCCAATTCAGTGCTACCTTGACATGCTTGAAGTTTTAGTTAGACTGTTTGACCTAAGCTGCATGTTGACAAATATTATAGAAAAGTTTATCTTATAGATTCTTGTTTTTAACCAGCTGCAGATGCAAATGGAAGGTGTGACAATATTAGAGACCACAAGTTTTCAGGATTCTGGATGGCAAAGTGGCTAATTTGCTTTCCATTTCTGAACTAAACCAGAAAAGGAGGGGTGTTTATTAAATGCTCCTTTTGGAGAACCTACAGCTAACTAGATCCAGATAGTGTGAATATTGAGCCAACAAGGGTTCCTTAAATGCCTGCTGTGTGACCAGCGTCATAGAGGACACAAAAGGAGTGGTTTCTGCTCTGGAGGAATGAATGATCCTGTTGCAGTAATAAGAGAAACTGTTTATTTAGCAGTTACTACGTGCAGGCACAGTGCTAAGAACTTTGCGTCCGTCGTCTCATTTAATCCTCACGACACCAGTAGAAGGGCAGGTACTATTATCCTCATTTTTCAGAGGAAGCAACAGAGTCTTTGAGAGGTTAAGCAACCTGCCCCAAGTCACCAAGCCAGTGAGCTTCAAAGCCAGCCTCACACAGGGCTCTCTTCAGCTGCAAAGCCCGTGTCTCTCACTTTAATGTCGTGGATGGAGACTGTCATTGCAGGATTTCTCACCGTCAAAAAAGCAAGTTCTCTCCTGATAACAGATTTCATCACTCTTGAAATTGGAAGCCTGAGAAGAGAGAAGATTGCCTGCCTGTGGAGGCTGATGCCTTTCCAGAAGGAGGATACTGGGTGGGCCTCCTGCCAGCCTGTGGCCCACATGACTCCTCCATCTGTCTGACTTCTGACTCGGACTGCCAGTCCAGCCTGTCTGCAGCCCGGACAGCAGGACCAGCCCAAGCACAAACCAAGTGTTTTTATCCTGGACTTGGGCAGAGTCAGAGTTGCCCAGGCCGTGAGGCCATGGTAATCTCAATATTTGCACACACTGTGCTAGATGACACATTTGAGCGGGCAGGCAGCATGGGGGTGGTAAGTGTTAAACAGACTGTGAGGAGTTGGGTCCGGGAGGCGAGACAGCAGACAGTGTGTTCTAACCATGCACACAAGGCTGCCGGGGGCTTGTTTAAACTAGATCCTGCCAAGGTCACAGAAGCAGAAAACATAATCCAGAACTCTTTCTCCCAGGCAGGATCATTTGGTTTTTAGATTTTTTTTTTTTTCTTCCTATGTGGTTTCTTTTGGAAGAAATATATCTGGGAGAAGGGAAAGAGGAGAAGTGAGCAAATTTTCTCTCAAATCCTTAACAGCATGATGTAGAGTCCCATGTATGGTATGATGCTATAGAGTTGAGAATTTACCCCCAAGCAATGAGTGCAGAACACTGGTCTGGAAATGACTTTTTCTTTTTCTTTCTTTTTTTTTTTTGTTTTGTTTTTGAGGCAATGTGGCTCTGTCACCCCAGGTAGAGTGCAGTGGCGTCATTATAGCTCACTGCAACCTCAAACCCCTGGGCTCAAGCAATCCTCAGCCTCCCAAGTAGCTGGGACTGAAGGCACATGCCACCACACCTGGCTAATTTTTCTATTTTTTGTAGGGATGGAGTCTCACTGTTGCTCAGGCTGGTTTGGAACTCCTGACCTCAAACAGCCCTCTCACCTCAGTCTCCCAGAGCGCTGGGATTACAGGTGTGAGCCACTGTGCTTGGCCAAGATGGCTTTTTCAATAAGGCCTCTGACACCTGTCATTTTTGGGGTTACTTTCCTTCAAAAGCTAATTGAGATTGGAAAAAATTGGGAATGAGTGAAGATAACTGAATATACTTGCAGCCAGGGAGTGAGAGCCAGGGCCCCTGTTACTGGCCTCTCAAACAGCTGGGGTGGGTAGAGTCCTGGGGTGGGGAGCAGAGGATCTTCCTGAATTGCATGCACTCCATTCCATTAGAAACATCATCTTCTCTGATGTTTTATATAAAAACTAGTGTTGTGGTGGTCCCTCTTTATCCCTAATAATTTTCTTTGCGATAAAGACTACTTTATCTGATATTATAGCTACTGGAGCTTGCCTTTGATACGTGTTTACATCATGTATTTTCCATACCTTTTTTTTTTTTTTTTTTTTTTTTTGTGACAGAGTCTCACTCTTTTTCCCAGGCTAGAGTGCCGTGGCATCAGCTTAGCTCACAGCAACCTCAAACTCCTGGGCTCAAGCGATCCTCTGCCTCAGCCTCCCCAGTAGCTGGGCCTACAGGCACATGCCACCATGCCTGGCTAATTTTTTCTATATATTTTTAGTTGTCCGATTAATTTCTTTCTAATTTTAGTAGAGATGGGGTCTTGCTCTTGCTCAGGCTGGTCTGGAACTCCTGAGCTCAAACAATCTGCCCACCTCAGCCTCCCAGAGTGCTAGGATTACAGGCGTGAGCCACCACGCCTGGCCATACATTTGTTTTTAATTGGCCTATATCATATTCCAAATGAGTTTCTTGTAAAGAGCACATAGTTGCATTTTGTTTATTCTCACAATCTGTTCTGTCTTAACGGGTGTGTTTAGACCATTTATATTTAATGTAATTCTTGATGTATTTGTATGTAGGTTCTACCCTTTTATTCTGTTTTTTGCTTTTTTCTCCTTTCCTGCCTTTTAGATTATTTGAGCATTTTCTACCTTTCTGTTTCAGCTGTTGCGTTTTGACTGTATCTCTGTAGTTTTTTTTAGTAGGTGCTTTAAGAATTAAAAAATATATACTTAAGTTTTCACAGTCAACTTAAAATCAATATTTTCCTACTTCAAGTGGGATGTACAGAAAGCTCACCACCCTATAGGACCCTTTCTTTACCTGTGGTATAAAATCTAATTTCAGAGATCATGCCAACCCATCAGAGTGCAGAGAGAGGAGAAAGACCTGCAAGAAATAAACAGTTGGCTTTACCTCATTCATTCATTTAGTAAACATTTATCTAGCATCTGATCAGGCAGGAGAATCCCCTCCCTCCTGGGTTGGATAATCCATAGACAAATAGTAGTAGTAAGAGTAGTAATAATAATATCTAACTTCATCGAGCACTTGCTATGCGCCATGCACTGCTCTGAGTTCTTACAGGCTCTTGTGTTGTTATTCCAACAACCCTATGATGTTGGTGCTATAACTATCTAAACCTTATAAATGAGAAACTAGGGCACAGAAAGCTTAACTTTCCCAAAGTCACACAGCCAGCAAATAGCAGAACTTCAGACCCACTGATTTTTTTTATCCCTGAATTGTCAGATGGTCTCCATGAACGATGAAAGCACAGTGGAAGGTATATTACTAGTTCTGTCTTGGGGAGCTTGTACTCTCCACCACATTCAGGACCTCTCCTGCTGATGGTCTACTTAAGAGGCTCTTTTTTTTCCCAAACCTATTCTCTTTCCTATCCTCCTGTAAACATTTATGGGAGACCTTCTTTGTGCTGGAGATTATACACATAATATCAAAGCTCTGAAAATTTTGACTTCGAATCTGAGGTTAGAACTGGAAGGGCCTCTAAATGTGGCCTAATCAGGGTACTTTTCAGATGTGGACTCTGAAGTGAGAGGAAGGTGAAGCAGCTTGGCCATGGGAACACCAGTAGAGACTAAGCCTAGACTGGACGTAGGCCCCCTGGCTCCTGCTTTGCTGTCTTTGTGCCGGTGTCTGCTTTCTTGGCAGAAAGATATGAGAAGCTGAAGAGTAGCAGAGCTGGAAATTCTGATCTATAACTGAACAGGGACAGCCAGCGGTCCCCACAGGGGAGCCCCTGCTTGCATGCCAAGCCTCAGAAGGCTTTGGCAGCTGGGCTGTGCCATTTAATAACCTTCTGGAGGCTGATCCAGTGGTCTGGCAATACTGCTTACCAAGGCTGAGGTTTATTTGTAGCCTTAGGTTTTGCATTTCCTGAAGAGGCAGGAGTGGACCCTAATAAGAACTGTTCGAGGGTAACTCAGTCGAACTGGCACCTGCTTTGTAATAACATGACCTAGTGTAGGAATGGTAAGTATAATATCACCTCATGGGCCTAACTTAATCAAATGAGTACTGTCTGGAATAATGTGTGAAATTCAGGCTCAGCAGAAGGAGTCTGAGGTCCGCTGGTGCTGCCTATCATGGGCTCAGGAATAGGGGCTGGAGACATGTCTGTCAGGTGTTCACCACTGTAAGGATTAAAGGAAGCCTGGGATTTTAGTTGCAGCACAATAATACCTGCCCTCATAAGATTGTTGCAAGGTATCAGACCTGCATTATTTGGATGGATTTTGCATGCCTTCATGGCCAATTATGTATGAATATTGTAGATTGTTAGGGGCCCTGGAGGGCTGGGAACTACTGCAGATACTGTTGGGTTGTTTCCCAAACGGACGTTCAGATTCTCCCTGCCTCTCCTGCCTTGTTGCTGAAAAAACTGTGGCTCTGTTCAGGAGTCAGAAGCAATGTGTATATGAGTCTGGGCTTTCCCTGCTGGCCTCGAGTCCTGACTGTGCTGAAGTTCGTCGTGATTCTAGGCCTCTTGAGAGTGATTGGTTTAGGAATGGGTGTGTGACCCAATTCAGGCTGTTGGAGCATGAGAGAAGTCCACTGGAAGGGTTTTTCTCTCTTAAAAGGGTGACCGAAGTTTGAGGTCTTCAGACTTTTGGATGGCATGTGGGGATGTGATGTCTTGAGCTGCAGCAGCCATCTAACAACTGTGGGAAAAATAGGACAAAACCCCAAATCCTGATGCAGGCCAGAGGGAGGGGGAAGGAACTTGGGTCCTTGACGACAATGTTGAGTCACAGAAGTAACCAACCCTGAAACCACTCTACTCGGGACTTCTTGTTATGAGAGATAATAGTGCCCTTGGCTGTTTAAGCCACTTATTGTTGCTTTTCTGTCATCTCGTTTTGTTGTTGATCCAGAAGCATCCCAGTGATACAGACACCCAGTTCACAGGCATCTTTCTGGATGAAGCAGTATTGTCCCTAATAGGTTTTCATTTTTTCTTGAGACAGAAGAGAAGAATTAACCTTTAAACCTATTCTTATCCTGCTTAAACCTGTTTTTTTTTTTTTTTCAAGTTGATTGGTTAACATTTTTCCTTTTCCCGTTGAGCTCCTATTGAATGTGGCACACTGCTGTGATTTGTCCAGAAACATTTAGGAAGGTTTGATTTCTGTGGAATAGGAAACATACAGCTGTTCTGCCCCCCTTGCGATGACTTAACCCAAGGTAACATATCTTTAAGTAGCGTGAGGTAAAACTTTAAGATTTTGGTACACATGGCTGAAAAAAAGATACAAATCGTATTACGAAATTGGGAAATTTGCACATGCTGCTTGCTAAGAGAAACACATTCTCAGGAGAGGGAAGGCAGTGAGCTGGCCTTGCCCAGGGGAGATGAACTTAGTCCAGTATGTTCTGGAGAATTCGGGAGCCCTCCTGCCTGGACAAACGGTGCCCGTACACCTTCCTGTGTGGAGTAGGTGCTCAGCAAAGGTTGGGCGAGAGAATGAAGAGGCACTCAACCACCCACCCAGTGGTGCCTTGGGCTTCCAGGTTCTGCTTTGCTTTGGAGAATAGATTCTGCTGTAGCAAGGCATGTCCACCCAAGTGACCTGTTGTCATAAGTCTCTGCACACCTGTGGGGACACTGAAATGCCCCATGGCCTTTTTAACCTGGGGATCATGCAGTGACAAGTTTTTTATCATCAGCTGGATTGCTTCGCCACTGAGTGCATTTGATATTGATTGCCCAGGAAATGCAAAATATTCTAATGTTAGCCCAAGTCTAACATCCTTAAGAAAGAAAATCTGCTCCTTCCTCAAATAAAAATCTGAATGCCTACAAAATCCAACACTAAATTCCTGTTTGGGTAGCCTATGCATGTAGTTGGGGGAGACAGACATAAATCACGTCAAGGTCTGTTAGTAGAGGTCCTAGGGAATGTGTTAAGAATAAAAATAAGGTAACATGTATTAAGGGGTTAGTATGTCCCAGGCTTTATATCTCTTAGGTCATTTTGATACACCTGCTCTCTAAGAAGCGGTGGTTTCTCATTTTCCAGATGATAGAGCTGAGGCTGGAGAGGCTAAATAATTTAGCACAAGGGGAAGAGTGATGGTTAGGGATTCACACCCAGGTCTGGCTGATCCAGAGCCCATCTTGGTAACCACTTCACAAAGATGGCGTCACTGCATCTACTCAGCGCGTGTCAGCCGTTCCCTTCTTGCCCCAAACCTATCCTTGGCTTGGAGCTGCCCCAAACCTAGGTATCCCCTCCCTTGCGGCCTAGACCCCGGCCTGCCCTTCTATGACAAAGTCAGAAGAAATCCCAGATGGGCTTTGCTGAGGACTCTGACCTTCTCCAGTGAGCTGTGTGGTGACCACCTGAAGTCAGTGGGATGGTGGGAAAAGCTTGACACACAAGGTTTCCCGTGTATCGGATCCAGGCAGCGTTTCATTTCAATGCCTTGCCCCGGGTCATCTGTTCTGGAGTTTGGGGTGATCTGTGCTCCAGAGCCAGTCCATTTACTCTGTGGGGCTGACAGGACGTTGTCCCCCAGCTGCAGGAGCCTTCGCCATCACCCCTGCTAAGACAGTGCTGGGCTCTGGCACTAGGGTTTCAGGCTGGAAAGAGGTGCCTTTGGCAACACAGCTGACTCAGGCTAATAGCTGGGGCAGTGCCTTTGAGAGGCACGCAGGCTTCCTTCCTCAGCCCTGAGATGGTATTTCTTGGTGTTTATGGATTACTTGGACTGGCGGTTAAGACGCCCGAGGAAGACCTGAGAGCATCATGCTGGATCCTTATCACGTTATGGGTCACCTCCCAACACAGAACATCGAGTTCTGACTCCCCAGCTGGCATTAAGTGGAAAATAATCCCCTGGGCTTTTGGACTTTGTACTTACTGGGTGATTCACAATCTAGTAAAACCATCTTCTTTCGGACTTCCCAGAAACCTAAGTTGGAATTTTGATGACTGCACCATGGTATGTATATTTAGTAGCTGAGACTCGAGTCATGTCCTGGCCCTGCAGCCAGCTGACTGAGTGACCATAGGCCAGTCTCCTGACCCCTCAGAGCCCGTGTTTCCTCCTCGAGGGAGTGTTGGGCATGATTTTTCTAGGTGATTTTTCATTTTTCTAAAATGAGCAGTTCTTAATCTTGTTGTTCCCCTTAAGTTCCTCATTGCATCTGTGCTCTCAGCCCGCACCTCTGTATCGGGCAGTCTGTGGGCCCAGTGCCGTCAGGGAAGAATATGAGATGGGCGAGAGGGGACAAACCCCAGCCCCCTTGCCCACAGGAAGATGATTAGCAGCAGCATAGATAGGCCTCTGAACGGCACACTCATGACCCTGATGAGGATCTGAGCAGAGGGCAGTGGAATCGGAGCGGCGATTGCCTGAGTCAGGCGTCATGGAACAAATCTGGAACATAAACAGAGGGCACAGGAGATGTGCATAACCTACCCAAGAGAGGTTATGTTTTTATTGAACATCTGGAAATCCATGCTGTGAAGTGCCAAGGGTTCTCACATGCATTTCTGGTTGGAATTATTCTAGCTCTGTGGGTTCTGTAGTTGCCTGCTAGCAGGGCAGAATCACACAGTCCTTTGGGCCTGTCCCATACACAGTAGTTTTGCAGTCGACACTGATGAGGCCTGAGTGTTTAGCCCCGATCTTTCAGTTCTTTCCCATGCGCCTCTCTGGGCTTCCCCAGTGAGGTCATTAGTGTGTGGAGGGTAAGAACTGTATCATAAACTTCCCACGTATCTTTGGTGCTACTACTTGCCTTGGGCACACACAGGTCCTTTGTGTATACCCTTAATGTAGTCAATTAGGACAGGCCCAGCCAAGCTTTATTTATTCTTGGAAACTCTTTGCAGTTTTTATTGTTGCAGTTTTATCACATTCAAGAACACGCTGTATTTTTAAAAAAATATTCCGAGGCTCAAAGATTATCTATAAAACTGGGTTTCCGCAGCACCAGTGGAAAGAGTAACTTGGCCTTACTATTTTCACCACTTAGCCTGGTAGTTGATGATGAAATATTTGTGGCAAACACATGTTTGCGCTTGGTCACTGACTTAAGCCTGTGGGTTTTGGGGGAGCAAATGAGCAGAGTGCAGGAGATGATCCAAAGAGTATCTTTTGCCTCCCAAAGGAGCAGGAAGCTCACTCAGACCATCAACTGGGTTGGACCTGAAGTTGTGTTCAAAATGAAATCGTTGTTAGAAAGCGAGTGCTTAACTACTGTGGGGAGTTCTTGTCTCTCCAGAGGGTTCTGATTTGCTGATGCTTGGCAAAAATAAAAGGGAGCAGTTTGCAACTTTCCAAATACTGGTGTGACAAGTGCTGCCGTGACGGCTGGAGTCTGCAACTGACCACAGAACACAGCCTCACGCCGGGTGCCCTCAGCTGAGGGCTGTGCCCCTTGTTGCCTCTCCCCTGCCCCTTCCCAGGGTGGGGGCTCTGGAACACTGGCTTTCTCCCTGCCCCGTGGGTACAGCAGAGGGATGTCTGCATATTTTACCCTGTTCTAACAAGTCTGGCTACTTGGTCCCAGAGTTGGTTCTTGTCAAGTGTTGGGTCCAACAAAGCAAAATATTTTTCCCTTAAAACTTTGATTGCAAAGGCCGGGCGCGGTGGCTCACGCCTGTAATCCTAGCTCTCTGGGAGGCCGAGGCGGGTGGATTGCTTGAGCTCAGGAGTTCGAAACCAGCCTGAGCAAGAGCGAGACCCCGTCTCTACTAAAAATAGAAAGAAATTAATCGGACAACTAAAAATATATATGGAAAAAATTAACCGGGCATGGTGGCACATGCCTGTAGTCCCAGCTACTCGGGAGGCTGAGGCAGAAGGATTTCCTGAGCCCAGGAGTTTGAGGTTGCTGTTAGCTAGGCTGACGCCACGGCACTCTAGCCCGGGCAACAGAGTGAGACTCTGTCTCAAAAAAAAAAAACTTTCATTGCAAACATGTAATCAGCAGCTTGACACTGACTGGTTAGAAATTGCTGTGTAAGCTGGCTTTGGACAAATTATCCTAAGGCCCCTCTGATTCTATCTCTGCGAGGGGAAGGGGCTTGCCACCTGGCTGGCACAGGTGTTGCAGAATTCTGTGTGCCAGATGCACCAAGATCCTGCCATGATAGGCATCCGAGAACAAGGATGGTGGCTGCTCCTGGCTTTTTCTGATAGGAAAGGGGAAATGGAGTTTGAGGAGACCTGTGCGTTTAAGAATTACACTCGTTGTGGGAAAAGCCTCGGGGCCACGGAGGCCAGAATGTGCCCTTCCCTCCCTGATGTGTCTGCCGAGGGCCATGGGTGAGCTGGGGTTGGGGTGAAGGCGGAGCAATGGAGGAAAAGGGGTCTGGATGGCAGGGGAGAGGAGAGTGGGGACCCGGAACACATCCCTGCAATCACTCTGTTTTCATTCCTCCTCACGCGTGTTTGGGACCTGCATTCCCCAAAGCTTTTTGGCCACCCAAATGCAGCTTCCCTTTGTCTCAGGAGTCTCCCAAGGATGAGCTTCTAAGCCTCAGACCCCTCAGAGGCCCAAGTCAGGAAGGCCCCAGACTCGGTAATTTCAGATAGACTCATTTCTCCCCCTCAGCTGAGACCAGTCGGCCCGAAGTGGGGGTGTGTGTGCAGTGAAATCCAGGAGCCTCAGTCTGCTGGTTTCAATCAGGAGGCTGCCCGCGGTGATTGGGGCTCCTCTGCCACGGGTCTGGTCCCACTTAGGTTTCCAAATGCCAGGCGAGCTCGTTTCCACAGACCCAAGTCCAGAAGGCCGGCGCGCTCAAGCGCGGGCCTCTTTTTAATATGGAATTTTGAACTCTTCTGGCAGAGATTTTTCCAGTCTTTGAGTTTTGAAAGGAGGGTACGATCATCTGTGGCGGCCTTTCTGGAGAAGTCATTTGGAGAGATGGGCTGGAGCGTGGCAAGAGGAAAACCGTCGGGGGCTGACTGTGCCTTATGAATGCAGCGCCTCGCTGGGCTGCTCAGGGCAGGCCGGCCGCATCACGTGCGGTCACTGTCCCCCCCCCAGAAGGGCCCCACATTTGGCTTAATAATGGGCTGTTGCTGTCTTGAAATTCTTAATTTTTGAACAAGGCCCTCCCCCCATTTTTATTTTGATCTAGGCCTCATTATGTAGCCGGTCCTGCCAAGAGGGTCCAGACACAGGCAGTGGATGCCTGGGGCAAAGCTGGGCTCTGCCACTCACCAGCCGTGACCCAAAGCCAGGCACATGGGGATATCCAGGTGGTATTTTCCCTCGTCACGCTGCGACCGGTATCAGCCCCTCTCCTTTGCCATTGTAGATTTGGGGACCGCAAACCCTCTCGGCTCCAGAGCATCGTATGTTCATTCATCACACTCAGGCAGCACCCACCACTGTGGATGAGCCGGGTCATGCCCTCCTGACCTGCCCCACCTTGGAGGAGAACTTGGCCTTAGTGTCAGCAGTGCTGGGGGAAATCCCCCTCTAAGGACAGTGAATCTAGGTTCCTTGGCACTCGTCACAGGGTTAGTAAGAGTGGTAATACTAGCTAGCGCGTGGTGAGTGTTTCTGCAGCGCCAGGCACCGTTCTGAATGCTTTGCACACATTCACTCATTTCTCCATAAAGTTGCAAAGGCCTACAGATGAAGAAACTGAGGCAGGTGAACCCTCCCAGTGGCATCTCTCCCACTTACACGTCATCTATGAAGCGTGCATGTGCGGTGACGACTGTCTCTGAGAGTGTTTGAGATATTCTCCGGACATCCGCCTGTCAGGTGGCCTAGGTCACAGGGACTGGGTTGTTTACGAGGGAGGGAAGGGCCTCGACTCAACCACAGAGCCTTGGCCCCAGTGGGGCAGGGGATGGGAGCCCTGGTGAGCCTGACAGTGTGCTGCTGGCTTGCTTGGAGCCAGGTGCCTTGCAAGAAGCTACCAGACACTTCAAAGAATGTGGTCAGACCACATCCTACCCAGGAGACAGCTGAGGTGTCCGGGAGTGCACCAATGGGACGCTCCGTCTGGAGCCAGCCCTTCGGGGCCAGCACCAGGAGCGGTTTGGGGTGTCTGGTCATTCTCTTCCTCCTCTTCCCACTGCCAGCTGCGCTCCAGCTGCTGACCTCATTCCAGGGAAGGTTCCAGAACCCCTTGAGCAAGAAAATGCACAGGGGCTCCTGTATAAATTGTTCCACTGACAATGAGCTGCCGTGCACTTTCAGTTCCTGGCCCATTTCTAAATCAAGAATATAGATTTAATATTAGTGTATGTCATTTCACTTGCTAAGAGATGGGGTTTTTTCCCCCTCCTTAAAGAACATGTGTGTTTGAGGCCCAGCTCTGCTACTTGCTGTCTCTGTAACCTAATACAAGTCACCTTCTCTGAGGCTGTTTCCTCCTGTAAAATGAGAATGATAGAACCTAATGCACAAGATTGTTGAGGGGAGTGAATGTTGTAGTACGTGAAATACATAGTTCATGGCATATAATAAGTGCTCAATAAACGTTAGTTGCTGCTGCTCTGAAGCACAGTCTGAAATAAAGGAATATCTTTGGAGAGAGCTTGTTTCTTCTTAGATCAGTTGAGACAGAAGAAGAAATGGGAACTCTGAGAATTGCAAACCACTTTGAGACTGGGAGCGCTTTAGAGTATGATGTTTTTGATCTAGAAATAAAAGAACATTCTCCTGGGCACAAAAGCCAGGCACTGGGTTCCAACGCAGCAACTGTCAGGCCCTATGGAATGCCCAGCAATGTGCCTTCACAGTTTATCCCTCATACTCCTCCAGGAGCCCCCAAGGGGGTCACCACCCCAGTTTACAGTGGAGAAAACTTGCCCAGTTTGAGCCCAGATCTTCTGACCCTAAGCCCAGTATTTCTCTTAGATACACCCCCCTCCCGCCCTCCAAATGAACAGGCAACAAGTGTTCTCCTAGGATCCCACTGAACCAAACAGGGACTATTTCAGGGGCACCTGGAGGTGCTCAATTCGAAAATGCCGTTCCAGGCAGAACCACCTGTTGTTCCATTGGGTTATTTTGAGTTGCTTTCTCAGAATGAACAGGTAATTAGAAGTCTGGCCCTAGCAGAATGTGGTGGTTGATTGAGAAATGGTGTAATAATTTCCCTAAGGCAGAATACTAGTAACCAGGGCTGGGTTTAAATAATTGCCTCCCATTATAAATGGATACCTTATTCAAAAAAAATTTTTTTTTATGCTCTGCCCTGGAGAATAGTCTCAGCTACTGTCCCTGAAAGTAATGTGTTCATATTCTCTCATTCATTCATTCATTTTCTCTCTCTCTCTCTCCCCCCACCCCCCATCTAAATTAAAATAACAATAGCAGCTCCAGAATTGCTACTTAGGTGAGTCTCTCTGGCTTAATCTGGTTTCAGGGAGTGGCTGAGGGATTGGTGTAAAGAGCCATTTACATCGCAGGGTAAGATTTTCTTTTTCTTTTACGGTGAAGTTTATTTGGATTGGTTTGGAGCTGAGGATAAGGATGAAGGCAGCTGAGGCCTGTCCAAGCCACTCTGGTGTTCGCAGGACTCAACATCACCTTCTCGGCACTTTTAGAGTCCTTGGCAGCAGATAAATTTAGAAGCACTTGCAACGTGCTTTTCTGAGTCTGCGGCATAAAAGTGTGAAGTTCCTGTCCAGTGTCACCCCACAGGTGGCCGCTCTTAGGGGGTCGAGGCAGCCCTTCCGGAGGCTGACAAGCCAGGGTGTGCGTGAGGCCTGCCAGGGTCTGCTGGAGACGCAGAGACCCGCAGCCAGCGGAAAGCTGGGGAGCCAAGGAGCAGTGTCTCTTCACAAGGTGAAGGTCAGGCCTCTGGCGAAGGGCAATGGAGGGGCCAGGCTAGCTGTAGAGCCCCTCCGAGCAGAGAAACGGCCTCTCCGTGTGGCTTTCCCAGCACTGTCACCCTAAGCCTGTATCAACCCTCCATCAGGTCCTTGGCTGAAGAGAGGGACCACTAGGAAGTTGCCTCTCTTCCAAAAATGGCGCACAGATGCACACATCTGTTCTCAAAGCTGTTCTTGAGTGTGCTGTGTGCGTGCAGCCGTGCTAGAGACTGGGGCTGTCAGAGGGCCTGGTGACAGTTGGCACTGATGGGGGAGGTGCACATGAGACAGTATCACCTCAACGCAGCCCGCCCGTCAAGGACAGCCATGTGCCTCCCCAAACGGCGCCAGACCCAGCCGGGTCAGGGAGGGCTCCTGGAGCCAAACGCCGAGGCAGGAGGAGTTGACTAAGCGGAGTGTGGGTGCCGGGGGAGGGGAAGGGAGCCGTATATGCGAGGGCCCTGAGGCAGAAAAGAACAGGAACCTGAAAAGATGGAAGTGGTGAGGCAGACGCTGGTGTGGCCAGAACTGTGCTGGGAAAGGAAGGATGCTTCAGCTGGAGGGACGGGTGCTGGGGGGAGCCCTGTGTGTGGGCGGAGTGCTCTGGGGGAGAGGGGAGAGGCAAGGCAGGCTCGGAGAAGGGGATGGTGTGGGGAGAAGCAGGTGGTGACAGACTTGGAAGCTGACTGGGTAAGGGGCAGGTCAGTCTGGACTCGCAGCAGGATAGACGCTGAGGCTTTAACTGAGACAAGGAGGGACACAGGACAGAACCAGGCTTGGGAGGGAACAGTGAGTTTGGAACATCTGTGGGATATCCAAATAGGTGTATAAAAGTTGGAAAGTGGATCTGAAGGTAAGGATTTGAAAGTCCTCGGCCTGTCAATGAGCAATATTTACAGGTACTACTTCTCACGTCCTTCCTGGGCTCCCAGCTCTTTCTGTGTCTGATCTCATCTCATCGGCAGCACGAGACATACTGTGTTTGTCCCACTTTCAGAAACACAGAGGGAGGCCCGGAGTGGTGGGGGAAGGTACCTCCCACATCACACGGGTGACCAGTCTCAGAGTCAGGCCCAAGTGATGGCTGCCCCACAGTCAGGAGTGATCCAGGTTTTATGAGGCCTGCAGTTGAGAAAAAGAACCTGGCCAGACATAGTGGCTCATGCCTGTAATCACAGTATTTTGGGAGGCTGAGGCAGGAGGATCGCTTGAGGCCAGGAGTTCAAGACCAGCCTGAGCAACATGGAAAGACCCCCTACAAAAATTTTAAAAAACTAGCCAGGCATAGTGGCACAAGCTTTTAGTCCCAGCTGCTCAGGAGACTGAGGCAGGAGAATCACTTGAGCTCAGGAATTTGAGACTACAGTGAGCTGTGAGGACACCACTGTACTCCAGCCTTTGTGACACAGTGAGACCTCGTCTCAAAAAGAAAATTTTATTTTTGCTTCGTAAGTCATTATTGGTCATGACAAGCATTTTTTAGGATAGTTGTCAAATTTGGGGAAATTGCCATCACATTTCTTTCACTTATAAGTGGCGAGATTTGGAAGACCTTCCCACAGAGTAGTTTCTGATTCCATACATTTCAAGTTTCGTTTCTCCTCCAGTCCGGCTTCTGGTGCTGGGCACCGTAGTGCACATTCATATCCTGCTGTGACCTCTAACCCTGCACCTTTGTGTCATAACACATTTTGCAATAGGAGCCGCTCTGGATGTCATTGGTACACAGGGTGGTTGGTGATACATTAACTCCACATGGAAGTGACTGCTAACCGCTGAACCCCGTCGACTGCATCCCCAACTCAGCTTCCCCACCTAATGCGTGGGGACATGTGATCAGTTGAAGTGGAAAGAAACAGTGGTCTCACCTGACTTTGGTTGACCTTACTTGGGCAAATTTTATGAAGACACATGTAGACCCCCCGCCCCTGAGGGTTTCAGAAGCAACCTGTGCCAGTGGGGGCTGCCCGAAGTTTACACTTCTTGGCTTCACAGTAAATGTGTCTCTGCTGAAATCTCAAATAATCAGACTGTGGAGGCACGAGTCACTCAGGATGGTGGCTCATTCATGTCCTGTGAGTGCCAAAACTTTGTCATTATGGTAAAACTTTAACTATTTGGGACCTAAACATTTGGAAAGTGTTTCACACAGTTTCCTGTTTTCTTACACAGTGAGCGAGCTGAGCAGATGTGAATGTGTTCTTGATGACTCAGGTCGCGATATGAGGAGTATTATAGCGCTGTGCTCTCAGGGAGTGATTCGCCCAGTGACCCCAAGGTGTGACCAAACGATGGCCCCACACTGTAGTCTTGTCTAAGTCTTTATGCCTGCTTTCTGTTTTTGTAAAATTTTAAGCCCCTCTATTGATGTTAGCTGTCGTATCTTGTTGCTTTGAACAAGCTATGGTCTGAGGAACAAAACCAGCCGGCCTCCTCTCAGTCAGGCTCTTTCGAGTACCTGCTGTGTGTTGGGCCAGGAGATGCACCTGTAGTAATAATGACTAATAATCACAAGCGTCCACTGCGTGCTTGCTCTCCATCAGGTGTGCCAAGCTCGTCACGTGTGTCCACTCATGTAATCCTCACGGTAGCCTAGCAGGTAGGTGTTAGTGTTACAATCCCTATCTTGCAGGTGAAGAGGCTGAGGCACAGAGAAGTGCAGTAACTTGTCCGAGGTCACAGAGCAAGAGGTGGCAGGGCTAGGATCCAGTCCCCGGCAGGCTGGCTCCAGAGCCACATTCCTAAGCACTGTGCCCCACGGCTGCTCAGTGTGTAATCTCTCATCCGACAGCACGCCCAAAGAAGTGTAAACAGACCACTTTCAGAGTAAGGAAATTGAGGTTCAGAGAAGTTAAGTAACTTGCCCAAGGACCTCGATTCCAAAACACCCACCTTTTTTATTCCACCATGTTAAGACTCTGAGAGATTCATCTCACCAGGGAGCTAGACCCCATCCATTAATATAGGAATCAGCACGATCTGTGTCCCCAAGGAAATTATACGCTGGAAAGAATTGTGGTGTCCTCTCCTGGGAGAGCCCTGAGCGGGGTCGATAGCGTTTCTGTTGACTGCTCAAACCCTTTCCTTCTTTTCCTGCTCATCGGCCGAGTTCTGGGGGGTGGAGATTGCTGAAGGGCTGGGTGCTGGGCACGTGAGGTGTTGGGTTCTCCAAGACTTAGGATGTCATGGTAATACCAGTTACGCATATGAGGAGGTGGGGGAAGATGTAGGGATGAACATGTGATCCAGTTAGCGGAACATGGTTGGTCACTTCTCAGTTCTGACGTCCAGGGTATTTAGAGAAGTGACCTGCTGTTTTGGACGACTCCTGTTTGTGGTCCGGTGACCTGTTAGCCTCTACGAGCACTGTGAGCATTGGTTGCTGTTGAACGGCTTTGTCAATGCCAGGAGAGGAGGGCTCACCTGTGTAGCAGCACAGGCCTGCAGGAGTTCAGATGACTTGGGACATCCTTGTGACTTAGGTTACCAAGATCTGATTGAGGGATTCCTTCAGGGAGATGAATGAATCCACCCCACGCTCAGCGGCCCCATACTGGGTCGTCTTGAAGTTGTTCTGCTTTCCTTCTTTCCTTTTTTTTGTTTTAAAGCCCTCTGCCATGCTGTTAGCTGTTACTGCTTGCTGCAGCTGGAAAACCAAGGAAGCAGCTTCAATTCGGTCAGTGGGCACCTGTAAGTACCTGCCCCATGTGGAACTTATCAGAACTCATATAGCAGAATTTTCTAAATAACTTCTTTTGAAGTTTTCTTCTTTGAAGAATATTTGTTTATAAAAAATAAAAGATGATGACTAAAGAAATGGCTCACCTTACAGTCTGTCTTTTCCTAAAACAGGAATACTCTCACTGCATGGCAAAAGGTGAGAACACAGCCTCCTAGGAAGCGTCTTTTTGAAAACAACTTTCAGGCCAGGCATGGTGGCTCATGCCTGTAATCCTAGCACTTTGGAAGGCCTGAAGATTGCTTGAGGCCACGAGTTTGAGGAGAGCCCAGACAACATAGTGAGACCCCCTCTCTACAACAAAATTTTTAAAAATGAGCCAAGTGTGGTGGCACACGCCTGTAGTCCCAGCTACTCAGGAGGGAGGATCACTTGAGCCCAGGCATTCGCGGTTGTAGT
>NW_012148619.1:2896002-2953838 GCF_000956105.1 Propithecus coquereli
GGCACGGTGGCTCATACCTGAAATCCTAACACTCTGGGAGGCTGAGGCAGGAGGATTGCTTGAGGTCAGGAGTTCGGGACTAGCCTGAGCAAGAGCGAGACCCCATCTCTACTAAAAATAGTAAAAATTTGTGGGGCGTGCTGGCAGACACCTCTAGTCCCAGCTACTCAGAAGGCTGAGGCAGGAGGATCACTTGAGCCCCAGGAGTTTGAGGGTGCACTGAGCTAAGATGACACCACTGCACTCTACTGAGGGCGACAAAACAACACTGTCTAAAAAAAAAAAGAGAGAAAAGTGGCAAAATGTTAACAGCTGGTGAATCTAGGTGAAGAGCATGCAGGTATTCATTGCACTATCCTTTCTTTGTAAGTTTGAACATTTTCAAAATGAAGAGTTAGAGGAAAAAAGTAAAATGCTACTGCTTTGTTCTCTTAACTGTCTCCCCGAAGGTGGAAATTCTCATGAATGAAATGCATCGAGTTATCTGGTCTTTTCCCTCGATGCCCTTTCTTCCCGCTTTCCTGGTCAGACCCTGGAGCCCAGTGGGGTGTGTATACAACGTGTAAGATGATTTTCTTCTAGGAAGGCGACTGACTGGATTTTCTGGTTTGCTAAAAGAAAGGAGGCCCATGCGGTGTTACTGCCCCCCTGGTGATGCCTTCTCGAATGTCAAATATTTCAAACTGCAGGATTTTCCTCTTTGAGGAGAGAAGTGTGCACGTGTGAGAGCAAGTGTGTGCACACGGGAGCACGCTTGTCCCATAAAGGCGCTGTCATTCACAGGCTTAGGAAACCAGCGCCAAGATTGTGGGCCCAAGTGAGGTACCTCGGGCACGTGTTGTTGAGTTTAGTGTGAAGATCCAGTTTAACGTTGTGATTTTTCAGATGGGGGCGTAAGGGCCTCTTCTAGATTGAGTGCGTGGGGTCTCCATTCGGAGTCCACGTTTTCGTTAGCCTGAGATGTGTGCTGCTGAGGATTCTTACCTTACTCGGGTGTTAGGCTTAGATGTCAGCACGTGCGGCAGAGGTTGCATATGGGCAAAATTACTCCTGAAAGCTCTTTAAGTGGCCGGTGAAGTACACTGAGAGGCACCTGGGCACCGAGGCTGGGAGAGGGAGCACAGATTCACGTCCCGTCCACGTTCACTCTGGGGCCCGTGCCCTTCGAGGGGAATAGCAGCCAAAATCCCTGCGCCATCCCAGTCAGCAGGGGCGCTGTTGTGGCAGGCGAAGAGCCCTCTGCAGTGGGCTGCCTGGGTTTGAACCCCAGCCCCACCATTTCTAGCTGTGTGTCTATGGGCAAGCTGCTTGACCTCTCTGGATCTGTTTTCATCTGTGAAATAGGAATCATGCTTTACCCCATGGATTATTGGGAAGATTTATAGGAAGCGCTTGCAACAATGCTGGCACATAGTTAGTTTTATATAGGAGCCCCCCCCCATCCTTGGGGAATACATTCCAAGACCCCCAGTGGATACCTGAAAGCATGATACACTGAGCCCTACATATGCTGTGTTTTTTCCTATACAGTAACGAGCAGGTAGCATATACACCGTGGATATGCTGAACAAAGGGATGATTCAGTCCTAGGCAGGACGGGACAGCGTGAGATTTCATGCATCTCAGAACGGCTCACAATTTAAAACTTATGAATTGTTTATTTCTGGAATTTTCCATTTAATATTCTTGGACCGTGGTTAACCAAAGGTAACAGAAACCACAGAAAGCAAAACCCCATGGATAAGGGGGGGACTGCTGTTTAAGTATTTACCGCTATTATTTTTTTTCCATGAAGTGCAACTCTACTGTAAAGGGTCAAAAGCGGGCATTAGAGTTGGCAGTTAAAGAAGAAAACATTTGATCCCTTCCTTCTCTGGGCAGAAGCTTCTACATGATGATGCTCATGTAGTCCTTGCAGTTGATTAAGAGGGCCTTAGATGTGAGGAGGCTATTTCTGATCCTCTTATCAGAGTGCAAAGTAAAACACACTTGACTGGTTAATAAAAACGGAAGATGGGGCTTAGAAAGAGAACATTTGTAAGCCGTGCAACGGGGCCGCCCAGAATAACAGCGCTGGTGGTTGCTAGCTGGTCGGCCTGTGGTTGGGGGTGCTCCAGGGAAGTGCTCAGCACAGGACGTGGCCTTTATGTCTCTTCCTGGGCCTCCCCACAGCTCTCCTTGACCAATGAAGTAAGCTGACCACTGCCACCTCCCTAGGTACCATAAATCCACTAGCAACGTGGGGAGTGGGAGATGCTAATTGTGTGGTCCCTCTATTTGGTTCCTACCTGAGAAAGTGTCCTGTGGCCTCTGCCTTAAATCAAAGGCCCGAGGACAGGAATGTTGAGACCAAAACCCATCAGGAGTAAATCTGCCAAAGCCAGGAAATTGGGTTGTGAGGTGTCTTATCAGGTGCTGATCTTAACACTGCCCTGGCAGAGAAGCACCAGTGACCCTAGATAGAGAGATGGCTCCTATCTACAGCTGGAGACCTTACTTCCCCAGACCCCAGACAGTGAGTCTGGGACGCCTTCTGGGTGGTAAGCGGAAACTGCTAGGATGTCCCTTCCGACGGGGCCCTCGAATATGTCACCTAAGTTTAAAAGCCTCTCGAAAGGGTTAAAGAGATCTGTTTCTGGGAGAGGGAGGCTCCTTAGCATTAGCAGATAATGGGAACATCTTGCTTTGCTTACCGCCCCCCGGGTATTTTCAAGGCCACAAACATGGAATCATCGGAGGGCCACAGCCTAGCTGACACAAGCTGGTGAGAATTCGCATGCCCAGGTCAACCCTCGATTTCAGGCCTCGGCAGTTTTTCTGGCTGTGGCCTGAGCCCCTCTATGGTCTGGGGAATGAGAGGGCCTCCTCACGGCAGAAACTTCCATGGCAAGAATTCCTGCTCTCAAGTTTCCTGAGTAGAGGATATTCCTTGAAGAGTTTGAATCTGTCTGATCATGGGTTTCAGATAGGAAGGTAAGAGCTTAATTTTAGTAGCGATGCCAGGGAGAGATTAAAATCCTGTCTACGTATCATCTGAGAATAGTTAAATAAATCATAGATAGCATTCAGATATGGTGAAATTCATGCAGTTCCATTAAAAATTACATCTTTGAAAGAAATGTAACGGCACAGGGAAATGCTCACCAGAGATCCAGTTGCGGCGGGGAAGAGGATGCAGGTGAGAATCTGTATATATGCAGTTCTGCAAAAACATACACATATGTCGTGTGTGAAAATATACCAAGGTGTTACTCTCTTGGGGGTGGAAACACACGTGATTTTTTTTCTTTATATTTTCTAATGTTTGCTAAAGCTATACCCTGACCTGTGTTACGTTTAAATGTTTTATAATGTTAAGCGTGCTGTAGTGAGGAGAAACTGAAGAGTTCTGAACACTCAGAGGTGGATTCCTCTCTGGACTGCAGGCAGAAGGTGATGCTAAAACGAGAGTGTTAACCAGACAGCAAAGCTCAACAGCGTTCCCCTCTTCTCTTCCTTTTAGCTTTGAGGCTAAGCCTTCGTGTTTTGCTGGTGGATGTGATTACACCAATATATGTAAGCTCATTGCTTATGCTAGCTTTTTGGTGGGCGGGAAAATTACACATTCGATTTAGATTTTTAAAAATCTTGCTAGAGTCAAGTGATCGCTAGGAAGATCCAGTTCAGGTCCACAGACTCTTATCTGCTGTCCCAATATCTGAAAAATTCTGAAAGTACGTTTTTTTGTTCTTCAGTTCATTTGATGGCAAGATGGTCTCCTTTGAACAGCACTAACTGCAGGAAAGGAGCATGTGGACAGCTCCCTTCTCTGACTTCCTTCTTAACCTAAGTCACCCAGGTGAGCCAGGACACTGTCAGAGGCCTTTGAGGCTGTGAATCCGTTTTCTGACACAGAAATGTCCGGCAGTCAGACAGACACATGAGACCACAAAGATGTAGATAAAGCTTGTTCTCTTCTTCCCTCATGCCCTCTCATTAATGGCAAAGATTAAAGACAATCATATCTACCCATAGGAATAAATAGATTCTCCCCTCTCACCCTCCCTCATGCCCCAACAAATTGGGTGGATGGGTGTGTAAGTAAAATTAACCCAACTGCAAAAGAGTTAAGATTCACGTTTATTTCATGAAAACAAACACACACAAAAGACAGAGCAAAGGAAGAAAAACAAAAGGGTAGAAGCATTTACAACCTTTACAGGTGGATCCAAGCTAAAACCGTCTCATTGATTATCTTTACTGAGTACCAAGACTTGGAAATTTGCCCCCACCCCCAATTTCCTTCTTTTAAAAGAACAGAAGATGAACAAGCTATGAGGAGATGTATGAGCTCTGATTATGCCCAATTACATTTGGCAAGTCCAAGACAAAAATTAATGGGACCAGATTATTCTTCTGCGTGAGCTGCAGTATTGCCCGGCCTAACTATTTTAGCTCTTGCCATGCTGTAGATTGTCAAACAAATTAATAGCATGCTAATGGGTGCCTTTCAGGCTTCTCGTTTATATTAATGAGTTCCACTGCATCCGATAACCAGTGATTTATAGCACTGGAACTTGCAGCCCGGCTATAAAGATTGTCCTTTGTCACTCTTTCTGGGGTGGAGCAGCGAGCCTAACAAGCTAAATGGTAGGGTTTTGTAATTGAATTCTACGCTGTGAAACGCCTGATGCGAGAACATTTCATTCTGATCATGGCTTTGGAAACTGAAAGGCCTTCAGTACGTCTCCCACTACCCAAAGCTGAATGCAGTCTGATTTGGGTTTCCACAACTTGTGAAGCAAGGGTGTGACAAGATTCTTAATGGAGGGTATTCATGCTGAACTAGCGTGGCGGTTAGATTCAGCGGGCTGTAAAATAGCTCCTCTAAAGAAAACAGTATTTTTTTAAGAGCCATAAAAGGACCTCCTTCTTCCCCTTGAAGTATTCCCACCCCTCACCTTCACCCCACCACGCACAGGCGGGAGAGAGCTCCGACTGTGTGCCAGGGACTGTGCTACCTACTTTATTTTTTGTCTCATTCAATCTTCCTACGGCTTTATGAAGTAGGCAGTAATGTAATATAATTCCCATTTTACAGAGATGAAACCGGAACACAAAGAGGTTATGTAGCCGACCCCAGTTCTTAGAGCTACTAAAAGGTAGATGAAGATGCCAACCTGAGTGACACGCTGCTGCCTCCCAGGTCACCTGCTTCTCCTGGTTTTGTAGCCTTCATTCCGAAGCAAGAGCAATGCAGAATGGGAGCCCCAGATGAGCAAACTCCACACGCCTTGAGTATGAGGGCCCCAAATGTAGTTGCTGTCAGTTTGAGCCTGAGAAAAGAGAAGCCAGTTAACAAATGAAAAGGTTCATTCCCCCAAAGGCTTCAGATGGGTTTATTTGCTGAAGCGTCCCATCGGGGTGGTGGGCTGGCTGGCAGGCCCTTGATGGAGCAAGATGCACTGATTTGAGCTGCCACCTCCTGCAGCCTCCGTGGGCTTTGCAAACAACCGCCTTCATTGTTTTCTGTGAGGAGTATGCGGCCATGACTTCCAAACACAGTTCCCCCAAATAAGGGAACCCGATACCCTCGGAGATCTTGGCTTAAACATCAGAGGAATGTCTTGCTTAAAAATAATTTTTTTTTTTTTTTACATCAATTTGGGTTCATTTTCTCTGGTCCGTGACCATCATGTATAGCTATGTCCTAGAAACAATCTGAAGACAGCTTATTTTTCATAAGCAACAGTCTAGAAATTTAATTGTTATGCCATTCCTGTCTCTCGGTCCAAACCCCTGCCCAATCCATCCTTTTTACCTACTTTGACTTTGATTCTTTTAGTTCTTTCTATAATACAATCACCAACCATTCCAGAAAAACATCTGCTAAAAAGATCCATGCCCTGTAGTGGGAATTAAGTACATATTTTAACTTCAGACAATTCTACTTAATGTTTTCTACATTGCATGGAGCAGAGGATTAATGCAGACGTCCCTGAAAAGCTCCTATGAAACCTTAAGCTGTGTCTTCAATCACTCAGACTGGTCAAGGGCCGGAATCTGAAAGGAGGGTAAGGAAGTACCAAGAATGAAATTAGAGCAAGGATCTTTATTAATTTAAACATCCACACAGGCCCAGTTGTATATAGGATACACTAAACTCTTTTGATGTTCCCAAACCCAGCAGTGTCTTTGTTTTTTATGAGAAGACCAGAAAGTAAAATGGCTTTCAAAAGCAATTGCTCTAAAAGAAGAGAGAAGAAACAAGATTTTTTTTTTCTTCTAAGTTTCTTTCTGTGATCTTCTGTGTTTTAAAGGTAGAAATTAAGGTCTTACTTAGTTCGGTGGTACGAGTATGCCATAAGAGATTCAGGCTGTCTGGCAATTGGCAATGAAACGTGGATATATATTTCGTGGTGTATATTAGAGTATTTGGTAGCCAGGAGTCCTGGGTTTTGGTTCCATTTCGTACACACCACGTGTGATCTTGGGCAAGTCATTTTGCTTCTGAGAGCATCTTAGTCTGTTTGTGCTGCTATAACGGAATACCTGAGACCAGCTAATTTGTAAAGAAGAGAAATTATTCCTCCCAGTTCAGGAGGCTAAGAAGTCAAAGATCAAGGTGCCAGCAGGGTCAGTTGTCTGGAGAGGAACGTTGTGTCCTCATGTGATGGAAGGCGGAAGGGCAAGACAGCCGAATGCTGCACGAGGCCTCTCTTGTAAGGGCCTTAATCCCATTCTCCGGGGAGGAGCCCATATGACCGTATCACCTCTTAATGCCATCACACTGGCAACACCCGAATTTAGGAGGGGACACACTCTAACCATAGCACTGAGTCTAAGTGAGATGATTAAAACTGGATACACTATCTGTTTATGCCCAGCTTGAAAATCCTCCAGTATAGTATGTTTTCATTTCAAGATATTCTGCCCTAAAGGACGTTAGAAAAAGTTAACTGGAATTCAGCTGGCATTCTTCAAGTTAACCACTTAAAAAGTACTGTAGTCGAAAAGACTGGAGAGAGAACAAGCTCAAGGTGCAAAGACTAAAGAGAGGCAAGGGACCTTTAAGGAAAAGCAAGTTCATCCATAAATTCATGGAACACCTGCTGTGTGCCAGGTATGAGGCTAAGAAGAGGAGATATGACTGTATACATAAAGTGCCAAGACTAAACCTACATTTCCTTCGTGAAATACTTTTAAAAGGTGTTTCCTGTGCATGGTAAGGCCTTTTCTGGTTAAACTGTTTCTATAAATAAAAGCTGAACTTACTGTAAGTTTTCTTAAAACTCATGAGTAGAAGATGGTGGTGATTTTTTTTTTTTTTTTTTTTGAGACAGAGTCTCACTGTGTTGCCCGGGCTAGAGAGCCGTAGCATCATCTTAGCTCACAGCAACCTCACACTCCTGGGCTCAAGCGATCCTCCTGCCTCAGCCTCCCAAGTAGCTGGGACTACAGGCATGCGCCACCATGCCCGGCTAGTTTTTTCTACATATTTTTAGTTGTCCAATTAATTTCTTTCTATTTTTACTAGAGACGGAGTCTCGCTCTTGCTCAGGCTGGTTTCGAACTCCTGAGCTCAAACAATCCGCCCGCCTCGGCCTCCCAGAGAACTAGGATTACAGGCGTGAGCCACCGTGCCCGGCCAATGGTGGTGATTTTTTCTAAGTCTTTGAGCAAGTCTGAGTTGTCCAGAAGTTGGACCTTTTCTTTGTTTAAGACGCATGTACGTTTTTTTTCACCATCTTGCCGTAACTGCAGCCTGCCTGTTCTCTGGAGGACACTGCTGTGCCTACGGCCTTCTCAAGCCATGGTTGTTTATTTCTCCAAGGCCTGGATAGCGGGTCAAGACCCTCCTTACTGTCATTTCCACACCATTTCCTCCTATTTTCTCCTTTAAAAAGAAAAACAAAACCATATTTGAAGCACACAGGCTCTCAGATCCCGCGCCTGCTCCTTGGCCTTGTTCCCGTAACGTGCAGGTCTTTAGGTCCCCCCTGCGCCCTCGCACAGCCGTGCTCTCTGCATAACTCCGACCTCATTCTCGGCACCGTCAGCCTCCACAGGGAACACTGGCCTCTGGGTTCCTCACCCTCCTCGCTGCCAGTGGTCTTGTCCTGTGTCTGACTTCAGCCACCTGTCCTCAGGTGACACCCTGGGTCTTGTCATGACCAATAACTGCATCGTCTCTAAAGTCACCTTTCAAACCTCCCTGTCTCTGACCACCACTCCCCATCTCTCCTCACCCTCCAGCATTCCTTCACCCTAGTGGGTGCTCCCACTGTCCACGAACCCCCCCATCTTTAATTCTCTCCCTCCCTTCCCCTCCCCATGGCCCCCCACACTGCCCTGTCATCCACTCTGTCTCACCCTTTCTGGAAAATCCTGACCTTGGTTAAACTGGCCCCCTGCCTGTCGGCACCCAGGCAGCTCAGCGTGGCTGGAGAACGTGCGCACACCATGCTCTTTGGCTTCACTCTAAAGGTCTGGCTTTTTTGGACTGAATGCTTGTCCCCAGCCCCTCACCCCAGGATTCGTATGTTGAAGTCCTGGCCCCCAGTGCAATGCTGTTGGGAGGTGGGGCCTTTGGGAGGGGATTAGGTCATGAGGGTGGAGCCCTCATGAATGCAATTAGTGCCCCAGAGAGCTCTCTAGCCCTCTTTCTGCCGTGTGAGGACAGCGAGGCAGTCTGCAGCCCAGAAGAGGGCCTTCGCCAGAACCCAGCCACGCTGGCACCCTGACCTCGGACTCGAGCCTCCAGAACTGTGAGAAACTTCTGTTTATAAACCACCCAGTCTACAGCGCTTGGTTATGACAGCCCAGACGGAGGCATGGTCACACACCTCACGACCCCATTCATTCCATATTCACTCGCACTTTCCCGCACCTCTTCCCTCTGAAATCTTAACCGCTGTCCGCTTCACCTTCACTGCTGGCCTTGTTGTATATGAAAAAATAGAAGCAATCGGAAGGGAATTTCCTTATTTTCTTTACCAAATTAAACACTGTCCCTGCATCTGTGTCTGTGTACCTGCCCTCCCTCAAGAGGGTGATGGGTTCCTCCTCCTGTCTGCGGCCAACTCTGCACTTGTACGTCAGGATCCCACCACCTCCAGCCTACGTAGGTCCTCGCTCCTGTACTTCTCCCCTCCCTGCTGGGTCATTCTCGTAACAAGTATGCTACCTTACTTACAGGTACCATAAGTCTTTCCACTTGACCCTGTGATCAGTGTGCCTTTGCATTTCTGTGTTGCTTATAGTGACACTCCAGGAAAGCATTGCTTTTTTTTTTGTTTCTATCACCCAGGCTAGAGTGTAGCGGTGTCATCACAGCTCACTGTAACCGCCAACTCCTGGGCTCAAGGGATCCTCCTGCTTCAGCCTCCCAAGTAGCTGGGACTACAGGTGCACACCACTATACCCAGCTAATTTTTCTTATTTTTTGTAAAGACAGGGTTTCACTATGTTGCCCAAGCTGGTCTCAAACTCCTGGCTTCGAGCGATCCTCCCACCTCAGCCTCCCAAAGTGCTGGGATTATGGGGATGAGCGACCGTGCCCAGCCAGAAAGCATTGTCTGTACTTAGTATCATTGTTTTCTCACTTGTCATTTTCTCTTGGCCCCATCACCGATCAAGATTTTATCTCCGCTCCATTGAAGTTGCTCCCATTAGGTATCAACAAGCATCCCTCACCCACCTCCCCAAATGTTAACATTTTACCATGTGTGCCTTACCTCGCCCCGTCTGTGCTTCCACACCTTGCGAGGGCGTCGCAGTGTTTGTCACAGCTGATCATCGCTCCTTGGAATTGTTCCTTCACTTGGCGTCTGGGGCACCACACTCTTGATTCTCGTCCTTCCTCAGTGGTTTTCCTTCTCCGAATGTTTTGTGAGTTCTTCCTTCTCCTCCTGAGGGCTGGGAGAGCTCTCCAGGCCCAGCCCTGGGTCACTTTGCCGTGGGGCCACCCCTTCCTGTGCCCCAGTGCCCTGGGTGATCTCTCACGTGGCACCACCAGCCTGGATGCCTCTGTCAGCCCCGGAGTGTCCTCCTGACTCATGTCTCCATTAGATGTCACGTACCCCAAATTGAGGTCCTGGTTTCACCTCCCCTGCTTCTTTCCCAGCGCTCCCCACATCAGTAAGTGACACATTTTAGTTGCTTTGCCAAAAACCTAGCAGTTTTCCTCAATTCTTCTTTCTCACATCCCATACCCCATCCATTAGCCAGGCTGCTGACTCTGCCATCAAAAATGCTCCATTTCCATTCCTGCTGTTCCAGTCTGAGCCACTGTTCTCCCCTCCACTGCACCCTTGACCTCCTACCTGTCTCCCCATCCCCACTCTTATTCCCCGAAACCAGAACCAGGTTTTAAAAGTGCAAATCTGTGTGTAATTCCTTCCTTTGATTAAAACAAAAAAACGCCCATCCGTCCATGCCACTCCTCTAGCCAAAGGCAGCTTGTCACATTTGAAATTTGAGGTCCTTCCAAACCTGCCCTCCTTGATGACTCCTTTATTACCACCCATCGCTGACTCCCTTTCTTAGTGCAAGTCTCTGCTTCGCTGCCACCTCCTCCAAGAAGCCCTCCCTGACCTCCCTGTGAGGGAACTCCACCTCCCATCCCTCTCCATTCTCTTTTCCTCATTTCATTTTTTTACCCCATCAATAGTTGCTATCTGCCATATATATTTTCTTATTGTCCATCATGCCCCCCCCACTAGAATGTTAGATTCTTAAAACAGGAATTTTTTTCTGTTTTGTATCAAATACCTTGGCACATAAGGAGTATTCCTCAAATATTTGTTGAACAGAGAAACCAGTGGGCAAAGGCAAAATGACGGACTGGTTTCTGACGAGAGTAGAGACCAGTGGCACTGGCCAGGCTGCCATCTTCACAGACCATGAATAAAAGAATCCCCAGGGAAACTAGCTGTTTTAAGATGAAGGCCAACATTTGACCAATTTGCAAAGTAGGAAAGATCATCTTTGTGCCACAAGGCGTGTAGCTTCTGCAGCTGTTTTAGAAGTTTCCAAGTGAGTCTTTGCTAAATCATTCCCAGTCCTCTCAGCGAACACTGTGGCTTCTCCTTCCTCCATTCCTGGGGGTGGGGGAGCGGGGGTGGGGGGTTATAGGATGAACAGAAGAAATGTGTCCTTGAGTCCAGTGGACTTACGCAAGGGTCTCAAACAGAATGAAATATACTGTATGCTTGACTCAAGGTCTGTTTAGATTTGCTCCTCCCTTCCCCAGTTCAACAGACCTAGAAAATATATGGGCAAGGGTCGTGACTCAGCAAATGAGTATATATGGCTTACGTTTAGGTGTGTAAATCAGTTGAGTTCAGGTTCCTAGTGCATTCATTTAAATGGTACCTTTGTGTTTGTGTAAGCCATTCTAAAAGCCTGTTTTAAAAAATAACTCATGTTAGCTACAAGCAGGGATGTTTCTTTTCAGACCATTTTGCCCAACCAAAAGCAACCCATTTATGTGAAATAATAATTTTAAAAAATAAACGTAGCAGTTGGAGGAATAGTTTTCAGCACCTTGCCACGTGTGTCCTACCCTGTGAGAGGAGAACTGCCAGTTTGACAGCGCATGTGTTCCGCTGATAGCGGAGTCGCCGGCTTTCCTCCCTGCAGACCAGGAGTGTGTTTACAGACCCCACCACCAATGCCTGTGTGAAAGGCTGGCCAGGAAGCAGAAGCTGGTCCACTTGGGATGAAGACATCAAAGCTGATTCCGATCCGGTTAGAAAAAGATACTATTGTCTTCTCAATTCCCCAAAGTTATCAGGCCGTTAGAACACTTAGCCAGATTCCTTGGGGATCCCTGTGGCATTGACTGAGATCTGGAGCTCATTGGTATTCACACATAATGACAGACCCCAGTCCCTGCTACGTGCAGGAAGACAGAGAAACCCGGAAACCACTTGCTTCGTTTTCATTCTGCAGATGAAGTTTTTCAGGGTTTGCACACTGGCTATAAAATGCTATTTTTCCTCAGTTGGTCTTAAATGAGTGTTAGTCTCTTGTGTCTTAGAAAGAAGAATGCGAACGCTTTATTGGGAAAAAAATTTATAACTGTTTCCATTTATAGCACTTCAGAGAATGAACATGAGAAATAGTTTAAGCTGGTAATTTTAGCTATTAGTGCCGGCTGTGGAATTCCGGAAGACACTTACTCCTCTGTGTTCCAGTCAAGATGATTTTATCCTCTCCGGCATACCCTTTCCTTTTGTTCCATGGTGTTTTTTCCTCTGAAGTTTTTCTTGAAGGCTGCCTGCCCTTGATGATATGTAGACGATTTTCAAATCTGCCTTATGTGGTTAAGCTTCTTAAAATATCTACTCCTCCGACTATCACCTATTACAGAGGAGAACCACATTTTTAAAGTTTAGCAAGTATTTTCTGGGGGTAACTTGGATCGGCACGGACTGCTGAGGTCACGGAGGAGTTATCTATAATTATAGATTTGTAATATAAGGTGTAAACGTTAACTCCAGCTGCCATCTTTGGATGCAAATTATCCATGGGAAGGAGCAAGGGAGGATAGCTACTTTAGCCCAAATGCAATCTCAGTCTAGCAAGACACATGCCCTAGTTCCTTTTCTTCTATACTTTTATCATTTGATGATTTCAGTTTTGTCTTATGATTTTGTCCACATCTAAAATTCCATTGTGTACTGTCAATACAACTAATTGGCGGCAATTTAGGAGTTCCTCTCAAATGTCTTCACTGGTTAGGCCATTTATCTGTGTTAATTTGTTTTAACGAAGCTATTGGAGGCAAAACAATTGGGAATAGTGGAAGACAGCTGGGAATAGTGGGGACTAGAGTTAAGCTACAGGCCTTGCCTAAAAGCCGTTCAAACTTAGACTTACAGCTGTATGAGCCGGCCAAGACACCCCTGATCTGATTGGGCCCAGGAGCCAATTCTTTATGGGATATTCTTTGCCTAAGGAATGGTTTACCATCTCTCAGGTTTTAGTTACCTGCCCCTTGGCCTCCCTTGTTCTGGCCCTAGGGCCTTGTGCTCTGGGCTCATACACAGGACCCACTCTGGCTGGCCTGCCTGGAAGGGCATCTCATCAGTTCACTCTGAACTCCAGAATAAATAATTTGGATGGGAAGGAAGACTTGGGATCAGGGTGCAGCCTGAGCAGAGTTGGTTTGTGGGGTCTCAAGAAAGCCATGAATTTCCTCCCAGAGTCAGGCCTGGGTAAATTCCAACTCTGCTGCTTACGAGTTGTGTAGCTTTAAGAGGCAAATTGCTTGGCCTCTGTAAGCCTCATTTTCTACCTCTGAGAATGGGGATAATGATAATTGGGTTGTCACGACATTGAATAAAATAATGTAGGTCAAGTACTCAGCACAGTAGCCAGCGCATAGTAAACACTACATTAGTGGGCTGTTGGGACTTAGAGATTTTGTGGATGTGCCTTGGTGAACCCCTGAAATTAATTGCAAAATGTTGTGTCGATGTGCGCCACATTTTTTCCTGGGGAAAAGATCCATTACCCTTCATCAGATTCTAAAAAAATGGGCCAAGATAGAATAGGAACTTTGATGTTAAGGGAAGCTGGGTAAGTTGTTTCAGGACTCTGATGTTTGAGAATTGAGAAGCGGGTCCTCCTGGACCTAGAAGTACGAGCATCAGTTTAGCTCTTGCCACCCCCGTCAGAACTTGACGGATCGTAGATTCATGCCATTGACCCACTTTCTTCAAGGGCAGAGCCAGTTTTTCTGGCAGTTGATGCCAGAATTGGAAAAGCAGATTCCCATTTAGCAAACATGACCTCAGTGAAAATGGCCATGTTGCTGGTCTCCATTTGAGGGTGGGAGTATGTGATTAATAACCCCAGAAGGATGGCGAAGGTCACTGCTGATGTTAGGACCAGATGCAGGAGTGTCCGGAGGAAGGCTGTGCTCCGTGGCAGAGCGATAAAGCAGAGCGTTTCCATATATATTCTGTTACAACCCCTGCACCTTCCTCGTGCCCCCGACAGTGATCTCTGCAGCAACGCAGAAGCCTGGCCTGTAGGGCAGTGACCTTGGAAACATGGCTGAGGGTCATCCTTCGTGGTCATCTCCCTGTGGGCCTGTGAGCTCCCTAACCACCCACTCCCACCCCTACCCTCCTCTGGGCAGAAAACATGACTGAGACTAACAAGGCAGTGGGGACAAAAATCACACACCTGGTGGGCTCTGTCCTGTTACAATGTTTTCAGACCTGATATAAAGTGCTCCGAAACTTGGAAGGGGCACATGGCTTGTAGGGGACCTAGCTATTAGAAAGCTTTGATTATTCTTACACTTAGGATAACTCAGAAGAGTGACTTCATCCTGGTTTGTTTCCTTTGCTTATGCAATGGGGTATTTTTAGACTGAATAGAAATTGATGGAGAAAAATTGAGACGGACGAAAGGATGGATAGAGGGACAGGCAGATGGATAAATGATAATACAAATGTGGCAAAAGGTAAGTGATAGGCTGTAGTCTAGATGGTGGCTCAACTTTGCTATATGTCTGAACATTTTGGTAATAAAATACTGGGGGAAATGAGTTGCAATATCTGAATAAAATAAAACACAAAATAGCGAGAGAATTTTCATGGAATTGAGATTCCACACCCTACCCCTAGCCCTATCATTTTCCCATTTTGTTCACGCTCTGTCTTCCTCATGGTTTATTCATTCTGTGTTGAACACCTGGGTGTCATGTTCTAGGCATTATGGTTACAGTGATGCACAAGGTGGGCCTTCAACGGTGATGCTCACATCCTTTCACTGTTCTGGCAGGGTGGGGGACAGACAGGTGACAGCGAGATGTTCCATAAAAAGGGGGAAAAAGAAATAAAACATGGAAACAACGAGGAAAGGGGCTTGAGCTGCCATATAGAGAAGGCTCAGGAAAGGCTTCTCCAAGGAGGGGACATTTGAGCTGAGTTCTGAGTGACCAGAAGGAATCAGCCATGCAGGGATGTAGGGAGGAGCATTGTAGGTAGGGACAGCTGGTGTATTTGAGGAAGGGAGAGAAGGCCAATGTGTGAGAGGTGAAGGGAGTGCCTGGGAGACAGGTCAGAAGGTAACCAGAGGCATACATGGTAGGCCCTAGAGTGTCCCTGTGATTGCGAGAGACAGGACACTGGGCACATCTCTGGGTACCATTCACATTGCATGCAATGGAAGGTGGTTCCCGAAGTCAAGTAATGTATGTGGAAGCCCTAGTTTGGGCAGAGAGGCTCTACGTGCTGTGCAGAAAGCTGTCTTCAAAAAATTAGAAGAGTTTTGAAGAAGTGGCTCTACTTGGTGAGTAGGACCAATTGATCACTCGTGGTTGCAGAGTTTCCCCGCCCCCATCCGAAGAGGAGATCTATTCTACTGATGCATGTATTTTTAAAATTATCGTATGGTAAAATTGACTTTTGGGGATCTGTGTACAGTGCTATGAGTCTAACACATATATACATTTGTGTAACCACCACTGTGATCAGGATACAGAACAGTTCCAGCCCTCCAAAGAGCTCCCTCCTGCTGTGCTTGGTGGTCACCCCCTTCCTCTCTCCCGCCCCGGGCAACCACCAATCTGTTCTCCATCATGATGGTTCTGTCTTGTGAATATCACAGAAATGGAATCATGCAGTATGTAAGCTTTTGAGACAGGCGTCTTTCCCTCAACATAATGTCTGTCGATATGTTTTTAAGCCTCCAAGGGGACATGTTGAGAGTAATAGTTAAAAGGCTTTTGTTTTGCTGGGAGCGAGGGGAGAGGAAGAAACACCATGGAAAAATGCAAGGGATGGTGAGAACCAAAAACAAGAGTAGGAGACCTAGAGGCAGGTACTGCAAAGAAGAACGTTAGGGAAGGAATCTAGGGATGTAAAGGGCGATTTTTTTAAAAGTTTTATTTTAATTTTTTTTGAGACTGGTTCTCACTATGTTGCCCAGGCTGGCCTCGAACTCTTGGCCTTCAGTGATCCTCCCATGTCAGCCTCCCGACTAGCTGGGACTACAAACAGTTACAATGTTTTCTTCTATAAATGTGCAGTGTAAATCTCCTTTGTCCTCTCCCCCCACCTGCCCTCCCAAGAAACCCTCCATAGTGCCAAGAGGTCAACTCCTGCTCCAGGGGGCACGTGGGCCAAGGAGAGAGGCTGCCCATAGGGTTTAGACCAGGGTGCCAACCTTTTTGGCACCAGGGACTGGTCTGATGGAAGACAATTTTGCCACAGACCAGGGTGGGGTGGAGTGGGGTGTCGGGGGGTGGGGGTTCGAGGCTCAGGCAGTGACGGGCAGCCTGTTTCCTAACAGGCCAAGGACCTGTACCAGGCCTCTGGCCCAGGGGTTGGGGTCCACAGGTTTAGACCGTCCCAGTTACAGATACGAGCTGCAGAGGGGCAGCTTTTAGCTTAGTAAAAGGAGAAACAATGGAGTAAAACGATCGTGGAAGTGGCCTCCCAGCGTCCTGGGTGTATGTTCCCGAAAAGCAGTGAGAGGCGCTGGCCAATTGAGATGCCATAGAGCCCTCTGCTGGGGGAGGGGTCGGAGAGCTCTACCCAGCTCTTAGAAAGGGTGGAATCCCTGAGTGAATCTAGCATTTTGTGCACGTGTGACAGGACCAGGGGGGCGGGGCAGCCATCCCCTGTGTTCCCTCACCTGGCCTCCCTGAGATAACATGTATAGAAAGGCTTTGTAAACTACAAATCTATTGTGCTCTTTTTATTGTTTCTACACCTTCGTGGTTAAGAGGCCTGTGAGATAATTAAAAGAGGGGGGAGAAAAGGGCCATCCTGGTTTTTCCATTGGCAAGGATGCGTTGCCATGTTCTTCTGGTTACTGGGACAGCAAAGCACGCACCAGGTCCTGCTACACAATGATGAATCCCCGGAGACCCCCGATAGTGATCGATAGCACCCGCCTGCCTCTGGGGCTTGCATAATGAGCTGCACAGCCCTGCAGAGTCACCAGCCAGCCTCGGGGAAACCTCCCCTCCCCCACTGTCCACTTGTACGACAAATGTCCCCCTCCCCACCCGCCCCCTCGGTTGGGTTTCCCTTTGATTGGCAGAGGCCCTGTTATTTCCGCCTAGATTGCCTGACAACCCCTCCGCCTGGTCTCATTATGCCGGGGCTAGTCTCAGGCCACAGTGACCCCGGGAAGGCTTTATCAGATTGTCCAACTGACCGTGACCAGATCTCCAGCACCTGCCTCCCTCGCTGACTGAGGACGGAAGGTGTTTATACACAGCGGAGCTGGTGTCTGATTGACTGGCCAGGGCCCCGGGCCGAGGACAGCCCGGCTGAGTGTCAGTGATGAAAAATGGAGTTTGCCTCTCCACCCAGCCTCATTAACGCCCCTCCGCCTCCAGACAGTATCAGGTGGGGGCGTGCGCAAGCACAGTGCCTGCTGCCATTGTTCAGGGGCCTCCGGGACAGGCTTGCGACTACAGCGGTGTGACTCACGTCCATCCCTTACCATTTTCATTTATTTATAAATATAGATATTCATTTTTAGTAATTTCATTTATTTCACAAATTTTTATATGTATTTTTAAGTCCTCTGCTTCATCCATCTTTCTTGTTACTTAAATATTCCCCACCTCTTGTTTTATCCTTCTCTGATTCACCCTTAGTGTGACCTCCTCACCTCTGTCCTCTACCCTCACACCTTTCTTCCAGAGTCAGCTTTCACGGAAGCCGTTCTGCAATTACTGTTTGGGGTTGATTTATTAGTGCTATTAAAGTTCTGTTTCTGAACAGAATCTTTGGTGCTGCCACCTTTTCCAGGCACCCCAGGGCCATTCTGGCTATACGAAGAATTCTCAAAAGGCAGCTCAGGCGGCAGGGCCAGTCCCTCTGGTCACTATGGCAAATGACCCATTTTGATAGGAACGTTAAATCACTGAGGTCCTTTAGGGTTCCACTGGGATCATTTGCTAATTAATCACTAGTGAGCTGAGAACCTAAGGGTTTTCTAAAAGCCCATCCATCTCTGCCCTCCCGTTTGATGAGATTTGGCCCATTGTCTCCGTGAGGTGCGGCATCTCTGGGCTGAGTCCGGTTCTGCTATCTGGGAAATGGTTGATAGGGACTTACTGCTCAACGTGTGGCCTGTATTCCTTATGCCTGAGGCCAGAGAGTTTAAAAAAAAAAAAAAGTGGTCTCTGGACCAGCAGTGTCAGCATTACCTGGGAGCTTGTTAGACGTGCAGAATGTCAAGCCCCACCACAGACCTCCTGCCGCAGAGTCTGCATTTTGACAAGATCCCAGGGATTCCTGTGCATGGTACAGTTTGAGAAGCTCTGTACCAGGACAGTAAAAATCCAAGTAGGGAAACCCTCCATTAGATTTACCAAGAAGTAAGAGAACTCAGCAACTTCCATAAAACCAGCTAGTGAGGCGCTCTCCCTTCCTTCTGTTCTCGCTTTGGAGGAGACCTTGTTAGGAGACAAGAAAGCCAGTTGGAAGTGTAGTTGCTGAGGGTAAGGAACCAAATATGGACCTTGGCCCTGGGACTAACTTCCCTGGCAGCTGCTTCTCCCTATTCTTGGGGAAATGCTTCGCTGTTGAAAGACCACCTACAAAAAGGTGTCCTCAAGGGCCACCTTGTGATGATACCCTCTAGGCTGGCTGGCATTTAGTTACAATTTTCTGTCTTGACTCGTGCTCTAAATTACTACCACTTTGCCTTTGGTTAAATTTGGAACTCTGAAGCTTACATTTATGTCATTTTTTTCTCAACATATATTTTTACACTCGCTGAATAGACATATGTGGCTGCTTTCATCAAAAGACTTTAAAATAACTTATTATGCAACTAATATGTTCAACATAGATAAGCTTTAAAAATATGGGTCATGAAAAGCACATTAAAATCATCTGTAATGGCACTGCTTGGTGTCTTCAAGATGTTGATGCACACACACAGATTTTCTTTACAAAAATACCTCACTTTACTGTTTTATAACCTGCTTTTCACTCAATATATTATAAATATCTTTCCAAGTCACTAAATACAGCTCTTCTATGTATTCATTTTTAATGCCTTACAAAGTATTTCATTATATGGAGTGTTCTATATTCTGAATGTTTTCATCTCCTCCCCGCAAAATTCATATGTTGAAACTTAATCACCGATATGACATTATTGGAAAGTGGGGCCTTTGGGAGGTGATTTAAGTCATGAGGGTGGCGCTCTCATGAATGAGACTAGTATTTTTATAAAAGAGGCCCCAGACAGCGACCTTGTCTCTTCCACCACGTGAGAACACAACAGGAAGGCACCATCTCTGAGCCAGAGAGCGGGCCCTCACCAGACACCAAATCTGCCTTGATCTTGTAATTCCCAGACTCTAGAACTGTGAGAAATAAATTTCTCTTATTTACAAGCCACGTAGTTTGTGGTATTTTCTTATAGCAGCATGAATGGATGAGACATATATAATGGACTTAAGTAATCTATCACCTATTACTGGGCATTTGGATTTTTAGGATTTCTTTCCTGTGTTATATCAGCACTGCTATGAACTTCATCCGTACCAAAATATTTGCACATGGCCTAAATGATTTGTTTAGGATAATTTTTTGAATACATAAAAAAAGTGTAACATTTGAACAAGGGAAGGGAAACAATGTTCCCAGAGCTAGAAGGCTGAAGGTTAAGACTTGATTCCATCCTGGGATGTAGGTTTCTAGCTATTAATAGCAACTTCAGATGAACAAGCTGTCAGCATATAGAACTTGGTGGTGCAGCTTCACTGTGGCACAGGGCTCTCAGGAATCAGCTGGATTTTCTGAAGAAAACAAATCATTTGGGTTCTGGCCCTTACTGGCCCGCCTAGCGGGAGACCGCAAAGGTCTGTGCTGAACTTCAGAGCACGGTTGGCAAGGCATGGGAGATGGTTACAGGATCGTCCCTACAGAAGGGCCCAGGGGAGGTTCGGAGGCTGGGGTAAGTGGGTGGGAAGCACGATGCTGCGTGTACTTGCTGGGCCACACCCTGGGTTTCAGGAGGAGCCAGGACGGTCCCGACACTTGGGTGTGGGCAGCTGTGCTAAACAGGAACTCGAGGTGCTTTCGAGCCAGCACAGAGCCGGCAGTCAGGACCCAAGAATGGAGCGGCCCCAACACGGAGAGGCAGATAGGCATTTGAGGGCCAGCCTGGGTGGCACCAGGACTGACTGAGGAGGAAGATCTTGGAAATCTCTTGCCAGCTGTACACCAAAACAATGTCTAAACCCGTGCATTGATTGGGGGTGCACGTTCCTGAGCCAGAAACAACTCTGCTGCGTGTCATGTGGCTGCTGAGACTGTGGTTTGGGGTGAAAATTTCCATTCCTAACGTGCCTAAAAGTTGGCCTAGTTGGTCCTAGTATGTTCTGGGCACCCCCATTGAGGGCAACTACGGCCGCTTCAAATGTCGCCACCACCTCCTGCTTTGAAACAGCCTCAGTTTGCTTTGTGTGTGCCACAGTTGGGTCATTTCCCATTTTCTTCCTTACACTGAAGTTACATACGTGTCTTAGGGAAAGCAGTATGGTGCGAGTGTGAGAAAAGCACCCAAGGATTTTGAGTTCAACACCTTTTCGCTTAGCTGTCTGGCTCCTCCAACTGCTCGAGCCGTGGCCCGGGAACCTGGCCTCGCTGTCTTAGCTCCAGACTGACCTGCTGCCTCCTTCGCAGTGCTGTGTAGTGTAGCGGCGGAGCCTGCCCACCCTGGGGTCCCCTCCCAGCTCTGTCCTTCCTACTCGTGCGACCTCAGGCAAGTCCTTAACCTCTGCGTGACTCAGTGTTCTCATCTGTACAGTGGGGACAATTTACCTATCACATAGGGTCCTTGTGAGGATTAAATGAGTTTATTCATAAAAAGCGTTTAGAATAGTGACTGGCTATCGAAAGCATTTTCTGTGTTGGTGCCTTCTGGGGTTTAGACCTCTGTGTCTCCGGGCTTTAATCTTAACCTTCTTTTTGCTTGAGAGCAGAATCCCTGTCTAATCCATCTGTCCCCTACTGTGCATGGTGAAAAGCAAAGACCCATAAGTATTTGTTGGACAGAGAGGTGGGAGAAACTCGGGCTATGACAGCAGATAGCTCTGGCTTCAAATTCTGGCTTTGCCCATAACTATCTCTGGACCTTTGACTTCTTGGCCTCATTTCCTCATGTGTGAAATGGAATAAGGTAGACTCCTCCTAGGGTTATGGTGAGGATTAAAGCACATGCAGTGAGCTTTCAGGAAACAATGGTGTCTCAGTAATGCTAATTCTGTCTTGTTAACTAGACAATTCATGCTGGTGTTTGGGTTGCATTTTGAAGTAAGAGGATGGTCTTTGGTTTCTGTTTAGTTTTCCCCAGTGACTGTGCGAACACTAGGAAGAAAATAGGACACCTGTGTACACACGCTGTACCCATGCGGCTGCATTTCTGTGTGTACTTTTCACAGGCCATTATCAGACATTAGACCACTCCAGAGGTGAACTGTGGTCTGCGCACCTCCACAGTGGCTGGCATCTTTGGGCATCTCTCCAGCCTGTTTGCGCTGCTAGTCCGCCTGGGAACACATCTCCTAAGTGTTTCCAAGTTGGCCTGGAGTCTCCTGCTTGGAAATGGCAGCACGCAGCTTTGTGTGTGCCGTGATTTAGTGCCCAGGAAGGTGCCTGTGAAATGTCCACTCCCACCAGGGTTTGGACATTTGGGAGACAGTTATTAGTGATACTGACAAGCTCAGACCCTACCAGGGGCTGTGGGAAGTCAGGCAGGATTCTGTCCCTAGCCCTCACAGACTGTCATTCCCTCAGTGTATCAAAACAGGGGCTGGCACATGGTACAGCCTTAAGTTCTCTGTCAATAGGTTGGGGGTGATGATTATTAACTTAGTAACCAATCCCCAAAGTGATTCTCAGAATATTCATCATGGAAAGATGGTAAAAACAAGAAAAATTTCCATGGCCAAATGTGTTTAGAAAATACATTGCACTGTCTTTCCTTCTTGACATTTTATAGTAGACATTTGCATATTCAAGGCTCTGAGAAGTCCTGCAGTAAAGAAAGAAATTTAACATTATTTAACTTAGTAGTGTCCAAATCAAATTCACTATGAACACTTTTTTTTTCCCTATAATGTCTATTAGCATCCCTAGGAGCTAGGAAAATACTAAAGAAATTCAAGGTTATCTGGTTATCTCAAAAGTTTATACAAGTGACATGTGAATATTAAGAAAGGAAAATTTTACTTTTTTAATAAGACATTTAGAAAATGTAATTAAAAGTATTTGATGCCAGGCATGGTGGCTCATGCCTATAATTCCAACACTTTAGGAGGCCAAGGCAGGAGGATCACTTGAGGCCAGGAGTTCAAGACCAGCTTAGGCAACATTGTGAGACCTCCCATCTCTGCAAAAAAAATAAAAATTAGCCAAGCATGGTGGTGCATGCCTGTAGTCTCAACTACTTAGGATGCTGAGGCAAGAGGATCACTTGAGCCCAGGAGTTCAAGGCTGTAGTGAGATATGATTGCACCACTGCACTCCAGCCTGGGTGACAGAGCGAGACCCCGTCTCTTTAAAAAAAAAAAAAATCGCTAATTTTTTTTGTATTCACTCACTTTTAGATTTGACCATAAAGTTCTCAATGTCTCACCAACCTACTGCCCTCTTGAAATACGAAGGTCATGACATGTTAAAAGGTGCCTCCATGGGGCTAAGTCCTAACCTTGAGAAATAAGGGTAAAATTTGAAATTTCAAAGATGTTCTTTATGAGACCCTAGAGTAACTACATCTAAGTAGTTTTATTTGAGCCTTTAAACACACACTTCTCAGCCACGTGGTCATCTCCTGTTGTGGCAAGGGATGGAGACAGGGATCTATGGGTCAGCTTTCTCCTGGATCTGAGCGTTCACTAGGTCACTTCTGAAAGCTCTGTGCCAGCTTAAATAAGAAACAATGGATCAGCTGCAAGCCCTTGTTTATTATTGCAGTCTCCTAATCGTGCATCCCTCTCACCCCTTCCTTTCTGTGACTGGTCAGGCTAATTTGATTTGACATCCTGGCATTCGAGATTTGTCAAGTATTGTAACCCTAAGCAGTACTAATATTGAAAGCCATACTTGAAATTTATGTAATCCAGATGTACATGTCAATAAAGCAAAGATGTGGAATGGCAGGCCCGGGGTGCGGGAGGGGAATGGGGGTGGGCGGGGAGCATGTGTGGAAGAATCCTGTTACCCTATATTTTTTCCACATGGTATCTATAGCCAAGTATATACCATGTGGAAAAAATATAAGGTACAGGATTTTACATATTAATATTTTCCCTTAAGAATAGTAACTGGATTATGAAGTATAGCTTCAAGTAAGTACCAGCATTGGTTTTATTTGTAGCCAAGAATAACTGATTAAGTTTTGGGGAGAAGGAAGGCAATCTATTTTAAATGCTTTTTAAAACTTTTAAATTGGTCAGGACCCTTCAAAAGTGTGGTCTTGGGAATTATTAGTCGTAACGAATCAGGATATTTGACGTGGCTCTCTAATAGTTGGATTTTTTTCTATTTGAGCATGTCATTTTTCTAGTTTGGTGTCATTCAGAGGTCCCTCCCTAGGAAACAAAGGCTTTGACCTCCGAGTTGTCAGTTCAAAGCCCTCCCACATTGGTAATGCCCAAACGCCTTTTCCATTTTCTGGAATCTCAATGAGTAGACCAATTATTAATAAATGTGACAAAGGGTCTATTCAGGTACTTGACAGTGGCCTTGCTTGCAGGGTTGAGCATCTCCCCTCTCCACCATCCAGCAGTGGCCCCACTGTGTCACCTCTAGCAGGACAGTCACCTTCTGGGGTCATGGCTTCTCGTGCCCTGTGTCCAGCTGACCCAATAGGAATAGTGCAAGTACCTTATCTTACAAGGATAAGGTCAAAAGTTTTGGTGTTCTTGACATGAAAGGGTGGCAGAATATATTATTATTCCTTAGCATGCCGTACATAATTAACTACCCTTAGCTAGACCTGGTAGCCCAGGGAAACTGGTCAGACCAGCTAGTAAATGCAGGTGAAAAATGATCTCGAAAGGGAAGCAGGGAATCAGGACCCACATTAGTAGAGCTGACTTATGGGAGACGAGATGTTCACAAAAACCAGTTGCAGTTGGTACCAGTGTCGTCTGTGGCTATTTCTAGCCAGGAAATCAAGGATCAGGTTGCTACTTTAGCCCCCTCTTGGACAGGATTAAAGGAAAACGATGCCTAGTATACCAGGGACATTTGTGGCATGCCGTTGTCCCCAGTTTCCCCTGAACCGAACGTCTCTGGAGAAAGTCAGGTGTGTTGTTTCCACAGCAGGCATGGGGTGTTTTTCACCAGGGTGTGAGAGTTGTTTACTGGCCTTTCTTCTGTCATCATTAGTAGCCTTAATTCCAAAAGGAGAACGTTGCCTGGCACTCTCCCCAGCGCAGCCTGGGCCTGTGGGCTGCAGCCCTGTTCTGAGTCTGTCTTGAGTGAGGAATGCTGTCATGGCCCCAAGCCAGATAGATTCCAAATGATGGAATCTGATGTTTCCTGTTGGGTTTTGAGTAAAGGGAGTCAGTGTGGTGTGTGATTAGGCCCCATAGTTTACCTCATAGACATTCAAGGTGTGGAGAGCCGGGTGGACAAGGGATCTTGAGCGTGGCTCCCAGGTGAGTCATTACCACCCTGCAAACGTCCTTCACTTTGCCGAGGCCGGGATTGGGGCCCCAGGCAGGAGTTGGATGGTTGAGGCCGCTGGTCCGGTTCTCTGCTGACGTCATCACCCGACTTAGTCTGGAATGACTGGCAGCCTCTGCCTGGCTGGAAGTGGAAAAGCAGGAAATGTTTCCAGATTGGGAGCTCACCGTGCGTTTTTGAGGCACGTTTGCACAGTGCGGCTGTGTGGCTGACCCACACGTCTAAGGGGATCCCAGGACTAGGACAGGATTCTGCAGATCCGTTGGTCTGACCTTGTACCTCTCAACCAGAACACAGTGAAAAACCTGTGTGGCCAAAAAAATAAATAAATAACCTGTATTTTTCTTTTCTTGTTTTAATGCTATCTAGCTGAGATGCACTTCTTAAAATTATATATATATGTATATATGTGACCCATTCCAACCCACTACTTAATGCAGGAATGTACAAGATTATACTCGAAGGGCTGTAACCAGAAATGAGCCGACTATAAATGGATCATAGTATTAGTAGGGGGCAAAATGAGAGTCCAACTGAGAGGAACTGTGGTCTTCAGGTAGAAGTGCAGCCTGGTGGTTAAGAGCTCCAGTGTGGGGGTCCGCCAGCCTGGGTTGCAATCCTGGCTCTGTGGCTTACTACCTGCGACCCTTGCTTCTGACCTGCTCTCTTACTGTGAGAGGGGGTGACAGTTCCACATTATACATTAGCCTGAGAATTGAGTGCACTTCACACAAAGTAAGTGCTTAGTAAGCGGTAAGTAATTGTTGTCGTCCCTTCTCCCATAGCAACGGCCTGTTTCTGGGCGAATGCCCATGATGCATCCGAAGGTGTCTCAGTTCCTTCCTCTTTCTAATTGTTCCAACACTAGTGCACAAGGGATGCAAGTGCCTTGAAGCCAGATAGTAGCCACTGTCAGTTCTCTCTAGGGGGCTGCTGTCAGATCAGGCCTGCTTTCCCGATCGCTCTGAGGTCTGCCAGTGTTGCTCAGCCGTGAAGCCCATCACGGGAGCCACAGTTCAGACGGATGGAGGAGTCTCTAAGAGGAGGGCTGAGCGCTTGGGGACGCTGTTGTCTGGGGTCAAATGCTGGCTTTGCCGGATGGATAGGCCAGTAGGACCCAGCCCACTGTGTCCTTTCCACGTCCCTTGCTGGCTTGCTCTCTAAAGCAGCAAACCTCGAGTCAGCTGAGGTTCCCCAACAGAGAGACCCCAGGCCTTCCAAAGCAGGCCCCGCCTTGGCAGCCTGGAGTTTTCTCTCCAAGTTGCAACACGGGTTTCTTCCAAGACAAAACAACAAAGCAGACCCCTGGTGTTTCCTTGGCTCACTTCTATAAAGCATCACAACCATTAACCAAAGGAAAAGAAGGGCCTGACTCCTGTGACAGAAGTCAGGCCAAGATTTCTCTCTTCCCTCCCTTCCTGGGACCCAGAAATAGTAAAAATGATAAACATAATAATTGCTAAAAATCATGGAATGTTTGCTGAGTGCCAGTACCGTTTAAGCACTTTACGTATATTAAGTTATTTAATCCTCCTACCCTGTGAAAGAAATGCCATTATTGCTTTTACAGATGAGGGGACCAGGGCACAGAACAGTTAAGTAAGTTACTAAAGGTCACACAGCTAATAATTGCCATGCCAGTTTTAGAACCTAGACAGTTTGGAATTAAGGCTATACACTTAACCACAGCCCTATACTGCCTCTTATGATAGTTATAAAATAGTTATAAAAATAAACCGTACACACAAGTGGTAAAATGGCCTAGAACTATACACGTACATTATTCCAATGTCAATTTCAGAGTTTTGCTATTATACTGCAGTTGTGTAAGATGTAACCATCTGAGGGAAACTGGGCACAGGACCTTTCTGTACTGTATACATTTTAGAAGCTTCCTGTGACTCTATAATTATTTCAAAAGATCCAAACAAGCAAAACTTACAATCGAAAGTGTATTAAATTCTTATTCTGAGCACAAGCACTGTGCTAATCACTTCATGTTCATTATTATATTTAATTCTACCAGCAATCCAATGAAGTGTGGGTACTATTATTATCTTCAGTCACAAATGAGGAAACTGAGGCATGGCAAGGTTAATAAGTTGGATAACATCAGTAGGAAGTAGTAAGGCCACTGGGTAGGACCCACCTCCCTGTTTTATTACAAACAACAAATCAGATAAAGCACCTAGCATATGCATTCACTGTAAATGCTGATTTCCATGTGTGAGCCCAGCAAACATAGAGCCCTTCTAGGTGCTGCGTACAATCTAGCATTAGCCAGTCAAAGCCTCTCCTGAGGTTTGGCTTCTGGGATACCAGGGATACAAGGACAAGTATGATGTGGTTCCACCACCAAGGAGCATGTGGTGGAGGGAAGGTGACTTCATGGGGCCAAAGGCAAGCTCTGTGTATTTATAGTACAAACCTAGAGCAAGTACCTACCTAGCCCGAGGCTCCCTCCCCTGGAGCCAGAGTCTGGATGGTTGGACCCAAGCCAGGCACCTTCCTGGGATGCAAGGACACAGCGAGGGTTTGGAAGAGGGAGCATTATCAATCACCATGTGGGATGGCATCAGCGATTATCATCTTCATTTCCATCAAAGGTGTCTTATGAAACGGTATCGTCAAGTTCAATTTAGTCTGAATCAGGACACGGCAAGGACTTATTATCTATTTCTTCCCTGGGCTGAACCTGTCTTGAATAATTCAGTGTTCATCTACTTCCAAACACCAACCTTTTTTTTCTTCCTCCCCTTTTTATTCAGGGTCATGTGGTTGCTCGTTTCTCCCTGTCTCCTCTCCATCGAAAACCCACCTAACCTCTGGTTGCCACTAATGAGTGTTTTTAGGAAAGAGAATCAGCTTTGTGTATGTATTACAAGGTGGTGTCAGCTGCATAAAGTCTAGAGACAGGCCTCAGGGAAGATGCGGTACATGGTGACCCAGGGACATCTTTTGACCAATGTTCTTTTTTTTTTTAAAAAAGAAATTCTTATGCTATCATAACTTTTTCTTATGGATGCTGAAATTTGAACTTCATACAAATTCCATGTGCCACAAAACATTATTTGTCTTCTGATTATTTTTCAATCATTTCAAAATATAAAAACCAATCTTGGTGGGTAGGACTTTAAAATTTCAAAACTTGGAAGGGTTCCAGATCTGGCAACAGTTGGCTAAAGCTGAGTAGTATCTGCCCCCTTTAGATAGGGCAGATGCTCTCCCCCACCCCCAGACTGTACTGGTTCTCCTCGCATGCCTGGCTCCCGTGAGCATCTGGTTGCCAACCCCAATATAAAGGAAGGAAGATGGTCTCCAAAGGTGCAACAGATTAGATGCTTCTGGAGCTACTTGGGCCATGGTTGGTCCTGAAACTCTGCAGGAAGCTGCCCACAGCTCATTTTTCTCTTAGGCCAGGGTTATATCTCTTGGCTGGGAAGCTTGGATTCTAGAGAATTCTCAGCTCTGCACCAACACCCTGCTTGTAGCAGGAGTTCTGGAAAAGTTCTCTGGGAGATGACAAATGCCGACCTGGAGAGTTGGGGGTACATGCGTACATCGGTGGTGGAGGAGCTGATCTGGAGTGTTTGGGTGGTGGATCACCAGATAAGGAGTCGGAAGACATAAGTTTCAGTCTGGCTCTACTACTTACTAAGTGGGCATTTGACTTCTTGGAGTCTTGGTTTTCTCATCTGTAGAATGGGGGTAATGTCCGCCATGCCTACCAAGAGGATGAATAAGAGGATCAGGTCACATGATTCTGTGAAAATGTTATGAATCGGAAAGTTGTATTGAAAAATTCAGTGGCATGACAGCTATGGCGGTTGTGGAAGAACACACAACCTCTGGTATCTGGTGGTGTGTGGATCCAGGTCGGCAAGCTGGGGCCTGTGGCCAGGTCCTGCCCTCAAGATTGGTTTGTATCTTTTGAAATGGTTGAAAAATGATCAAAAGACAAATAATGTTTCATGGCACATGGAATTTGTATGGAGTTCAAATTTCAGCATGCATGAATACAAGTTCACTGGGACGCGGCCACGCCTGTTTGTCTGTGTATTATGGCTGCTTTTGCACCACAGCAGCAGAGTGGGGAGCTGTGGCAGAGCCCACATGGCCCACAAAGCACAAAATGTTTGCTCTCTGACCCTTAGAAAAAGTTTGCCACACTCCGGTGTGGATCACAGAGGGGCAGTGACTCAATTCCCACTTCTTTTTCCTCATTTCTTCCGCCACCCGATGCAGTTGCTGCTGCGAATAGGTGGCCTGCGGAATATTTTCAGATCGAAAACCATGTAGGCAAATCCTCTGTGACACACGGCGAATCTGTCCTTCACGACAGAGCCAAGAATTTCTCTCATTTTAATTCCTATCAAGCAACACTTTCATCCTTCCTTTGGGCTCCAGCTAGGGGCACTTCCTGATGAAAACCACAGCATTTTTTGTAAAACCAATCCTCCTTTTGGCAACAACCACAAAAAGAGAAGAGGCTATTCCTGTCACGATGGGCATTTCTCCATCGCATTAACCACAGAATGGGCCCGGTCAGTGGAACATCCTCCCCTCGGCCGCGGACTGACAGAAAACACAAAGGGAGCCCGCTGCTCTGATGGGCCTGTGAGGGCAGTGTCCCCTAAAAAGAATGTGTCCCCCAAAAAGATACGTTGAAGCCCTAGTCCCTCAGAATGTCACCTTATTTGGACACAGGGTCGTTGTGGATGTACTTAAGTAAGATGAGGTCTTACTTGGGTAGGGTGGGCCCCTCATCCAACGTGACTGGTGTCCTTACAGTAAGAGGGACATGCGAATACAGAGTCCGACACACAGGGAGAATGTCACGTGACGTGGAGCCATGCATCTGCAGGCCGAGGAAGCTCGGAAGGGGCAAGGAACGATTCTACTCAGGGTCTCAGAGGAAGCATGGCCCTGTTGACACCTTGACTCCAGACTTCTCGCCCTCCAGGAGTTTAACAGAATACGTGCCTCTTGTTTGAGGCTGCCTAGTTTGCGGTACTTCCTTACAGCAGCCCGGGGAAACTCATCCAGCAGCTCGCCCACCCTGTGGGTGCAGCGTTCTGATACCTTTCGAAGCACTTGGCGTCATCGCTGTTTTACAAATGAAACAATAGAGGCACAGCAAGTGTCAGTGACCTGCCTGAGGTTTTGGCTAGTGGCAGAGCAGGACTCAACCTCAGGCCTTCTGGTTTCAAGATGCCAGAGCAAAAAGGCGTCTTCCCCCTGCCTGGTCCATGGCACCCTCTAAGAGGGAAGGGCGGGTTCTCCAACTGACGGTGTCTTCTGCTTTGTGTTCCTTGGTCAAGGAGCTCTGGGAAGGTTTGTTTTTGTTTTATTTTTTTTTTTAACTGTGGCCATCTGAGCTCTTAAATGTGTAAGAGGAAAAACCAGTCATTAACTTAAAAAAAATGGGGTGGGGCATGTTTTGCATACATCTGTGCATTATTTACAATAAAAATTGGGAGTGACTAAATTTCTTAGCCACTTATGTGCATCTGAAGAATGCACCTGAGAGATCCTTGTGGAAATATCCCACATGAAACCTCGATGTGGAAGGCAATTTAATAAGGGAAGTCCCCGGCGGCCTCCTGGAAAGCATAAGAACATCAATACTTCCTTCTTAGGTAGCGCCTGCTCGGCCTAGCTCTCGTGTTGCAAACACAAATGAAATCTGCACCCACGACCGAGATGTGCACTTTTCCCTGCTAGGATGATGCCTTTTAAAACTTCTAGCTAACTCACTGGTGAAGAAGCTCAGGTTACAAGTGAAATCTTACCGTAGAAACTGTGGGATTTGTTTTCTTTTAGGATTGTCTTTTTCTGTATTATGAATATTTTCGAAAATATAGACAAGTTGTGTTCAGGCTTAGGGTTTTTAAACTACGTGCATAGAAACCTGGGAAGGGGGCAGGGAGTAATGCCACTGCGATGGGGAAGAGGCTGGGGGTGGGGTCCAGGAAAGAGAATTTGAGGAGGTCCTCCCTGACTGTGAGGGGCTTTCGAAAGCCAGCAAGACTAGGCCCCAGTGGGGTGCTCCTGGCCAGCTGAGTCTTGCCCCCTCTGCCGTGCTGCCCCAGGTTTTGCCATGGAATGCCGCCAGCATTGGCCAGCTCTTCTAAGGGCCGCTGCCTCTTGGGCACCCAGGAGTTGGATGCCCAGTCTCGGCGATCAAGGACTTAGCAGTCTTGACATATGGCTGGCAGAGCCCGGCATGCACGTCTGCTTGCTGCCAATAAAGAGAATTGCTTCTTTCTCTGAACAGTGTTCATTTACATCGAGAGAATTTCCCTATCCTGTTTCCACCACCACTCTCTCCCTTCCTTACCCACCCCCCAAAAAAAAGGGGAAAAGCTTTTTGGGAATTTGTTTTTAGTGGGCTCACTCAAAAGGAGCTTTATGTTTATTTTCTGAGTGGTCCTCTAGACTGTTGTGTCCATTTATCATGCCTCTCCCGCCCCCATCGCTCCTCTGCTCTGAAAACCTAAACTTCATCAAACTGTTCCTAACGACTACCACATGTCCACGGAGGGCACGGGCGGCGGGGGAGGGGGAGCTGGGAAATGAAGGAATCCTCCAAGGAGCACAGTAGCATATTAAAATTCAATGGCTTAGTCATCAGAGTTTTCAGCCCAAGCACCGAAGAAAAATAAATGAATGTTCTGTAACAGTCCTGCGGATCTCGGAGGAAGGGGGTGGCAGCGGGAGGGAGGGGAGAGGAGATGTTGTGGTTTTTAGATAGAAGAGCTCATGCTGTAGAGAACAATTAGGGCCTTTGCTCAGAAACAACTAGACACACTGTTTTCCTGCTCGCTGGAGGAGGGCACAGTGTCAGGGCTAAAAGGGATTGGTCTCGTTGGCTAGCCCAGCTCACAGAGGAGGAAACTGAGGCCCCGGCAGGGGATGCGACCTGTCCAGAGTCGCATAGTGAATTAGTGGTAGAGGTGGAGCTAGATTCCTGGACTCGGCACCTCTCCGGGAGGGCGTTTCCCTTTTGCTGGCAGGTCTGCTTGGAGTTTCTGGTGGATGGGACCCCTTTGAGCTACTTCTGGGTTTGAAGAGCATCACCTCTTGGGCTGAGATCTGCCACAGTGTCCCCAGGATATCAGAGGACTCAGGGTACCTGCTTTAGCATCCTCTCTGCCCACTCCCCACCCTGTTGCAGAAAGCGCTGGTAGGGCCTCTCCCCGCCGTCCTCTCTCTCAGCTAGAGGAAGGACTGTTTTATGCTGCTGAGGTTCTAAGGACTGTCAGAGGCCTGTGCCTGAAGCTTGTTGCTTTTGGTCTATTATTTCTTCCATCCCTGCATCTTCCTTAGGAAGAACGGGCCAGATATACCTTTCCTTTGTTTTTGGATGAAGCAACCGGGTCCTAAGGAAGGAAGTGAGCTGACTTGGTAAAGTCCTGAGTTGGTCGTGGAAGGATGGCTCTGCAATGTCCATCTTACCATGCCCCACGTTCCTTGCTAGATTAAAGTCCCATTGGGTGACCGAGAACTCAAACAGGGAGATGGTGTAAAATCTTTGGGCTGGAAGAGGTTTTAGAGAACGAAGCCACACGCCCTGTTCTGAGGATCTGGGGGCAGAGCCAGGGTGAGAAGGGTCAGTGCAGCGCAGGCTCAGACCGGTGGAAATGTCGCGTCCACCCTGGGCGGTAGCTCTGGAATGCGCTCTGGACAGTGTTGTGTCCCGGGAGGGACTGAGGCATGGCCAGTCCGTGACACCCACCGCTGGTTCAGAACACGAAGAGCATCATAGTTGACCGTCGTATTGGCTTTGAGTCTGTTTGGATTCCTTTAGATCAGCTTGGGGGAAAAGCTGAAAGAAAGAGGTAGAGAAAGTAACCATGCAACTCGACTAAGTGTTGGCAGCAAAAAGCCAAACAAAATCAGATTTTCTGAGCAAGTTTTAAAGGTCTCCCCAGAGTAGCCAGGCAAATTCCCACAGATTTGGGCCATTAAGCATCATTTCCAAAGTCCACTCTTGCTTCCCCTGTATTATGGCAGAAACAGGCTGTATTCAGCCCTCGGACCATCCCTCTTCCTGCCCACGACCAAGGAAGGAGCCATGGTCCACACGTCACCATGTGCCATGGTCCATGCCTCGCCATGTGCCCTGACGTGCTGCCATCGAATTGTAGGAATAGTGGAAACTGAAGAACTTGTCTCATAGGGGAGAAACTGAGGCTCAGAGAGTGAGAGAGAGCTGTGCCAAAGGAGAGCCCATGTTAGGCTCCCAGCCTCTGGCTCTCAGCCCCCAGCCCTGCCCACCGCACTCCCCAGCCATGGCTTCCCTCCAAGCTGCTTCTAGAAGATCAGCTGTGTTTGGGGGCTCTCCTGAGGGTGCTGGGACTCCCTCCCTTTTTCTCCTGCTAGAGAAGCCTAGTAATGAGCCCTGTGTCACCTCCCTTAGAGGAGACGTTGGAGAACTTTCCCTGACAGACCATTGATCTTCCAGAGCAAAGCCAGCCAAACGTCAGACCCCATAAAGACATCAGCCTGTCAAGGAGAGCTGCCTGGGCCCGCAGCACCCACACACAGCAGCCTTGTTAGCCGGCGGTTTCATGTTCTTCTCCCTTGTGGACCCTGAATTGTAGCCTCCCCAGCAGATGTCAGGGCGGGCTAGGGTGGGACTCAAGGACAGCCTTGTGCATGTCGGATGTGCCTTGTTTTGTGGACTAGGAGAAAGGGCTTCTGGGGGCAGGTCTGGCTCATTCATCTTTGTTTCCCCACTGTGCCTAGAGTTGAGGTCTGTCCCCAGGTGAGTGCTCATGACATGCCCAGGGAATGAGTCCTGTGCCGGCCGGTGCAGGAAAGTCCTAACGTGGTACTTCTGTACCTGCCTGGCTTGCTGGCCTCTCCAGCAGTGAGCCAGCCCCGTGAGGAAGAGCCTCAGGGAGGAGCCCGGTGCTTCTGACTCAGATGAGCTTTGGCTACCTGGGCCTGTGACAGGTGATAGTAAAACAAAAGCCTGAGCAGACCTGCGTTTATAAGCGTAGGGGAGAAGGGAGCACTCTGCACCTAGAGGTTTGTTCATTAAAAGTAGAGAACCTGCAAAAGAACTTATGTTCAAGCCCCACCTCCTCCCTACATTCATTCACCCAGCCTCATCCTGCTGCTTGCTTTTGTTGCAACAAAAACCGATTTTATTTCCCTCACTGAGCCTCCGTTAATGGATTGCTAACCAGGACCCAAAGTTTGGGAATGCGAAGGATGAGCATGGACCTCATGCAAACACTCGCGCACACGCAAACTCACATAAAAGCCTGAATGCACAATGGCTCCCCTCTGTGGCCTCCCACACCCCGCAAAAGCAGTGTTTCTCAAGAGATGAACCCTTAACCTGCTGAGCGTCCAAGGCCCAAAGGGCCTAATGAAAACCAGAGCTACCACCAGAGCATTCCCGATGCTCAGCCACTCCCCAGAGCCATTTTGCACTAAGGCCCTGGGCTGGGAGTGAGCTCAGTTCAAAACAAATCTGGGGCCCATTATCTCCTTGGCCTGGTTTCGTCTCCTGTGGCTGCCTCGCTAGTCCTCTCCTGGCATTCCGACATGCGCCATTGGGTCCCTCTCCTCTGTCTAGTTTTCAGGGACCTTGAGAACATAATGAGATGGAGTTTGGGTAACTAGATGTGGAGGGCAGTGTAGGTACCCACCCCACACACACACACCCCTGGACCTCTGGGGGTTTACAGGTGAAAACCCCCAGCAAGAGGCAGCAGGAAGTGTCCCGGCGTTGATCTGGCAAGCTCTCATGAAGGCCCTTGAGAAAACAGTATTGCATTATTGTCACCGTTAATAATAGCCCTTTATTTGAGCTTTGCTAGGACAATGCTTCAAACAAAGCTGAGAGGAAGAAACAGTCCCTGCCGTGGGGCCTTGTAATTTATCAAGGCTAATGGAGGAGGAAAGACCCACTGGGGGAAGGCTGTGGGGGTGTGCTGGGGACAGATTCGATAGTTGCTGGAGGTGTAATTGGACAATACCCACAGCCTCTCTGTGCATCTCTGCTTGCTTTGTTGCAAGGGGACTGCATTCCCACCACTCCTTTGTCTTGTCTGTTCCACTGGATCCGAGCCCCTTGAAGACTCTGGGGATAAAGTCAGGCAGACTGAGGTTTAAACCTTAGGACTGACACTGCAGCATGACCTCAGGCAGGTTCCTCGTCTGCAGGGGAGACACCCAGATTCAAGATCACGGGAGTCCAAGCCTTTTGCATCCCTAAAGGAACGATAGCTGCAAAATGTAGATGACAGAGCATTGATGCAAAAGAACTTGCTAGGAGCGTCTTTGCATTCCTAAGAGAGAGGATCCACATGCCATGCTTGGTCCTAACTAATGCCACCCTTTACGAAAGTCCACTCTGTGCCAAACACTGAACCTGTTGCATCTCTGGGCACCGTCTACTTCTCTGTCCAAGAACGGTCACGAGAGTGATTGCCTTCTCCTTTTTCGTGTGAGGATGTGAGGCAGCGTTGTTTTCCTGTTGGGTGCCAGACACACCGTACCAGGGGTATGGTGGCATTTCGGGGCTGGAAGGGCTCTGTGAAAACCAGCAGCCCATCCTGCCAAGTCGGAAGTCCTGCTGTCCTCCAGAAGCACTGGCAGCCAGGAGCTGCAGCTGTGTTGCAACAAGTCTGATTTAATTTGGGGGGTGGGACAGACAGCACTGTGTGGTGTTTGTTAAAAGCCAGAAGAATACAGCTTATTCACCAAACTGTGAAAATGGCTATTCCTCAGGGTGGGGGAAGCCAGAGGAGAATGTGTGATAGCGTTTTCAAAGAGTGAAAATGCTGCTAATTATAAATTTATTATCATGCCCATTATTGCATGAGGTCTAAGTGGATTAACCCATTACAGCTAAGTAAAAAGCTTTGGGTTTTCTTAAGGTTTCTTCCCTTCTCCAGGGTTTATAATTCTATTCTGACAGGTGGGCATTGTGGCTCACGCTTGTAATCCTAGCACTCTGGGAGGCTGAGGCAGGAGGATCGCTTGAGCTCAGGAATTCAAGACCAGCCTGAGCAAAAGTGAGACCCCGTCTCTACTAAAAATAGAAAAAATTAGCTGGGCATGGTGGTGCATACCCGCAGTCCCTGCTACTCAGGAGGCTGAGGCAGGAGGATTGCTTGAGCCCAGGAGCTTGAGGTTGCTGTGAGCTAGGCTGACGCCACAGCACTTTAGACCGGGTGACAGAGTGAGACTCTGTCTCCAAAAAAAAAAAAAAAATTCTATTCTGACCCATCTGTTAATCTGTAAGATGAGAATCCAACCGTTGCTTGTCTTTCATAGTCCTTGTTATCACCACCCTGGTTCCTCAGAAATAAAAATCAGGCAGGAAATAAAAGTACATTATTTCACATAATGCAATTATACAAACCTAAAAGTGTTGGTGATGGGGAGGATTTTTATAAGTTAAATGTTCTTTCAAATGTATGAGGAAAAACAGGCTACTTACTGGAATCCTATGGTAAATAGTTGTGTGAAACAGGGACACATCATCTATTTGTCTTTTAGGTAAACCTGGACCTTTCCTGACCACAGTGGTGCCACTGTGCACACAAGCTGATGCCTGACCACTCGGGCAGTATTTCTGTTCTTACATCAACCCGTATCATTTCTCTGCAAACTCTTTCAGGTTATTAAACCTAGGTGAGAGCAATGAAGACAGACAGAAGATGTGACAGTGACTTACAAGGTGTCACTTAGACGTGAGGACTCTATAAACCCCACAGGACAGGGGAGTGTGGCTGCAGGGTAGGGTGGAAATCGAGAGTCCCAGTTTCCCCTGAGATCTACCCTCACCTTTTATATGACCTTGGACGGGACACTTCGTCTCCTTGGGCTTCAGTTTTCATATGAGTAAACCGAGGGAGCGCGGACTGGAAGCTTTAAGAAACCCATGAAATGAATAACTGTATGGAATTCTTCCAATGAGGCAATACTAGGCCACATGTCCATTTAAGAGAAACTGTTAATGCCTTATCAGTATAGATTGATCCCTTGAAGGACGCGGGCCTGTGTTTCTGGACAACGTCCTGGGGAGTAACCCTATCCGGGAATTCTTCTCAGAGCCCGAACCGCAGCGCACGCTGACCTGCCCTCTTCAGAGACCCCTCATTGAATTACACCGCGATCAGCGGTTGGAACCTCGCGTATTTATTATTCAAGAGGCCGTACAGCGCCCTGCAGAGTGCAGGTACTTGATCGGCTGGGATCAGATGGGTTATTGAATTCAGAACATCTTCGTTTTGTATTCAACTTGCTTCTCCCTGTTCCACCTGACCACGTTCCTCACTGGCTTTCAGGGTCTTTGGGGATTTCGTGGCAGGAAGCTTCCAAGCACTGGACGATGGGTGTAATTCTGTCCTCTTTGTGCCTGGGTAGGGGCCCCCAAGAAAACAGTTGTTCCAAAGCCTTACCTTACATTTAAAAATGGAGATTTTTTTTTTTTTTTTAAGTTTCTTTTGGAAGTCTCTAAGGATTTGCTGAGCTTTTGAGGACAGCTGTAAGTGTGGCCCTGTGACCCAGCCAGTCCTCAGGTGCCATCGATTGGTTATATTCCTCAGCATTTGAGTGTCACCAGTCACCTCTCTGTAAGGCTCCAGGCCAGATCCCAGCTGCCGAAAGGGAGAGAGGAGACAGGGACGCCCCACAGAGCCTTGAATGTCAACAAAAGGTGGAATTTGTGCGTCACCCAGGGGAAAGAAGTCTGCCTGTGTCTGGGAAGAAAAGGAGCTGGGTAGGGGAGGATTTCAACAGAGTTGTGCATCTCTTCTCCATACCTACCCCAACCCGCACAAAAACCCATAGATGTGTTCATTGTTTGCAAGTTTCTGTGGTGGATCTTACCTATTCCCCAGATGACTTCTGGGAGCTTAGAGTTGCTGGGTCCATTTCCTCCCTTGTCTTCCCTGCCTCGTTCCTGCTGTTAAATCACCACACCTAATTCCAACCAGAGTTGTCAAGTCTGACCCACCCGCCCGTGTCCTGGCTCAGTGGTGATGCCTAGCTACAGCCCAGGCTAGATGCACGGGCTTGTGGCCTCCCTGTGGAAGACAGGCAGAGAGCAGAGGTCAGGCTGGGGTGGAAAGACCAACCCGCATTGCTAGACCCAAATGCTAACAAGCCCAAGCCTGAGAATAATTGCTATAATAACAGTAACAATAGCAATAATCGACAATAGCAGCAAACATATATTGAGCACTTGGGCTTCATCAGGCACGTGTTCAACTCTTCACACATCTGAAAAGGTGGACAGAGCAATGGGCAGAAAACAATCCGGCGTGTAAATGTGCAGTGATGTGCCGTACCACCGCCACCACACGCATACACACTGCACCTCCCACGTAAGCAGGCGCTTCTGTAGAGCCCCCTGCGTGCCAGGCACGGTTCTAAGGACTGTATGTGTTTTGACCCACAACAACCTTAAGAGGCAGGAATCATTACTGTTTGCATTTTATAAATGGCAGAAGTCAGAGGTCAGAAGGTTAAGTAACCTGCCCAGAGCAACACAGGATTATCTTCAGTCTTCTATTGGGTCACCAATTCCATCTCTATACAATCCTTGACAAGTATGTTTCCCATCTGTAAAGCAGGTATGGTGGTACCTCCCTCTGCTTCTCTCTCATTGTGAGGATTAAATGAAAGAAAACGTGGGACAGAAATTTTTAAATTGTGCTTCCGTATTCGAATGACCCATGGGGAAGATATGTGAGGGGTACACAGTTATGGTCAACAACTGTTGGAATGAGTGAAACAAAGTTTGCAGGCCAACATGACAATCCGGGTAGTTTGCCCTGGGATCTTTAATCTTGAGATTTTTATGAGGACAAAGCGGATTGAGGTTTTTTATTTTTTAGAGACATAGTCTCACTCTGTCACCCAGGCTGCAATACAGTGGTGCACGATCATAGCTCACTGCAGCCTCAAACTCCTGGGCTCAAGTGATCCTCCTGCCTCAGCCTCTGGAGTGGCTAGTTGCCCAACACCACACCTGGCTAATTTTTAAATTTTTTTGTAGAGATGGGTTCTATGTTGTCCAGGCTGGTCTTAAACTCTTGGCCTCAAGTGATCCTCCCAACCTGGGCCTCCCAGAGTGCTAGGATTACAGATGTGAGCCTTGCACCCAGTGAGATTGGGATTTTGGGGGGCGGGTCATTACAGAACTCTGCCAGAAGGTCCCAAAAGGCAGCCAGGGGCTGCCCCTGCCTAGGCCTTTCCTCCCCAAGGGACTAGTGCTGGTCAGGGAGATTGAAGCAACACAGTTCACGATTGGCTGGGATGTGCTTTGGAGGGTTTGGGTGGTTCCGTGTGATTATTAGCAACCCTTAGGTAGAGAATGCCTCCTGCGGGTGTACATCAGGCTCCGTCTTGACTAGAAAACAGGTTTTCTCCTCTCGGCCTCCTGGGTTTGGTGGCTGGGTGTCCTGGTGTTAGAATATATGAGCTTGACTGAGCCTGAAGGCCCAGGGCCCAGTGGCTTTGAGAAGAAAGAACAAGAGTAACTGTCACGTAGCTTGGCTGGAGACAGTTTTTGGGTTTTTTATAAAGAGATCTGAAGTTTGATCTTCTTGTTGCATCCAATGTGGTACCCACTAGCCTCATGTGACTATTTAAGTTTACACTTAATTAATGTGAAATAAAATTAAAATTTCAGTTCCTCAGTCACATTAACCACATTTCAAGTGCTCAGTAACCACATGAGCCAGTGACTGCTATGTTGGACAGCACAGATACAGAACATTGTCATCGGTGCTAGAGGCTGCCTGATTCTTCCGGGTACGTAACAGCAAGCCTGCTCTTGCCTCGGCTGCATGCTGTGGCCCCTTCTCGTCTAAAACACTCCTTCACCTCCGGAGTCCCAGAGGCCTCCTGGAGGCACAGTGCCCTGAGTCGCTTTTGACAAGTACCAATTCCAAATGCTCAGTCACATGTTTTTCTTCTCTGATGCCACAGAGCCAGGACTTCCTAAGCCATACGTGGCTCTTGGGTTCATTTTCTTTTCATTTTTCCCTCTCATGTGAGGGCCCAGGGGGCATTAGATCATTCTAGAGTGGTTTTCCTCCGTGTGTTCAGAATGGACAAGTCAGAATCCTGAGATCCTGTCTTAAGACCTGTCTTCATAACAAACCAACCTAACAGGACCATGACCAGCTGCTCTTATCATAATGCCTGGGCATCATTTCGTGTATGAGGAATAATGAAGTCGCATTGTATATTTAGAATTTTAAAATTTCTTAAGTAAGTTTGTGTTTTAGCAGCTCAGCTGCTCAGAAGGCATTTGATACTGTGAGCGGCTCTGTGTCTGGGTGAGCCCCGGCGTGGTAGCGATTCAGAGCAACCCAAGACATCCTAGGCTGGAGACAGGGCAGACTCTGTCTCCTCCTTGCAGCTGCACAGCTATGACAGTCCACAAGACGGAGAACTCGCCAGCGAGATTTTTCAGGATGTAATTTTCCTTTGGATAGCCCATGGCTCCCCGTCCACCCGCTCTGGGGAGTCGGGAGAGAGAGAAAGTGTGTTGAGATAAGAGACTTCATGAACCATTTTTCACTTGGGAAAGAAAGCAAAAAGAATCATTGGCGATTTTGCCCTGTATGTTTGGAACCTGACGCCAGCCTTGTTTTCCACCACTGAGCCCCCAAATGTCACACTGTACAGGTTGCCGGCACCGTGTCTCATTACCGATTTGATTCTCCCCCTCCCACTCCACCTCCTTTTCCCTAAACAAACCCCCTGCAACTGGGAGGTCAGAACCCCGGACAGCTTTTTACACAGCCACCATATGGTGTTTGCTTTAGCACAGATCCACAAATGATGTGTTATTACAGCGGAGGTGCAGAAAATTATATGACAAAACAGGGTTTGTTTCTCTGCTAGAAACTGAAGGCTGAAATACTGCAGTATTCCTTCAAGCCTGGCTCAGAAGGCAGAAGGGAGCCTTTCCCAGAATTAAGGGGCATTCACCAGGGACCTGAATGGAGAAAAAACAAAAAATCAACATTGCACTGGTGACCAGTGGCTGGGCCAGTGGTTTACTTTCTGTCTGTGTTTTATTAAGTTCATGTGTTCCATTCGACCGTTCCCCATGTGATTTATGTCTGCTCCCCCACTAGATTCTAGACCGACTACAGCATGGGCATCACAGCCAGCTCAGACTCACTGGTTGCTATACCACGTAGGAAATCACAAATCTGCACGGCTGGAGCCCTTGCGGTCCCCCTCAGCAAGGACCAGTGAACTTCACAGAGGCAGAGGTGAAGGGGGGACGTGGTAGTTTTAAGCCCGAGGGAGTGACGGCCAAACAAGGCAGTTTTGTCTTAAGTGTCCTGAAAGATCCCTTCCTTGGGAGAGTGAAGAGTTTTACTCGGGTGGTGCAGGGAGGAGGGGACGCTTGTTCCAGGCAGGAAGACACTGTGATAACCACAGGCGTTTTGCTTCCTCTGTAGCAACGTGCTAAGTTGCCCTGGCAGCTTCTCCAAGCAGGGCCAGGTCTGTCTGCAGTAGGGCAGGGGCCGGTGCAGCTGCCTTCTCATGAGCGCTGCTCCTTGTCACTCTGAAGGAAGAAGAGCAGAGTCCCAGACCTCTAGTGTCTCTGGCCCAGGTGAGGCCTCTGGGCAAGTGGGGACAGCAAGTGACCCAGGTACAGGTGATGAGCTGGGAGGGATTCTCCCAAACTCATTGTGCTCCCAGCCCAGGCTGGGGCTTTTGATTTAGCAACAGGTGAACATTGCTGTCACTGGGGAAGAATGCTGAGGAGATAGCTTGGATTGGGCCTTCCTTTTGGTGGACATGGGGATTAGCTAGAAAGCGGAGGAGGGAGCTCAGGGTCGGCGCGAATAGGAGGTTTCTCCACAGGTGGCAGCTGCCAAAGCAGCTCGTCCAGCTGTGGTGCAGGGATGGAGTCAGGACCCAAGCCTTGCGTGGGCCAGGTGACAGCCACCTGGGCTGAGGCAGGAGAGGACCAGGTGTCCAGGCTCCCTGGAGATCCACCGAGCCTCTTCTGGCCCAGCTGACAGTCTCACTGGCTCTGGCACTAGGTAAGCGCGGACTCCTGCGGTTGCGAGTCAGGCAAACGTTTTTGAGCATAAGGTGGAAATAAGAAAGAGGATTATTGTAATAGAAGCGGGTGGAGCCCAGGGGCAGGAGAGCTCCAGAACCCCAGGAAGGTGCTGGGATGAGGACTGGAAGATTTTTCCTGCCCTCAACCCTGTCACCCTTCGTCCCCACCTTCCCCTCCCACCTCTCCCTCAACCTCTTCTCCTCTCAGCTTTCTTCTGTTCTGGGAGTTTCTTTGTAAACAGGGTGGGGTGGGGGCAGTGGGGTAGGAGATGCAGAAACGCACAGGTTGGGAATCCAGTCACTCTCTTAGGGGGTCAGTGGCCCGGTGGGGCTGGGGTCGTGCCGTCCAGTTGGTACCATCCCCACAGTGACTGAGGAGGTCTAGTGGAGCAGTGGTGGCTATCAGCTGCCCAGACACCCCACAAGGAACGTACTCCAAGAGCAAAGTCAGCCCCCAGCAAGGGTAGAGATGTGTCCACTTCAAGGAGCAGACTGAAGGGGGGAGGGAGAGATGGGGGGATTCAGGAAGGGGCCTGTGCATCTGGCCCCTGCACTGTGGCCCCAGCCACCGCTGTCCCAGGGTGGAGTTGTGGGGCTCTGGCCAGCTCCGGTGGGATATGGGACCATCCCATATCACCTGCATGAACCGCTAGAACCTGAACTCAGAACCACCATCTGGGACTTACTGTCAGTGTTGGATCTTTCATAAAAATCCGCTCTTCCCAGGCTGGGTTAGGGTCATGACTGTGGCCTCTCAGACCCCCGTGTGCCCCGTACCCTACACAGGATGGAGCTGGGAGAGGAAAGTCTCCCGGGTTCCCCTGAGCACAAGCAGAACCACGACAACTAGGAGCCATTTTCACCTCTTTCTGTCTTCCCAACTCCTATTTCCTCAGTCTGCAGTGACTCACTTCTCGTTGTACTTAGGGATATGCATTGTGCTTTCGTCGCTTCATGAGGAACAGTTGTGTCCTCAACTCCATTTTAACTTTCTTTGGTGTAATTCCTTATATCTGTGTAGTGCTCCAATGGGGAGAACATATTCACCTGTTTGTGAATATGAAAAATATTCACCTGAAAAATCATCTCAGAGAAGGAAATTCAGGCAGGAGTCCTACACAAATGCATATAACACAATGAGATAAAGTAAGAATTCTCCATGTTCTTTCTTACGGCTCAGGGAGGGTGTGTAGCTTCCCCCAGCGCACCTGACACCCTGCTGGGCATGGGAGTGGACGCCTGGTCAACGGTGACCAAGGGGAAGGAGGAGGACAGGGTCCCTTTAACAAAGCCACCAGCCCCCCGACATTTCCCTTGGTGCTTGGGGAGCATGTTGGGGGCTGTGTGCCTCTGGCTGTATTTCTCTGTGCGGGATGGTCCCCCTTTCGAGACAAGCCCTGCCTCTCCCGCAGCAGCTCCCACACAGCCAGAGCAGAAGCAGTGTCGGCGCTGTCTGCACAGGCCCCTCACCTGTCACCGAGGCATGACTCACAGCCGAGTGATGTCTGAAGTCAGGGCACAGAGCCCTAGCCCACGCCCACGGGCAGCCTCACCTGTTCTATTCTGGTAGTCATAGAAGAAGGGAGCAGCCATTCTCCACCTCTGAGAGGCTCCTCCAACCCTTCCCCCACAGCAGCCAGGCCAGCCCCTGTTAAGAAGCCAGGGGAGAATGTTCCTCTCTCAGCCCATGATCTTCTACCTGCCAACTCCATAGGTATAGCAGGAGGAGGGGTAAATATAGAGAATAAAGCATGTGTTTGATATTAGACCCGGGTGTGAGTTCTGCTCTGCCCTGAACTAGCTGTGTGGCCTTGGGCACGTTACTTAACCTTTCTGAACCTCAGTTCTCTCATCTGTAAACTGGCAATGATGATTATCTACCTCCCCATGTCATCTTGAGGATGAAATGGGCAGAAGGTAATTTGCAAAGTGCCTTTCCACAGGGTAAGATCTCAGCAGTGGCAGCTGCGGCTTGGTTAAGGGAGGCAGATGATTTGGATGCTGCAGAAAGAAGCTTGGGGTTGGTGCCCGCCCTCTTAGGGAGACTCTTAGCCAAGTCTTCTGGGGTCTGGGGGGAATGGATCTGGATACTGGAACGATGAAGCATCTTTCTGCCATGGCTGTTCACTTCCCACGTCCCTCCTCTTTCAGAACAAAGTTTCATATGTGTTTCTGCAGACAGGGGATCCTAGGAGTCATTTGAGAAATTGTTTCAGTTGGCCAAAACCCTGTCATTTGATGTCAATAAATTCCACTTTTTTGCCCCACAGGAAACAAAGCTATTTGGGCAAGGAGGGAAGACATTCAAGATTCACATTTATTATTACTGTATTCAGCAAGTGCTTACTGTGTGTGCACTACGTGCCAGGTGTTCTCGTGGGTGCTGACTCCCTGCCCCGACAATGACAGTCTGGAAGCACCAGGGGCACTCATAAGGCCCTCTGAGGAGACCTGGGGAGTCTTCTCTTGCACTGAAGCCCTCAGGGTCTCCTTATAGCCAGCAGATAAGATGCAGGGTTCTTACCGCCTCGATACCCTCAGCCTCACCCCTTTGCCAGCCTTCCCTCCTCTCCTCTTTTGCGACCACCCAGCACCCCACAGCCCCTCTTCTTTCTGTTCTAGGGCAGCTCGTGCTTTTCTGCCTCTGCTCCTCCCTGGAACCCCACTCCCCTCTCTCTTAGCCTGAGCTTCCCAGCCGTCCTTCCAGGACCAGCTCAAGGTGTCGCTAAGGCCCCAGGGAAGCTTTCATAGTCACTGAGCAGCAGTCATTCTGCCAGAGGCACACAGATCCTTGACACCAGCAAGGTCGTGTTCTACGGCCACACTGCGAGCTCCGTGAGGGCAGGACTGTGAACTGGGCTTCTTCAGCCCTGCTGATGTGGTGCAGGGATGGGCGCTTAAGAATATTTACTTGACTGGGACAAAGTGCCGAGTGAGATGTCCAAGTGGGGTCAGCTGAGATGGCCTTCCACTTTTCAGAAGGTCATGAAATGGCCTTCCCTCTTGTGAACATTCTAGGCCCTATTGTATTAGAGGATATGCCCAAAGTGCTTTCTATTCTGAGAAGCTTTGGGGTGTGGGGTAGTTATTCTGGTCAAAGCCACTTTACAGTCATTGCTTTTGTAGAACCTGCACCAAGCAGTGGATGTTTTTATGTGACGCTATTTGACCACGTCTCCCCAACTTTTCCATTTGCTCATTAACACCTGTGCACTATTACATTGGCCACAGTTGGAGTTCAGGGCCAGAGTCTGAGACCTGTCCTTAAAGGCACAAGTCTGGATCCCTGATTCGGCAGTGGTCCCCTCGGCCCCGGGGGGTGCAAGTCTTCACCACCTTTGCAGCAGATGCACGTTGCAAGTGTTTTTGTATTTATGCAATGCATGATAGTTTGTAACATTTTAGGTAGACATCAGATCATGACTACTTCCACAGACTTTGTAGTTGAAATACCTCCAGCCTCAATGTATCCTTCTTTAAAAAGTTCTATGTTTGGATTCTCTTAGGAAAGCCACACCTGTGCGCTAAATCACTTGTTTTATATTTTTAAGCTGAGGGGAAGGTGTCATGGTTGCATCAGAGGCCCATGCAGTACCTTCAGGTTCCCTCAGAAGGTAGACTCACCTCTGAAATGGACCAGGCTACAATTCTACTTCACTTTCTGCTTTTGAATAATTCCTACTTTGGGGAACAGCCATCCTGGTTCCTAGGAATGTGGAATGGAAATGGAGTAGTAATTAAGGGTAGTAAGGAAGTTTGTTTTTTTTAATAGGAAACTTGCAGTTAACCCTTTTTAAAAAATGAGCAATTGCTCCTCAGTGTCCCCTTTGTGTAAATGTGGGTTCCCCCACAGTGGGTTCATAAGCCGAACAAGGACCTTAACCCCCCAGATGCGGCTTTCATTCTCCCTGTGCTTGCGTAAGGCCCTTAGCATGTACGTGCCTCTGCCTAGCATAAAGCATAGAAGCTCAACAGGTGTGTTGATCATCTTTCTCCCCTGTGCCCCTCAACCTATTTCTTCATGTACAGAATGGTGCCAATAATAGCTTTTCTCAAGTTGTTGGGAGGTTTAAATGAACTGATGCATGTAAAGTGCTTAGCAGGGAATCTGGTTTGCAGCAAATGCACAATCAGCATCCACTATTGCTATGATTGGCAGTATGAGTCATTGGTTTGCTAAGATTTCTTGGCCCTAGGTGGGCCTTGACTCCTCAATGCACATACAGATGCTCCTGAACTTAAGATGGGGTTATGTCCCAATAAACCCACCATCAGTTGAAGGTATCTTAAGTCAAAAATGCATTTAATGCATCTAACCTACAGAGCATCATTAGCTTAGCCTAACCTACCTTAAATGTGCTCAGAACATTTACAATAGCCTGCAGTTGGGCATCTAACACAAAGCCCATTCGATAATGCAGTGTTGAATATCTCACGTAAGTTACTGAATAGTCTGTGCTGAGTGGTTGTGTGGGTACTTGCAGTGTGGTTTCTACTGAATGCGTACCACTCTCCCACCATTGTAAAGTCGGAAAATCTTGTCGAACATGTAAGTCAGGGACGTCTGTATCTCTAGCGTTCCTTTTCAGTCTTATTGAGAGCAGAGGTGGTGTTGGCATGAGTGGCATGCTGGCAGCCTGTGACAATGGCGTCCACAGCTCCACCAGCCCACAAGCCAAGACTGACTCTCACAGGAGGCCTTGGCCCAGCTTTTAAAGAAATTGAACTGCTGGCTGGGTGCAGCGGCTCATGTATGTAATCCTAGCTCTCTGGGAGGCTGAGGCAGGAGGATGGCTTGAGGTCATGAGTTCAAGACCAGCCTGAGCAAGAGCAAGACCCCCATCTCTACCAAAAATAGAAAAATTAGCTGGGTATAGAGTAGCTAAAAAAAGTAGCTACTTGGGAGGCTGAGGCAGGAGGGTCACTTGAGCCCAAAAGTTTGAGGTTGCAGTGAGCTGTGTTGATGCCATGCACTCCACCCAGACAGCTGAGCGAGACTCTGTCTCAAAGAAGAAAGAAAAAGAAATTGAACTTCTGGCAAAATGCGATTTGTTGAGGTTCAATACAAAGAAACAGAGCGAGACTCTGTCTCAAAGAAAAGAAAAGAAATTGAACTTCTGGCAAAATGTGATTTGTTGAGGCTCACAAGAAACTCACTTGTGTAATATAGATATGAACTTAAAAAAAAAAGAAACCCTAAAGAAATAAGTGAGGTTTTCTAATAGAGTTCAAAGCAAGTTGAAATGGCAAGGTATACAAATACTGAGAAAAAAGGCTTAGGGAGACAAAATTCAAACAAAAAGCCCTTTTGTCGAAGCTTGGATAAGAACCTACCCATGTTAGCCACTCTTCAACTTGCTTAAGAAACGCACATAAGTGCCTGACTGGTTTTGTTGGCTTTTTTGTTTGGTGGAAGAGTCTCCATTTGACTAGAATTCCCATCTTTTAGGAAGAGAGGGAAGGATTGAGAATGTGGGGGTGTCTCCCACCTCCTCTCAGCAAAGCCTACCGCTGAGGCCTCAAGCTCCTGCCTGGTCCAGCGAGTGCACCCCCCACGCACACACCCCTGAGATCCTGCAGGGGCCTGTGCCAGGCGTGGAGCCTGCACGCTGCCAGGAGCTGGCAGCAAAGCCAATCCCTGCATGAGGACGTTTGTGGCCTCAGGATGAGGAAGGCCTCTACCAGATAGTCTAGGACAGCACGGTGGCTGCAGACACCTGGGGACAGCTTAGGAGGGAAGCGGGTGGGACCTGCCGGCAGGGAGCGGCCCACCAGAAAGCCCCCATTTCTCTCCAGCTTTGGACAGGACCCCGGGGTACGTCAGAATGCACTGTCGTCTGGAAGGCGGCATCCCTGTGAGTCACCCGGGCATCAGCTCCAGCTCGTTCCACCCCTTCCCCAGCCGCCTTTAAATCAGAGAAGAAAAGCAAAGCAACAAAACCCAGCACAGCTAGAGGCAAATTGCTGACCCACACACAGTCAGGGCCCACACGTGCCTCGGGTGTCCCCACACCTCAGTTACTTGAGAGTCAGGCCTCAGGTCTGCCCAGCATTTCCTGCAGTTGGTTTGCAGTTGGCTTCTGTAGAAAGATCCGGAATCGGATGCCCAATCCTGGATGGTTTGCTGCAGGGGGTGATTTCCTTATGAGAAAAACCAAAGACTCCCCACGGGCCTCTGCCTTTAGGGAAAGTTTGGTGGGGGGTGGCCGCCTGCGTCCCTCAGCTCTGGCCACGGGGACTATGTGTGTGGAGGGGAGACGGTGCTGAGCCTACGCCGCCCGGCCGGGCGGTTTCAGTTTTATTGCGTGTGAGACAGAGATGCGTGTCAGCCGGGGGCTGGTATCGGTCGTCATCATCGTGGCGACCGCCGCATTTATGGAGGGCTTGTGTTCCCGATCCCGAGGCAAGTGCTCTGTGGGATGTACTCATTCAGCGTTTGCAGCAGTCTTGTTAAATAGACCCTAGTGTCTCAGTCATACAGCTGAGGACACTGAGGCCCAGGGAGGCTTAGCAACGTGCCCAAGGTCACACAGCACGTAAAGTGGGGGAGGGAGCGTGAGTGGGGGCGAATATTTAGAATAACCCAGGCCCACTGACTCTAAGCCCAGCTCTTAGCCACTATGAAGAGTAAGCGAAGTTAAATGAGATGATCTACAGGAAAGGCTTAATACGGCACCAAGTAAGTGCCCACTCAGTTATAACGAGATATCCCTGTTTCCTGCGTATTTCATTCTGCATTTTGTGCTCGGGGCCCAGCTGTGGATTATGCCAGTCACATGCTGAAAATGTGCAGGGTTTTCAGTCTCTTTGTATTGCTAGTGAAACTGCTGTTTATCTGCTTTTCTCACTGCAAGTCAGCCCGGGCCAGCTTCCATTTTCATTTTGAGTTTTCAAAGGTCACGGGAGTCCCGCTAGGTTGCCCTCTTAGCTCCTACACATTTAGCAAATGGAAATGATGGTCATCAGCCATCTCTCTAGAGGTCATCTTCCCTTCCCGGAGCGGGCGTGCCCTGCTGTGCCCAGGCTGGCTGCTCAGAGAGGAACCTTCTCCCTTCTCTTGGTCTCCCCAGGGCCTGGCTGGGACAGGAGCTGAAAGAAACGCCTGTGGTTTGTGAATTTCGGAAGGGTGGCTGTTTTGCAGGGCTGGACTTGAGCCAAAGCTTTGATTCCCACCCTTTCTCCAGACACGTCCCCTCTTCTCCTAGGGTACTGAAGGATCTTGGCCACAGCCAGACGGGGTTTTCCTGGGCTATTTTTTATGAGCCTATAGAATGCCCTGGCTGAGTCACTGCCCTGATACCTTGGGGCTGGGGCAGGGGCATGTCTCTGAAGAAAGAACCCTGCTCTGCAGGCCCAGGGCTTGGTTCTGGTCTGGCTTGCTGCTTGACCTTAGGTCTGCCCTCAGGCTTCAAGCTTTCATCTTTCAAATGCAAGTGCATGCCAAGCACATTCCATAAATGATCTCATTGAACCTTCTAGAAGCTTTACAAGAATCAATATTGTGGTTCCCATTTTCACAGGTATTAAATCTATAAAATAAGGATAAGACTAGGACCTCCCCCCAGGATTATTTTTGCTGATTAAAGGAGCTATTGAGTGGGAAGTAAGTGGCAAGCGTGCTAGAATGTGGTAAGTGGTCTAGACTAGATGTGTTAGTGATTTCTGCTCTCCAGGAGGAATGTGGGGTTTAGGAGGGTTAAGTGATTTGCCCAGGTCAAGAGGCTAGCCGTTAGTCTTTGTAGCAGGATTGGAAATGGGGACAGTGTGAGATAAACAACAAGCCTCCCCACCTACAGCTCCAGGGTGTTCTTAGGGAGCCAAGGTTATCTCTGGTGTGGTAGCTCTTTGAAAGGTAGAAAGTTCCAGCGACAACCTTTGCTTCCTTATCAGGTTCCCAGCTGCAGATTGCCTGTGGGCTGGGCGGGGCGGGCTGTGGAGGGGGAGAGATCCCAGTCTGAAGGGAGCCCAGCTTCCTCCCAGCCTGGGTTCACTGCAGGCCAGGCCTGAGGGCGCTGCTCAGTAAGTTGCCTCCTCTTAGCTGTGACTGGGCGAGTTGTTTGACCCCTCTAAGCTTCAGGTCCCTTCTGGCAAGTGAAGATGAGGATTGTGCGGGTCCCGTAGAGACTCTGCGGACTAACTGAAGCAATGCACACGTGAACCATTCAGCTCAGTGCCAAGTGAGTGCTCAGGAGACATCGTCCTGCAGGGATTAACTAGTTCTGCCACACAGCCTGATGGCAGGAAAGACCCCAGGTAGTCATCCCCCTTCACCCCCACCCAGTCCCCTACTCCCTCAGCACGCCAGTACCTCTCCTTCCCTCTGAGTCAATGCAGTCAAAACAGCTGTAGAACTCTCACAGTATCCCCACCCCTCCTGCCACCTCTTATCTCCGCCCCCACCAAACATGTCACGGTCCAGCAACCACTCACCGAGCGCCGTGGGGGTGGCGCTGTGGAATGGCGCATGACAGGCATGAGGTAAGTGTTGGCATCGTTATCCTCGGTGTTACCACAACCGCGCGGCAGGTACTGTGTACTAAGCACCTGACCATCGTCATCTCATTGAAGGACCAGACCCCTCGATTCCCAGAGTCGGGGCAGCCTGGGTGTCCTAGCAGTGGGAAACGGCTGTCCCCCGGGCCCTCTGCTCCCACCCCCGTCCGCCTGCCTTCTGGGTTCAGTCGTAAGGCCTCGGATCTGGAGGGTGTGGCCAGGTCTGACTCATGGGTGACACAGAGGCACTTCACAGATCTGCAGTCTTAACGAGAAAGGCAGAAGGTGTCATCGCACGCATGAACGAGCCCTGATTTTATTTATAAAAGGCAGAAGCCCACACTTTCCGTGTAGAGTTGTCACGTGCGGGGGGATTCCAGGAGCACAGTTAAGGTAAACTGTGGCCACGCAGAGAGATGTCAGACGCAGGGCTAGGGCGGTCTCATCGCAGCTTCTGTCCTTGCTCCTCTCATCTGTTGAGGCAAACAAGGTCGGAAGGCAAGCTCAGCCTGCAGAACCTTCACGAGACACCCAGAAGGGTTTCACAGCAGCCTTTGGGGGAGCTGTGGCCTATTTCTGACTTAAGCTCAGCCTTAGATCCTAAAGCTTGACATGGTTCCATGATGGTGAAGGGGGAAAAATGTTTACATGTTAGAATAAAAGAAAGATTTTATATTCTATCTAGAGATGAATACAAGCTTGACCTTATCTCTTAAAAATGAATGATCAACATTGGAGCTCTGGATGCGGAAGATGCAAAAACAAGCTGCTGGGTTATCTCCTTCTCGAAGCTGGACTCGGAAGAGATGTCTCTGGATCCTTGTGCCCCTCCATACCTCCTACTCCTCAGTTTCCTCACCCCGTCCTTGGTACCTGGGCAGCAGGGATGTCATCCGCTGGACATCCAGAGGATGAGGTAGCACCCTTGAACTGTCCCTGGTTGAATGCCACCTCCTCGCCCCACCCCCTGGCCCAGCCCTCCAGATGCACATGGCGCCTTTTCCCCTCTTTTAGGCCTTGGAAGCAGAGACATTAACTCACTTAATCCTCACAACCCCCGATGAAGGAGGTTACTACTACTATTCCCACTGTATAGATGAAGAAACCAAGGCAATGAGGAGTAATTCACCCAAAGCCACGCAGTGATGGTAGAACTGGGACTGGAACTCAAACCATCTGGTTTGAGTTCTAACCATCACGCCATAATGCAATTCTTCCAGAGAAAGAACAACTTGACTAAAGGTCTCCTAGTCCCTGTCTCTCTTGCCCTAAAAACCCTATGAACTTGGCCTCTCTAAAGATTTCAGCCCAAGCCTTCCAAAGCAGTGTCCTCTGACGGAATTGGGCACAGGAGATGAGTGACCTAAACATGCATCAACGCATTATTAGTTTATTATTAGGAAATCTTCACTGTCTCTGCTGACAGGCAGGATCCTCTTCAGGCAGCCGGTTGGCACTGAAGGAAGCAAAGCCCTCTCGGTGGGTGAGGTCACACCATGTGCTGCGGCCAGGTGGATCGTCAGAGACTCCCTGGAATGGTGGCTTCCAGCCTTTGAGCCTCTCCCGTTGGCAGCCTGGCCTCACCGCTGGCTGATGGAGTCGGTTCTTCAAATGGAAAAGTTTCGGAAACTGTGGGAAGGAGGGTGTTCTCTGTGAGCTCTCCTGGCTTTAAGCTTTGTAGGGGGGTGGGGTGGGGGAACATGCACACATGACCTTTTCCTTCTCAACGGTCCTCAGAAGCCCGGGAAAAAAATGGGCTGTAATGAGTAGCAGTGCAGTTTATGATGATTTTCATATGAATTATCAAGTCTTCTGTGTCCATTAACTACCTTTCGTGGTGAGGAAATTGATTGTGGAACTGAAATGAGAAACTCCACCTGACTATTAAGTGATAATGCAGTCCCCAGCCTCGTCGTGGCTCTTTATGCAATATTTAGGGGAAAAAATGCCTCTGTGGAGACAGACACCTCACTTTTCTGGGAAAACAGCCCATTTGCACTAGAATGTCTTCCTGGCCTTTGGTGGACGGTGGGTCTGCAGTAGATCCTTGTCAAGAGGTGGGGTGGGGCAGAGTGCTGGCGGCGGTTAGCCCTGGTGCTTCCGTGGACGCTTGACAAAGGGACTTACCGTGTGCTGCTGTACACGTCAGAGTTACACAGAAAGGCCTGTTTTGCAGTCTGCTTGGGTAGTTGTTCCTGCTGGCAGAAAGCCCAGGGTGGGGGTAGAAAAAAGGCAGAGGCATAAGAGAGACGTCTTGGCTGGCTCAGCCGCTGGGTAAACTGCATGACACGTTTTTAACAAGCCCAGAAGGTGGGCGTGCAGACCCAGACACTGGGGATAGGATAGGATGGCGAATCCGCCACTCGTAGCCACCTTACCTCTCACCTCTGGTCCTCATCCAGTGTTTTCATTCTGCACATGCTTATTGGGCACCTCCTCAGTACCAGACACAGTCCTGGCCTCATGGAGCCTCCAGCCCAGCAGGGAAAACAGACACCAGTGATTACAAAGAGAATGTGATGAGTAACGGGACCAAACCCAGGGAAGAGAACAGTCCTGGGAGATAGCAGGGCTTGAGGCCAGCTCAGGCTATCAGCTCAGGCCAGTTTCTTTGCTTCCACGCCTGGTTTCATCATTTACAAAGCAGAGGTAAGGCCTCCCCTCACAGGCTGTTGCAAAACTTACCAGGATTGTACATCTGGATTAGTATTTGTACAAATGCATATGAATATGGTCGATGGCACATCTCCATTCAAATACTTATTGAGCACCTGCTATATCCCAGGTACTGTTCTAGATGCTAAGAATAGAGCAATGAATAAAACAGACAAAAGCCTGCCCTCGTGGAGATTACAGAGTATTTGGGGAGATAGGCTATGCACTCTACTTAAATATTTTATTGGCTATCTGGTGATGATTAGTGTTGTGGAGAAATTAACACAGGGAATGTGAGTAGGGAGAGCCAGAAGCAGGCAGACGCAGGTCAGGGAAGACCTCACTGACAAAGTGGCATTTGGGAAAAGCCCTGAAGGAGGTGAGGGAGCCAGCCCTGCAGAGGCCTGGGGGTGAGGGGGGTGGGTAAGACGACTCCAGGAAGAGGAGTAGTTCAAAGGCCCTAGTGTGTTTGCGAACAGCAAAGTGGTGGCCAGTCTGATGTCACGGAGAGACAGGGTGTGGGGGGTGATACAGGGCTTTAAGGCCAATTCAAAGACTTGCTGAGAGTGAGGTGCGGGCAGCACAGGAGAGCTGTGAATAGAAGGAAGAGTGGCATGTTCAGATTTGGCTTCTTGGTTGTTGTAACAGGTGTTCAGAGTCTTTGTTCTATTGGGGATGGAGCACAAAGCTAGAAGTGGGAAGATCGGCGAGGCTATTGCGAGAGGACAGGCGAGTGATGGCCGCTTGGGCCAGGTGCTATCAGGAAAGATGTAAGATGGAAATTGACCTCCTGGGGAGGACAGTACAATTCTGAGCAAAACTGGCCTACTCTGTTCCATCGGAACCTGCCTTCTCAGATGTCAGAGGAAGCTGATGGCAGCCACGGTGCCCTGACCCTTGGGTGCCTTGGCTCCCTGCCAACCCTTCTTGAGGAAGCCAGGGTGGCTCAAACAAGGATACCCTGCTCGAAGCCAGGCTTTTTCATCCTCCCAAATAAGATGAGAGCTGCAGAAAAACAGGTGGGCTCAGCCTTGGAAGGGGTGTTTTCAGGATTTCATTCTTTTTGTGCATGATGGGGGAGGCTTTGTGTTCACTGGGGCTGCTACAAGCTTTCGCAGCTGTTTATACCTGTGGCCAGATCCTTTCCCCATAGGCAGTAGTAACTTAGAGAAGGAGCTGGAGATTCTGAATTACCTCCAAGAGACGCCTTGACTTCTTTATTACCACGTAGCCTGGGGCTCCTCTGTGGGTCCCCACTGAAGCCAGTTTGAACTGGGAAAGCTCAGATTCACTAGAATGATAATTCAGAAAGTGAAAATAGCCTTTACAAAGAGCATATTCTGATCATAATCATAAATCTGGTAAATGAATTTATAAAGATAACAGGAAAACTGTTTGAAATCAAACCATCCAGGAAAATCATGAGGGTACAGGCATGGCGATAGTTATAAAAGCTACCAGTACTGAAAGTTTACTGTTATTCATTTACACGTTTAATTTCCATAACAACCTGATAGAGTGGGTGCCGCAGGCTCCGTTTTCCAGATGGGGAAACCTGAACACACACACCACACACAGAGGGGTCCAGTAGCTTGTCCAGGATGATCCAGAGGTAGAGAATCTGTCCCCAGAGCCCCTGCTTTTGGCCACAACACCATAAAATATCTCTAAACAGCTTGCTTTTCTCATGTAATTGAAATGACTTTAAGTCTTTATGCTTACGTTCAACTTTCTCTTTCTCATAAACTTGAGGTTCACCAAGGGGAGAATACTATTTCCCCTACAGATCATAGCTGCCAAAATAGTCCTAATCCCTGAGGGTTCCCAGATGGCTCAGGCACACCCAAGATGCAGGCTGTCTGCAGCGATCAGGGCGGAGGAAGGTGCTAATCCATCAAAGGGAGGCCCTTGCAATGCGTTTCTCTCCCCTCTCCCTGGCTCTTTGTCTCTTTATCCTCCTCTCTCCCTCCCGGCCTGGCCAGCGGGCCTGATGTATCCGCATCTCAATCACTTCTGCTGCCCCTGGAGATCAAGGCCTGGCCTTGGGCCCCAGGCCTCCGGAGAACACCAGTAAATTGCGGGGAGGGGTGCAGAGACGGGATCAAAAGAGAGTGGGGTCCTCTGGCTTCCAGCTCCCTATAATCTGCTGCTGAAAACGCTGCTGTCAGGGAAATCTGGAGGCACAGGGTCCTTCTCTAGCCCTAGAAATAAACTCTCTGAAACCTGTCAGATGAACCAGCCCAAACCAGGAAGAATTTTTGTTTTCTTAAAAAGTGTGTTAAATCGAGTTCTGTGTCTTCTGACCTTCACCTTCCAGAGGTAGAAGATAAATGTGAATTCTCTAAACTGCTACTACAAGAGCAATGGAAGGAGAAAATTTCCATATTTTCTCAGCTATTTCAAAATGCATTTTTTTTACCTTTCATATGAAGAGACCATTCCAAATGACTTCTTCTTGCAAGGGAAAAATACTCCCTCTATTCGATTCTTTTTCTCCAGGCTCTTTTTCCATTTGTAATCTCCCTCTCCCAACAAAAATCTCCAGGGACTTCCTACCTGGCCTCTTCCTTCTTCTTCCTTGCAGACCTGTCTCCACTGGCCTGTGTCCCACGTCCACTTATGTCTGTCCACCCCAGTGCCCAGCAGCAGCTCTCTCCCGCCTGGCTGCCAGCCTGCCTGTGAGCCGGGCTGCAGGGGAACCAGGTGTAATCCCTGCCCAGACCACACCGCTCGCTCTGGTGAGGGCTTTGCTACCTGGAAGCCTTATTTCAAGGATGGACGGCTCCGCTCTGCCCTCCCAGCTCTGTCTCCGTACCTGGGCAGCAGAGACCGTTCAATTTGCTTATGCTGACCTCCTGCGGCTAATTAGTGCCTTTAGCCTGGATCAGGAAAAGCGCTGAAAAATGGCAATTAGGAGTAGATTGCTTGTTACTGCGTCCTAGGCGTGGTGTCAGCAGGACCCGTGGCTTGTGGCTTAGAAGCCAAAAGGGAATCCCCACTCAACATCCTGGATGGCTCTGATAGGCAAATCCTCTTCAGAAGGTGGAAGGTGGCATCACAGGCACCGGTTTCTTTTGATCTTGCCCTCTCCCATCCTTCTTCCTTTGTGGTCCATTGAACAAAGGCCAATTCATTAAGTACTGGGGATGTAGCAGCTTACTGAGGGTTCAGGATCCTTATCACCTCTGATGATCATGATAACAAACAGGAGTTTACTGAACTCCTACTATTCGGGTTAGGCACTGGGTTTGGTACATTACGTGACTTGAGCATAACCACTAAGGAGAAGAAACCACATCCATTTTACAGGTAAAGAAGCTGAGGTCTAGAGCTTAACTTACCTAGGGTCATAGTCAGTTGGCTGAAGGCATTCTTTGTTTTCCAGAAATTTATTGAGCATCTACTATGTGCCTGACATTGTTCGGGCAATCCCTGCCATAAAGAGCTTTCGATTTTGGGGGAGGGGGCAGGGACCAGACATTGCACAGGTGAACAGAACATAGCAATCTGTATTAGTGCTTCAAGGGAACTAAAAGGGGCACTCTTCCATGGCAGGGCTGGGATTCCGGAGTCTCGGAGGCTAGCAGGAGCAGGTAGCATTACCCTGTAACCTGGGGATCCCATCAGGCATAGTTAGTCACCTGAACGTCCCTAGTGCTTTGCACTGCCTGGTGGGCTGGCGTTTTCATTAGGAAAAGATTCTGTATGAAGCACCTTGCCCAAGTTTTGTGAGAGGCAGAGCCAGAGCTGGCATTTGAGGTGTTCCCACGGTGCTGGACTTGGAGACGCAGGAGAGAATTGCATCTCTCTTCCGAGAGGCGGAACCAGCCCTGGTGCCTCCCTGGCCTCACCCCAGGTGTGAGTAGGTAGTCTCCTTATCAGTGAAAGTAACCCAGGAATCTCCCTGATGGGGAAGCCCTGGGTAATTTACAGTGCTCTGATGTTCTGGTTACAGCCTCTGCTCTAGGAAGGCCAGGGAGGGGCGAAGCTAACCATTCTCATTATCAGCTGATACCAGGTTCCCGCTTGAGACAGGAGCCCCCTCCCTTTCCTTCTGCCTCATTGAGTAAGGTTTCTGCAAATAGCTTCTCAGCATGATTTCACTCCGGAAGTGCATCTGAGTGACTCATGGCCTGCTTTGGGCACCTCCTCCAGGGAGAAGCTCCTACCTCTGCCCCCACCCCAGCAGGGGAGGAGAAGAGAGAAGGGAAAATCCCTTACTCAGGCACAGAGGAGGCCTTGCCAGAAAGCCCAGGCACCCACCATGGAAAATACCTGCAGCCCAGCTGGGCTCTGCTTCGAGTGCCCTGGGGCAGACAGCTTCTCCAGCCTCCTGAAAAAGGGGATCGAGCTGGAGACACAGTGCACGTCTGGGGGAGCCAGAAAACTGTGCGGGTCTTAATATATCTTGCCAAACACACTGACCTGAAAAGGTGTCCACAAAATACAGGATTTTGGCACTACTAGGTGAAAAATAATTTCATTATTCCTATTTGAAAAAAAATTGGTATGTTAGAAAGAACATGCACAAAAAAGGCTATTTGAAAGAAAATTACACACTGTATTAATAACAGTTATCTTTAGGAGGTAGTAGTATAAGAGACTTTTTTTCATTCTGGCTTTTAAATAATAATTACATTTACCTTCCTAATCAGAAAAAAATGTTTTTTGGAAAAAAAAAATCCTAACACACCTAGCCCAAGTGTCTTAAGGGTGTCAGCTTCATTAAATGCTTAACAACTACCAAAACTGACTGTTAAATGCACAAAGCAACTGGGATGGACTTAACATTCACTCAGCAAACATCAGCCGCCTCCCTAGCCACCGAGGACCAAGCCACTGTGACAGGGTGTCTCCCCTCACCAGGCCCTAGCACAGTGGAGGGGGAAATGCGTTTTCTTGGCCATTGCTGCTTTTGGGCCTAGCACAGGGGTTGGCCCCCAC
>NW_012148619.1:2955238-2965701 GCF_000956105.1 Propithecus coquereli
GTTGGCTCCTGTGTCCCTTTGACACGTCTCATCATTTGGGGATTCTTTGAGCACTCTTACTTCCTGGCACTGAAAGGTGCTTCAGTCTTATCTTGTGTATTCCCTGCCCCATTCCTAAAATCAGTCATTTCTCTAAGAAGCTCTAATTCCTTTTATTAAAGAACAGTATTAGTAACCAGGATCTGGGAACCAGATGTGCTCGTTAATACTGGGGTGTCTGGGACATTCCTTTTGAGAGAAGGTTTTCAGAAATGAGAGAAAGAATTGCCAAATCTATACTAAGGTTTTGTGATGAAAATAAGGAAAGGACTGGAAAAGGTGCTCTACGCCTTTTGTCAACTCAGCAACTTGAGGCTGACACCATGGAAGACATCTGTGGCCCCTACCCAGGGGAGAAGGGGTGTTATAAATAGACACATAAATGGCCATAGATGCTTTAGGGAGGGGCCATCAGCCTTTTAGATCTTAAGGGGACCGTACATCTCATCATCAACTTACCAGAGCCTTCCCTGCCCCACCCTTGCCCTGTGTACCATCTTTGAGCCCATCCTGTGTTCCAGGCACTGCCCTAGGTGCTCACTCCACCCTGACGGCACCCTGAGAAGTACTATAGGTATTGTTGGCCCATCTTGCTGCCAAGAGGCTAAGGACTTGTCCAGGGTCTCTGGGTAAGTGACTAACACAGCATTCGAACCCCAGCATGACCCTCAAATTCTCCTTCACTGAGCTGTGCTGGCCCTAGCATAGTTTGTGAACTCATTAGCCTAGAAATGTGAGGACACCCATTCGATGGAGGTGTGGGCGTGATGCGGGAGCGGACTGTGGTGTCCCCAAGTTCACTGTTCTATGCCCGCGCCCCGCTTTTGCTGATCAGAGTGGTCGTCTCAGGGAAATGCAAAGGCAGGGGGTGTGCATGTGGTCAGTGTGCGTGACTGTCCATGCCACGGGCTCTCCAGGGACTCCTGGAGAATTCTGCCCCCTGCTTGGCAGGTCGTCGTATCCAGCCAGGGGCCCTGCTGCTGAGAACTGAACAACAGAAAGCTTCAGAAGAGAGGAAAGCGGACATATCTAGAAAGGCAAGAGGCAAGTGGCTAGTAGAACTGAAACAGGTGGCAAGAACTGTGTAAACATTCGAAGGCATGTTTCAGAGATATTTAATGGCATAAGAAAATCTTCTTGGTGTAATAAGTGAAATGAAACAACACTGTAGGCTTCAAAAATATATCGATAATAATTCTAAGTGATGGGATTATGGGTGATTTTTATTTTCTACCTTGCACTCTACTGTATTTTCTATATTTTCTGCAGTAAATACGCATTAATTATTCTTATAATGACAAAAGTAATTTAATGTGAAGCTAGTGAGGGAGGTTAATCCTTAAGGGTCATCTTAATTTTGTAGGATTTATCTCTTGTTAAATGTGCTTCCATCTAAATTTTACTTCTTTTAAGGAAGCCCATTTGAGCATAGACGTCATTGCCAATCTGGTGGCAAAGAATAAGTAATTTTCTTAAAGAACTATTGCATAAGAGGTACCACTTCACTAGGAGGGCTGTAACCAAAAAGACAGACAATAACAAGCGTCGGCGAGGATGTGGAGAAACTAGAACCTTCATGCACTGCTGGTAGGTACGTAAAGCGCTACAATCACTGTGGAAAAACAGTCTGGTGGTTCCTCAAAAAGTTAAACAGAATTACCACATGCCCCAGCAATTCCATTTGTAAGTATATACTCAAGAGAAATGAAAGTGTAGTTTGCACAAAAACTTGTACATGAATGTTTGTAACAGTGTTACTCACGATAGCCAAAAAGTGGAAACAATCCAAATGTCTATCGATTGAATAGATACATTGTGGTATATCCACACAATGGAATACCATTCAGCCCCAAAAAGGAATGTAGTTTCCTCCTTGGAGGACTGGGCTGTTGTGGGGAGAAGAGGAATGTGGTACTGACACAAGCTACAACATAGGTGGACCTTAAAAACATTACGTTATGTAAAAGAAGACAGACACAAAAAGCCACATATTATGTGATTCCATTTACGTGAAAGGTCCAGAATAGGCAAGTCTATAAGGACAGAAAGTAGTGAGTGCTTTCCAGGGCTGGGGAGATGGAGAGTGGGGAGAGACTGATGACTATTAGTGGACACAGGTTTTCTTTATAGGGTGATGAAAACGTTCTGAAATTAAATGGTGGTTCTGATTTCACAACTCTGTGAATATACTAAAAACACTGAATTGTACATTTTTAGAGGATCGATTTTATAGTATGTGAATTATATCTAAATTTTTTTTTTAATGGCCAACTTCAACTCATAAATGCTGGGCCCAGTTTCCCCGTAACAGAGCATGGAAGGGTGTGGGCTCCGCTGCTTGCTAGCTGTGTGATCTTGAGCAAGCCGCTCAGTCTCTTGGAGCAGCCGTTCATTGTCTTATGGTAAAACGGGGATTCCATTATGTCACAGGGGCCTTGGGACAGTTCATTCTGACCCCATTGCTCCATCTCCTGTATCCTGTAGTTCGCAGTTGTTAATGCTCCCTAGGGAGGCAGGTTTGTCATTTATGTGAGGGGATCTCCGTTTGCTTTCCATTCCCTCTGTTAAAACCATCCCTTCCAAGAGACTGCGCTGCCAGATTCAGGGCAGGGGGCAGTGCCGACCCAATTCGCCAAGCCATTTTCAACGTTTATTTGAGGCAATAAAAGTTAAGTAGGCAGTGTCTTCTAACAGTTGTAGTTAGTAGAAATGTCAGGGGGCTGCTAAGCTCAAAGCATGCATGCGTGTAGCACAGGTGTCTATTTTTCAGATACTTTCTTCTTTCTCCCTTCTTTCCCCTTTTCTCTCTCTCTCCCCCCTCTGTCTTTTTAAGGGAAAGGAATAGGAGAACAAGGGCCCAAGAGGGTGGGCTCTGCAGTCTGCAAACCCTGTGTGGCGTCAGAGCTGTTGTTTACAGCCGGCAACTTCAGCCATAACAGTGGCGGGGACTTACGCTGGGACACTTCGATGTTCTGCTCCCTGGGCCAGCTTTTGGCTCAGGACCAGGGCTGGGCTTGGGGGCCAGACTGACAAGGCCACTTTTTCCCTTCTGCTCTAGCGTCTGTGTTCGAGCAGTCAGCCCTGCCCTCTGCCGTCTGCCCTCCCTGACAGCCGCCTCTTCATTAGCCGTGCAATCGCAGGAGACAGGTGTCATGGGTACATTTTTCCTTGATCTTGTAATGCCATCTGAAGCCAAAGCCATTATTTTGGTTTGCTTTAATATTGAGAATGCCTCAATTTTGACTGTTTAAGACTAAAATAAATCCACATTCTCTGAACATGGGTTTTTCTTGCTTATTAAGCACCTGCCATGTTCTTGGAGCCGTGTGAACTACAGAGATGGTAGAGAGAGGGAAGGAGTATAGAGAAAAATAGAGTTCATGTCCTTCGTAAAGCAAAAGTCGAGTAAAAAAGGTTGTCACTATAATAGATCACTCCGACCTCGAGCCTGAGAACCAGGGCAATTAGAGAAAGTGATGCCCTGTGTCTTTCGTGTGCCCTCTCTGTGCCAGGGACTGCCCGAGTCGTCTCAGTTGATCCTCACCCTTGCTCTCTGAGAGTAGATTCTATCCCCATTGTACAGATGGATAAACTGAGGCTCAGAGCAGGTGTTAGTTGTCCAAGGCCACCCTGCAGGTAAGGGTGGGTCTGCCCAACTCAAGGAGACTGTGACAGAGGTGGGGGCCCCACACAGGAAGGCAGCTGGGTTTACAGGGTGTGGACACAGGGCCAGTGGGTGGAAGCTGCAAGAAGACAGAATTAAATAAGGAGAACTTTCTAGCAGGTTCAGAGAAGTTACCTCCTAAAATTTAGTCAAGGAGATGCAAGATTCTGATTCTTTCTCACTTCGCCATCTGGCAGTTGGCTTGGGGAGTGGACGGTAAGTTCTCCAAGGAGGAAACGAGGTGTTTCAGGCTCAGTGTAACTTGGGGCGCACCGACGGGTCAGTGCTCCAGTAATGAGACTGACGGTGGGCTGCAGGAGACCCCTTGCCTCTGTGCTCTGCTCGCCTGGGTCTGGAGCCTACAGGGCATGGTGCTGCACACTGCAGGAGCTGCAAAGCAGGGGTGACGGTGGCCCGAGCTAGAGCACAGGCCACCCAGGCAGGAGCAACGTCCCGTGCAAAGACAGGGTCAGTCTGCCAAAGTGTGAGTGGGGAGTGTGTGTGTGTCGGGGGGGTGGCAGCAGCCTATGCTCATAATGAGGATTATGGGGGGAATGTAGATGGAGCTGGGGGCCTTCCAGTCAAGCAGTGAGGAGAGGACGGGGGGAGCAGAAGAGGGGAGGATTTCAGGGCACAGGGTCCCCTCTGTCAGTTGCGCTGCACAGAATCCAGGAAAGATCCAGCCCAGCTGTCTTGGAAGGACTGACACAGGCTGCCTCTCTGGCGTGTTGCCAGCCCAGCTTCAGTCGGGGAGGGGCCGGGGAAGGGGGTCCTGCCGAAACAGGCTGATTCACTGTTTCCACTCGGCCTCCGCCGTGTTGGTGGGCAGATCACACGCCAGCCTTGTAAAGTCACTTTCCGCTTGTCCATGTGACGTTTACAGCCCCACGGGGAGCTGGCTTTTTAATGAGCCTAATTTGAGGCTGTAAGTAGGAGTTTGTAAAACAAACAGCGAGGGGTCAGGCCAGAGCCCAGAGTCGCAGTTTAAACACACAGGGTCACACACAGCCCTGCAGACAGGCCAAGACTCCTCCATGCCCAGGGCAGCAGGAGGGAGGTGCTCCCCAGGAAAAGACCTGCCCTCCCAGGAGAGCTTGCTGCAGGCTCTGCCCTTTCGCCAGAAACAGGGGAGACTCAACAGGAGACCTTCCCATCTTGCTTTCGTGCGCGAGGTGCTTCCGTAGCTTTCCCATAGGAGGCAAGGACTCCTTCAGGGGTAGGCCTGTGTGCAAGTCCGGGGTTAGAGGTCAGCACACCCAAGGGCTTCCCATCCAGCCCTAAGCGGCTTCTGGGAGTTAGAGTCTGTTGTGCGAAGGCACTTCTGGGAAACTCCACATCTCCCTGCCCCGTGATTCCATTTCTGGAATCAAGAGAGCTGGTTTTCAAATTAAGATTGAGCTGCGGGGTGCTGATGTCTGTTACAGGCCTGTTAAGGTGACCTCCTCTGCAAGGCGCCAGGTGGAAGAGGAGGTTCCTCACCTCCCACGTGATTGCTTTTAGGGCTCGGTTTGAGGGGTGCGATTACAAGCAGGGCTGTCTTCAGGGCCGCAGCGCTGGGGTGTGATGTGACTCAGGCACCACTGCCCGAGATGAGGTCACATCAGAGAGGTCCTTCCTCACTTCCCCCAAACAGCAGCAGAAAATACTGTGCGCCTTTGGAATGGTGTGCACTGCAGCTGTTGAAAGTGATGATGAGGAAGCTTTGGGGTTATGGACAGATGTCCCTGAGATACTGTTAAGTGAGAAAGTCATTAAAGTATGTGGAGGAGTTCCTTTTTCAAAATAAAATATAGATGCACACACAAAGGCATAGGTGCGTATTCAAAAGTTGAAGGGATATCGTACCACAGCGTTGGTGGTGATTATCTCAGGGCGGTAAAACTGCGGTGATTTTTATTTTCTTCTTTTTGACTATCTGAATTTTCTAATTAAAATGAGCTGCGAGTGAGTGGAGTTCCACAGACCGCCCCGCAGTAGATATGTGTTCTGCCCAGAAGATTCCCCCGTGAAGGGAGCTTCCTGCCCTTGTGTCTAAGCTGAATGAGGGCTGGCACTGCCGTCACCACCTCGAGCCCTCGGGATGTGGCCAGACCACTGTGTTCTTCGTCGCATCTGAGGGGCATTTCCACAGCTAGCCAGACTGGACAGCGTACTTCCAGCAGTTGTTTTCAACTCGCTCCTTGGGGACGGGGACCTGAGAACGGGGAGCCTGCGTTGTCATTGGACTCGTCATATGATTTCATTTGAGCAAAGTGTCCCACGGTTTAAATTTTTTTTTTTTTTTTTTTTGAAAACTGATTTCCAGAAACTATCTTGTATCAGAGAATCATTGCATCTGAAAATCACAAAAAACCTGATCTTTCTGGGTTGACTTGTGTACCCCTCGAAATCATGTGTTGAAATCCTAACATCCTCCACCCCGGACTTCAGAATGTGACTGTATTTGGAAATAGGACCTTTAAAGAGGCAATGAAGGTAAAATGAGGTCATTAGGGTGGACCCTAATGCAATGTGACTGGTGTCCTTACAAGAAGAGGAGGTTAGGACACAGCCAGGCACAGAGAAAGGCATGTGAGGACACAGGGGGAACATGGCCATCTCCACGCCAAGGAGAGAGGCCTTGGAAGAAACCAGCCCTGCTGACACCTTGACCTCAGACTTCAAACCTCCAGAACTCTTAGAAAATAAGTTTCTGTTGTTAAGCCACCCAGTCAGTGATACTTTGCTATGGCAGCCCTAGCAAATTAATAGATCAATGGAGACTGTTTGTAACAAGAAGTTCAGGGACAGACAGTCCTGTTGGTGTTTAGCTGCTTGGTGAAATGGTGAGAGACCCAGGCTCTCTCTGCTCTGCCAACTGCAGCATATTGGCTCTGGTCTCACTCTTGTCCCTTCATGCAATGCCACCCGCCTCCCCTCCATGTTGCAGCAACTTGGGAACAGTGTTCCAGCCTTTGCAGCAGGGGGCCTGCCTCCTAGTTGCATAATGGCTGCTGTGGCACCTTCTTCAGACAGCATGTGACAGTCGAGACAGTAAGAAGAGCAAAAGCCCTGCCAACCGGGCAGCCTATCCCCTTTGATCAGGAAAAGTAACATTTTCCAGAACCCCTAAAGTTTTAAATTGATGTCTTATTGTCCAGAACTGTCTCATGGCTATAAAATTGCCTGGGAAGACGTCCATCAAGGCTCCTGGCATATTGCATGGCCATTCTGGACAGAACTGGGGTTCTGTTAGCCAGGAAGGAGAAGGAATGGTGTTGGATAGGTCATAGCAAAATACCACAGACAGGGTCAGCCCAGTATCAAGCATCCAGTGACTGTTTTCTCACATCTTTGTGTGAAAAGATCATAGTGTCCATCAAGATGCTGGGAGTGACAAAGTAACGCCTGAAAGGGTTGTACCCGTCTCGAATGAATGTTCTACGGGGACCTCCTTTCAATAAAGGAGCATCCTTCCCTTCAACCCACCGTGGTATTGTGTGTTGTTGCTCAGCCATGCGATAGCCAGGGAGCGTTTACTTCTCGTGAAGTCCATAAAATCCCTTTGGAGTTCTTTGAGTAAATGGGGGCTTTCTGAAACGTCCTGTTATTTTTCCTCCCTTGCTGATGATGACGGCACATAGCAGGAGTCCTCTTTTCAGGCTCTCCTTCAAATTTTCTAGTACAGTCATGCATTGCTAAACGACCGGGATATGTTCCGACAAATGTGTCGTTCAGTGATTTCACCATTGTGCGAACATCACAGAGTGTACACACGCAAACCTAGAGACTATAGCCTACTGTACACCTGGGCTCTGTGGTGTGGCTTATTGCTCCTCGGCTACAAACTTGTATGGCATGTTGCTGTGCTGAATGCTGCAGGCAACTGTAACACAATGATAAGTAGTGGTGTATCTAAACACAAAAAAGGTAGTGAATGCATTGTGCTACCACCTTATGGTGGCTACAACACTACTGCGCAATAGGAATTTTTCAGCTCCATTGTATTTGTATGGGTCCATCATCATATATGTGTTCTGCTGTTGACCAAAACATTGTTACATGGTGCATGACTGTACCTACTGCAGACTCCTTCTCTAGTGTTCATCATGGCACATTTTAATTATTCGTCTACATGTTTTTCTTCTGCTCTAGAGCAGGAACTGGCCCTTTTTCACGTCTATGTTCCTAGCACCAAGCTCAGTGTAATTAATAGTCACGTGATGAATAGTTGGATAAGTGAATGAATGGTGAGAATAGCATAGTGAATTTCCCTAGACAAATGGATCAATGGAACGGAATAGAGAGCCTGGAAGTAGACCCACATAAACATAGTCAACTGGTCTTTGACAAAGGAGCAAAGGCAATACAACGGAGCAAAGATAGTGTTTTTAACAAATGGTCCGAGAACAACTGGACATCCACATGCAAAAAAAATGAATCTTATACCATTCCCAAAATTAACTCAAAATGGATCAGAGATCTAAGTGTAAAACACAAAACTATAAAACTCCTAGAAGATAACATAGGAGAAAATCTAGTTGACCTTGGGTTTGGTGATGAATTTTTAGATATGACTCCAAAGGCACAACCCAGGAAAGAAAGAATTGATAAGCTGGACTTCATTAAAATTAAAAATTTCTACTCCATAAAATTTAAAATGTATGCTTTCATTCAAGAGAATGAAAAGATAAGCCACAGACTGAGAGAAAATATTAGTAAAAGGCACATCTGATAAAGGACTACTATCCAAACCATACAAAGAACTCTTAAAATTTAATAATAAGAAAACAAACAACCAATTAAAAAATGGGCCAAACACTTTAACAGACATCTCATCAAGGAAGATACACAGATGGCAAGTAAGTGTATGAAAAGACACTCAACAGCTTTTGTGATTTGCAATTAATTTGCATTTAATTGCAAATTAAAACAGCAAGATACCACTATATACCTGTTAGAGTAACCAAATTCCGGGACACTGACATCACCAAATGCTGGCAACCACATGGAGCAACAGGAACTTCAGTGCATTGCTGGTGGGAATGCAAAATGCTGCAGCCACTTGGAAGACAGCTTGGCAGTTTCTTACTAAATATCTTACAATTCAACAATTTCACTCCTTTGCATTTACCGAAAGGATAATGTTTGTCCACACAAAAACCCATGCACAGATGTTTATAGCAGCTTTGTTCATAATTGCCAAAACTTGGGAGCAACCAAGATGTCTTTTAGCACATGAATGGATAGATAAACTGTGGTACATCCAGACAATGGAATATTCAGAGCTAAAAAGAAATGAGCCATCAAGCCATGAAAATACATGAAGGAGACTTAAGTGTATATTACTAAGGGAAAGAAACCAATCTGGAAGGGCTATATATGGTATGATTCCAGCTATATGACATTCTGGAAAAGGTACAACTATGGAGACAGTAAAAAGATCAGTGGTTGCCAGGGGTTAGGAGGAGGGAAGGATGTCTAGGCAGTGCACAGAGGACTTCCAGAGCAGTGAAAATACTCCGTATGATGCTATAATGGTGGATATATGTCATCCGTTTGTCCAGACCCATAGAATATACAACACCAAAGTGAACCCTAATGTAAACCATGTGCCAATGTGATCATGATGTGCTAATGTGGGTTGATCAGTTGTCACAAATGTGCCATTCGGGTGGGGCATGTTGATAATGGGGGAGGTCGTGCATGTGTGAGGGAGGAGTGATACGAGAAATCTCCGTACGTTCCACTCAGTTGTGCTGTGAACCTGGAACTACTCTAAAAAGAGTAAAGTCTGAATTCTAAACGTTTCCCTAGCCTATTCAGATACCTATTCCAAATTTGAGGCCATCAGTTGACCTTAGGACAGAAGGTTTCTGGGCTTTAGAAAATGTGCGCTCTGTCTGTAGGGTCTGTTAACTGCAGCCCTCTCCTGCGTGTGAGGTGGGGTGTGTGTGTGCTATACGTGAGTGAGATATGAAAGAAGTGAATGTTGCCTCTGGGCTCTGGTCTCCCCAACACACTTAGCATTGGGGCGTCTTTGCACTGGCCCAGATTTCGAGGCACGCATTATAAATGAACCAACAAATTCTCCTGTTCTTTGTGGATTACCTTTTTGCTCTATAAAGACTGACAGATTGAAAGTTCTACTACTTAAAGTTGATCTAGGACATAACCACTTTTAAAGGTTATCAAAAATATTTTTACTTATGGGCTTAAAAATTATCCCTCAAAGAATTCTAGTTACAGGCCAGGCATGGTGGCTGACGCCTGTAATCCTAGCACTCTGGGAGGCCAAGCTGGGAGGATCGCTTGAGCTCAGGAGTTCCAGAACAGCCTGAGCAAGAGTGAGACCCTGTCTCTACTAAAAATAGAAAAATTAGCCAGGCAATCACGGCATGCACCTATAGTTCCAACTACCCTGGAGGCTGAGGCAGGAGGATCGCTTAAACCCAGGAGTCTGAGGTTGCAGTGAGCCAGGGTGCATGCTGTCTCAAAAAAAAAAAAAATTGGTTACAAAAAAAACCCTGTGACCTTTCTCTTCAATATTTAAGTGCTTAGCACAAGACTATAAGAAATGGGCAGCTCTTTTGAAATAAGAGCGTGGCCTAGGTGGAATGTGGATGGTGAGTTCCACAGCGAAGAGCATGCTGTCAGCCAGCATGGGACACTCTAATCTAAATGCTCCTCTCCTACGGCTTTGCCTCCAGCTGCCGGATTATGTGTCTAAAATGTGCATATGACCCTGTCACTCAGCTGCTTAACCTCTCCAGTGGGTCTT
>NW_012148619.1:2966341-2976089 GCF_000956105.1 Propithecus coquereli
GGCCAAAAAATATATTAAAAGCATATTTCGTGACATATGAAGATTACGTGAAATTCCAGTTTTGGTGGTCATGTGTTCACATGGAACACAGCCATGCCCATTTGTTCAAATATCGTCTGTTCGCACTACACTGGCAGAGTGGGGTAGTTGTGACAGAGACTGCATGGCCTGCAAAGCCACAAATATTTACTCTCGGACCTTTACAGAAGAATTTTGCAGACCCTTGGATTAGTAGTGGCACCAAGGGGATTGGGGGGAAGAGGGCAATGATCTCCATTAGCCACCCCCAAGCTGCCCCAAATAAACACATAGTCTAAGTACAAAGAATGTGCTTTCTATACAAACACAACTTCCTAGCAAGCCCCGTAGGGCCCCTCCCCAACCTATGACTGCCCCCGAACCTTCCCATTCAGGCTTTGGAATAGGTTGTCCTCTCTTCCTGCTTGGAAGACCTATTCCAACCCCTTCACCACACTGATCTCTACTCATCATCAGCTGAAGCGCCTCTTCTTCCAGGAAGCCTTCCTTGACCACCAAGCCTGGGGAGTCTGGCTTAGAGACCATTTTGACTCCTCGTGCTGACTGTGTCTCCCTTTGCATGCAGTATTGACTTGGCTGATAGACCGTCTGCCTTCCCCCACTAGGCTCCAAACTTCATGAGGGTAGGGACCCTGTCTTGTTCACTTTTGTACCCCCAGAGCATAGCTGCTTATGGTGCGTTATTAGGTAACCAATAACTGAGTCAATTAATGCAGAATAAGCGTCCCCCATCTGTGGGGAATAAAGTATGGTTCTTTATCCATGAGGCCCATACTAGCCTTCAAGAAAATAACAGGATAGGCCGGGTACAGTGGCTCATGCCTGTAATCCTAGCACTCTGGGAGGCCCAGGCGGGTGGATCGCTCAAGGTCAAGAGTTCGAGACCAGCCTGAGCAAGAGCAAGACCCCATCTCTACTAAAAATAGAAAGAAATGATCTGGACAACTAAAAATCTATATAGAAAAACTTAGCCGGGCATGGTGGCACATGTCTGTAGTCCCAGTTACTCGGGAGACAGTAGGATCGCTTGAGCCCAGGAGTAGGATTGCTGTGAGCTAGGCTGACGCCACGGCACTATAGCCCGGGCAACAGAGTGAGACTCTGTCTCAAAAAAAAAGAAAATAACAGGATAGAATGGCCTCGAGTTCATCCTTCCTCCTAATGGTGATAATAGCTTTTATATAGTATCTGATGGCTTTATCCCAAAGCTCTTGGCCCTGTGAAGTAGGCCATTTATAAAAATATTTCTGTTTATTATGTTTACTATGTATCAGGACTTTTACTAAGTGCTTACTTACATAACCTCTTTTACTCCTCAAACAATCTTGTGAATTAGAAGCTATTATCAGGCCTATTATACAGAAGATCAAATTGAGGCTCAGAGAGGTTAAGTAACTAGTCCAGAGTCACACAGCTAGGAAGTGCCAAGGCTGGGTTTTGAACCTCATTTCTCTGACTCAGGCTCTTAAATCATCTGGAGTGTCCAGTGGTCAATCCCCTTTGGAATTGGAACCAAAGCTGACTGAAGCAGGTTGTGTTTGTAAGCAGGACTCTAGCGCAGTACATTTCTGACTAATACATTCATATTCTATTAATAAATATCTTGGCCATCTGCCCTGGACCTTGTGATGTTCGCTTATTTTTATTAAAGCCCCAAGGAATGACTTGTGTTGGTCATGGGTGCTCAGGCTTCTGCCATGCCTTTCTTCCACTCCAGGCGGACACAGAGAGACTTCGCCCACTGCCCTCTTTTTCTCACCAGCAGCCGTGATTCCTAGCAGCCTCCTCTCCTGACCTGAGTCCCGCCCGCACCCCCAGCCCAGCATCGGCAGTGGCCAGCCTCCTTTTCCTCCAGCGGGGATCTGGCACGTTGTGTGAGAATTTTTCCTGACTCTCCTTGTTCTCAGGTCCCAGAACGTCGCAACCTGCACAGGTCACAGCAGGTGCTGGAAGGTCAGGCCACTGTGGGGCTGCAGAATGACCATGCAGGCTCAGAGCAGTAGGTACGCAGCTGGGCTGAGCGTCAGCAAGGTGCCACCGGAAGTCCACTGGTGACGCAGCCCGTGAGTCACCACCACCCCGGGGCCAGGTGAAGGGCTGATCACAGCAGGCTGATTCTTGGAATGAGACATGCAGACACAGTCTCACCCTCCTGGTTAGCAATATGGAACAGTTTCTACCTGAGTTTCTTCCAAAAGCACTATCCCCCTCCTCTTCCTTTCAGTAAAATTTCTATAAAACAACTAGGTTTTCCATTTATTTATCTACCTATCTATCCTCTATGAGCTCACAATGGTTGTTGTAATGGTTTTGTTAAAAAGTGTAAAGAATAATGAGGGAAGACTCATCTAAAATTGTACCATGCAGAAATAACCATTTTTTATGTTAGATGACCTCCATCCTGGGTTCTTTACAGGTAACTAAATAATAGCGGTTTCCATTTAACAGTCACTTTTTTCTTTTCTCATTTAAAAATTCAGTTTCAGGCTGGGCACAGTGGCTCACTCCTGTCATCTCAGTGCTCTGAGAGACTGAGGTGGGAGCATCACTTGAGGCCAAGAGCTCAAGACCAGCCCGGACAACGTAACAAGATCCCATCTCTACAAAACATCGGGTGTCAGACAGGTGGTGGAGGGGGGAAGAGGCAATGGGTATATTCACACCTAATGGGTGCGGCACACAGTGTCTGGGGGATGGGCACGCTTGTAGCTCTGACTCGGGCAGTGCAAAGTCAATATATGTAACCTAAACATTTGTGCCCCCGTAATACTGTGAAATTAAAAAAATTTTAAAAAGTGAAAAAATAAAAGGCTGGGCATGGCAGCGCACACCTGTGGTCCCAGCTACTCAGGAGGTGAAGCGGGAGGATCACTTGAGCCCAGGAGTTCCAGCCTGGGATAAAAATTTAATTTCAGATAACTAATTTTATGCCATATTTGAAATTACCGATATTCCTTTGCTCAGAAGAAACATTCTGCCTCTAAGTATATCTCTTCCCCTACCCCTATTTCTCATAACAATTATTTTTACTGTGCCAATAAGTCATATTCATTATAAAAGGTTTGGAAAGCATAGCAGGTCCAAAAGCATTTTTCTAACCCTGGCATAATGAGAACCACTCTTACCTTGGTGACTGTTGAGGGTCAGCAGGAGGAAGGCTGATATTTGGGTGCTGACTCTGCCTCGTTCAGGCTCCATCCTTAATCCCTTCATTTACTTAGGGCATGTGTGTGTGCTGAGTGTGTGGCCTTTGTATAAAAGTGGCTCAGCATTGTCCTTGGCTCCCAGGAATTAGTCTGCTCACCCACTGTGGCTCAAGGACAGCGTGTGACAAAGGACCAGGTCACATGGTGAGTTTTTCTTTTTTAAGAGGCGCCAGTTCCAAGACTCGTGCTTCCAGGGTCACTCAAGTTCTCGATGTGTTACGTCAACACTTTGGAGAGAGGCCACCCAGAATCTCTCAAAAACTGGTCTAACACCGAGATCTTTTTCCACAGGAGAAAGCTCAGTGGCTTAACTGTTAGCTCGCTCCCCAACGCTGCCCAGTGTTGTGACTATTGCGTTGGTTTTTCCAGAGTTCACCTTTAGGTTTAATTTCCTGAAATTGATCTGCTTGGTTACTCTGGCTTCATTTTACTCTCTCGCAATGAGGGGAAACGGCAGCGAACAGACTGCATTTTATTAGGTTTTTGCTTCAAAAAAATTAAACAGCCATCCATGGTCTCTGCTAGTTTGTTTGCTTTTGGACACCTAGTAATCAGACCCCTTTGGGTCTGCGACAGAACTGATATTGACCCCAAATGAAACACCAAAATGCCAGGGAGCCAGCCTTCCTAGCGGGGCTTCCAGAGCTGTCCTTACGGCCTGTGGGGCTGTCGTTCTGTGGTGGTCCCTTGTTCTCCCTCTAAATCCTCACCCTGCATGGAGCCCCCCCTGAGAATTGGATGTGCCAGCTGGAGGGGAAGGAGGCAGCCCCCACACCCACCCCCCAAGCAGGCCCACCATCAGCAGGCCCCAGAGGGAGATGAATTCCAGCCTGATATCCAGCGTGAGGGTTGCTTTTTACCACTCTTTCCTAGGAGAGCGGGGTTGCTGGCCGTGAGCGGGTCACCCTTCATCCGCCTTTGGTCTCACTGTTACTTTACTGCTCCATGGTGGGCTCCTGGGCCCCCGGCCTGACTTTGCTGGAAGACCAGCTTTCGCCAGTGGTGTTCCGATAACTTAGCCAGAGTGAGGTGTTAACCAGAGCATGATTACTATTTATTTTTAATTTCCTGACCTTAGAAAAAGAGCGGGGAAAGTGCGGTGCTAGCTGGACGGTGAGGAAGCGTTTGTCCCTGGGTTGGAACGGGGACAGCCTGGTGTGCGGTAGTGGTTCCTGATGTGGGCTCTGGCATCCAACAGGCTGGGTCTGAAGCCCACCTCTGCCGTTTCCTAGCTGTGGACCTTAGCCAGGTGACCCAGCCCATCTAAATCTCAGTGTCCCCCATTGGCAAATGGGGTTAGTAACGGTACTCCACTGCCGGGGTCTTTGTGGGGTTCAAACGCTTGTTCGCCCCCTCCCTGGCGTAGAGTAACTGCTCAGTACCTGGTAGCCCATCGACATTGACTCGTGACTGACGGTTAAATCCTGATTCCCAGACTCAGTTCAGACACACGCCCTTGTCTTTCCCTGTCTCCTAGCATTTTGTCCTCACTTGAAATCTTGGGCCTTGCAGTATCAGGTCCCACCTTGAGGTGGGTTTTTATGTGGACGATTCACAATTCCTCAGGGGTACTTCATTCCACTCGGGGTTTTCCTCTTAATTTCCTTCATCTTGCTCTTGCCTCGACACTCCCCTCCCCAACCTCTTTGAACTTAGTGTCAAGAGAAATACCATTCACTGAAGGTTTTTGGTTTTTTTAGAATCGATTGTCCTTATACTCCATTCAGGTCTCTCGGAGAAATATTCATGCTTCAACTTCCTATTAGCACTTTGTTCTGGTATGACTAATCTATAACAACTGGGCACTAAATGTGCTATATATAACATTCCAGATCGCAGAATGGAAACACTTTAAAAAAAAATCGAAAGGGTTGGATTATGTGGGCTATTTAGAAACTGTTCAGTAGGGCAGTATAATTTTTATTTTCAGAAGCTTATGGATTAAACCCCACCCAAGCTTCCAGCGCCTAAGAAAACTGGCAGAAGACGCCCCGCCAAGTTTCTTCACAAGAGCAATAAAGGAGTAATCCTCTGCATCCCGGTTTCATTTCAAAGAGACTAGGGACAGGCCATGGCCCTGCTGCCTTGGCACAGGAGCTCGCCTGAGCCGGGCGGGTAGTGGGGCTGGTGGGGGGTGTCGGGGGCAGGTGCGGGGAAGGATGCGGCACACAGCAGCTTGCCAGGTGTCTGGGCCCACTGGAGTCACACTGCCCCGGAAAGAACATTCACAAGCCCGGGAGTGCGCCGGTGATGGGTTGTTGAGTTTGGAGGACAGTTACATTATAGTCTTGACAGCTTTTTGATGAATAGCCAGAAAAGCTTAACTATAACCCTATCCAGTTTTACACAGAAAAGATATCTTTTTTTACATGTAAAATAATGTCTGTGTGCAGATGGGGGGGTGTTGTTATAGCTGTGGAGGAAATTAAACCATAGGAAATAGTTAATAACAGGCTCTATATGTTCCTACTGTTGACAATTCACAAGTTAAATGGTGGAACGAAAGCGGGCAGAAATGGTTTTCAGGGGCACACGTTATTGCGAGAGCACACACAGGGGTCAGAGTCTAGAAACCTGGTGCTGGGGGGACTTGGAATCTATGGAATCGACCCCCATACTTTACAGAGAGCGAAGGAAATCCCCATCCATTTGGCCTTGGGGATAAGCCCTGCTTCTGAAAACGCTTTCCACCAAACTCTGGCTTGTCACCAGCGTGCAGTCCAACTGCTGCTGGTGTGGCTTGGCGCGTGCTTGGAGGAGACGGCACCTCTGCAAGCTGAAACCCCGGCTGAATTCCTGCGTGTGCCCTGCAGGAGGGTGGGGCTCCTGGCTCCCGAGTCTTGGGTTTTCCATCTAACTCGGTGGCACGCTCTCTGGGCTCAGGTGGAGAATCACTTAGGAAAGAAATGGGTTGCTCCCCACCACACCCTGGGACTAGAATAGAGCCAACGACCAGCACTTGGAAACTGCTTAGAGGATTGAGGATCAGCTGTGCACAGGCTTCGAGAGTCTGCCTGGGAGATGCTGGGAATTTTCCCAGGTACCTGGCAGAATTATTTTCCAACCTAAATTTCAGCAAAGAAAAGAAAGGTGTTAATCTATTCTTAACTGTCCAAAGGAGTTTGGACTTCTCCATGAGGACAACAGGGAGTCACTGAAGAGCACAAAGCCAGAGCAGGGTGACCAGAGTAAGGGGTGGCGAGGAGGCTGCTGCGGTGTCCGGTGAGGGAAGACGGTGGCCTGTGCTGGGGTCGTGGCAGTGACTGATTTGGGAGCTATGAAGGTGGTAAGGGCAGCAAGGCTTGGTGGTTGGCTGGAGGTGGGGGAGGAGGGAGAGAGTTGAATAGGGATGACTCTTAGGTCTCTCGTTGGCACTTGGGTGGCCATGGCCATGGTGTTGTACTCAGGGGCTCGTGGAGGAGAAGGCAGAGGCTTTGGGGGGAACAAGATAAAGAGTTCTGAGACCCAAGGGTTGGGCAGCCAGAATGAGAAAAGTTGAGAGATGGAAGATTATGGATCTGGCTGTAGATTGAGAAATGTATAGTCGACAGCACGTTCGGACCAGTGTCTCAACAGAAATCCTGACTTGATAGAAGAGGAAGCTGAAGGATAACTGGATCGTGTTCACTGTGCTCACTGCTTCACACTCCGTAATTCATTTCACAGAAGTGGTCCGAGTGATGCATGCGGGCTTCCTCTGCAGCCGTTGCAGCGTTTAACAGGGATTGGTTCCTTATTAACTAATAAAGGAATAAAAGGAAACATTCCAGCCTGCTTTCTCTTCCATCATGACTAAAATAAAGAGTTTTTCCTAAGGATTTTACTAAGTGGAAAAAAAGAGATGCCCTTTTTCTTCTTTTCTTTTCTTTCTTTTTTTTTTTAATTCCTTTTTTCCATAATGACTGTCCTGGGTCTGTTATTCTAAAGCTGAGAATTTGTGTGAGGAAAGAAAGAGATCAACGTGTTAAGAGAATTTAAAGAAAATATTTTCCATCTCCAGGGAGAACTGCTGAGGAATGGGCTTATGTGGGGGCGAGAATTTAGAATTGACATGAAGAAGGCTTTCTTATGGAGCAGATTTGGATGACAGGCTGTGGAACTGCATTCTGGAAAGATCGGAGGGGATGAGAGAGACGGCCTGCCTGTGGAGCTTCACGGGAGGCCTCCGGGGATCCTTGGCAAGGATGCTTGGAGATCCATTAAAGAGAAAGCCCTATTTCTGGGTCTTCCTGTGAATTTCCTGCTCTCAAACCTCAGTCCTAAACAGAACCCTCTTCTCTCAAATATCCCAGGTGCTGCTTAGCTTACGAGAAGACAAGGTGGCCAGAGTGAGAACATCATTTCATTTCAGCAGCTTGAGAATGAAAAGATTGAAATTCTAGCCCCCATTCGATTTCTGACCCTCAGTAACCTTGGGTGGGTCATGTAACTTTTTCGGGCCTCAGTTTTCCCAGCTGTTAGATGGATGAAGATAGTAGTCCATGAAGTCCTGGGGGATTAAATGTGACAATTCGTGTAGGTTGTTACCGCAGAGCTGTTATTGATCATAACGGCCCCGCCTCCCTTGCTAGAAGAACAGATTGCTCAATGTAAAAAGTCTTTTAAAAGCAAAAGGTACTATGCAAAAGCCGTGATGCTATCAATTACCATTATTAATAATAGGTCCATAATTACTTTTGCTGTAGTAGTAAGTGAAAGCCTCTCTGGGTGGGTGATGACTGGGAAAGTGGGAACTATTATTACTGGAGCTGCCAGCTCCTGTTACTGGCTCCACTGACATAATATTTCTCTCTGGGAATCCTTTGACAAATCAGCTGAATTTCCTATTCCCTTGCCCTAAGCGCTGTAAATTTGATCCACATGTCTCCAGTGTTGTTTCTGTAGATTAATAATGGAGAGGGGGGGAGGGGCCCGGCCCGCACAAGGGCTCTCCCAGCTGTTTGGGCTGTCTGCGGGTTTCAGCTTGTAGTTGGGGTGGTTTCCTCTTTTGTTTCACTTGCATTAATGCTTACAGCCAGCTCGTCTCTGTGTGTTTGGTTACTCAGCTGTCAGAGTTTCTGCTGCAGGGAACAAGGCGCGGTAGGGGGTTGCTCTGGGGAGAGTCCAACCATATCCTCCTCCTCCTCCCACGGAAAAAAAGCTTTGAAGCGGTGCTTTGCCAAGTCAGTGCTGGATGTGGTGGGAGGGATCCCTGCCATGCAGCAGGGGCAAAGGAGATTGAGAGGGAGCAGGCCGCAGCCACAGCAGTGTGGAGGACAGGGAGGCCTGGGTCAGAGGAAGGGCAGGCGAGGAGGGCAGGACTGACCATCAGCTGCGCCTACGGCATGGTGGCCAGGACGTGGGCTGGAGGAAGACTGCCGTGCGTGTTCGCCCAGCGAAGAGAAACACACGAGGCTCAGCTCAGGGGTGACTGTGGGTGAAACGGGCAGTAATAATACAGCTGTGTTGTCACACGCACCAGCCGCCAAATAGGGACCACCATGAGTGAGCCCCTGGAGGTATGTTTGCTGGACTCTGGGCTCTTACAGGGTCAAGTGTACACATTCTAGAGCCAGTCCTACCCGATTGGAGTCCTAGCTCTAGCACTCATCTGAGCAAATTATTCTGACTCTCTGAATGTCAGTCCCCCGGTATCTAGAATGGAGACAGCAGTGCCCATCTCGTAGGATCGTGGAAAGAATACGGGAGATGGTGCGAATAAGGCCTGCGTTCCCAGCACAAAGTGAAAATAGCAGCAGCGGCACTCGAGAGCACTGCCTCCGAGCCAAGCACTGGCCCGAGCACTGACCTCCAGTAATACAGCGAGTTAACCCTCGCCGCAGGCGTGGGAGCCAGGGACTCTCATCATCTCTAGGTGACAGATGAGGACCTGACACAGAGAGCAGGGAACTGCCCAGGATCACCCCGCTGGTGACGGAGCCAGAATCACGGGCCCCAGCCCTCCACCCCGAGGCCCTGTCTTACGGCTCTGCTGCACCTGTTGCTGGTATTGTCGTTGTCACACACATCACACATGTTCAGGACAGGGAATTCTAACCCAGACTTGGCCACATCCCAGGGCTCTCCAGTTATATCAAGGAATTTTAAGAGATTTTTCCCAAAAGTGACTGATTAAATTCCCGTGGATATTTTTCTTTTCTTTCTTTTTTTTTTTATTTCAGCATATTATGGGGGTACAGATGTTTAGGTTACGTATGTTGCCCTCCCCCCTCCCCCCCCACCTAAGTCCGAGTTTCAAATATGTCCATCCTTCGGGTGGTGTGCGTTGCACTCTTTGTGTATGTATATACCTGTCCCCTCCTCCCTGCCCAACATCCAATAGGTGTTATTCTTATACGTGCACTTATGTGTTGATCAGTTAATACCAATTTGACAGTGAGTACATGTGGTGGTTGTCTTTCCATTCTTGGGATACCTCGCTTAGTAGAATGCGTTCCAGCTCTATCCAGGAGTATACAAGAGGTGCTATATCACCATTGTTTCTTAAAGCTGAATAGTACTCC